>NC_137091.1:34780794-35215198 GCF_951640355.1 Cnephaeus nilssonii
GTTTTCTATAGTGATGGATTATGGCTCTAATAGTTTGCACTTATTGAGTGCTTACTATGTGCTGGGCATAATGCTCATCATCTTTATTATGTCCTTGAATCCCCCAGTAACCCTTTGAGGTTCTGAAACAGTCTTGCACCTTTCCCATCTCTATATTAGCAATTTTCTTGTATACATATTTGTATCATAGTGATAATTACTTCAGTAGGATTTGTTTCATATTACTTACTTTCTTATTGGTCAGGCATTGAATTGTTAAACAGTAGGAGAATTATATCTAATAGTGAAATTTCTAATATTTTTTTCCCTTAGGAGAAGAAATCAATGCAGCAGATCAACAAAATGAACCCCAGTTAGGTCTAAAAGACCAACAAGTTCTAGATGTAAAGAGCTATGCACGTCTTTTTTCAAAGAGCATTGAGACTTTGAGAGTTCATTTAGCAGAAAAGGGGGATGGAGCTGAGCTCATTTGGGACAAGGTTCGTTTTGAAATATCAGTTGTATATTTTAGTTTTTGAACTATAGTCAGAAGCTAGTCATTTTTGAATATTGTTTATTTTGCCAGATTTTGAGGGCATAATGTTTGCATGTTTTTATCTTTAATTTCTACATTAAACTGAATTTTCTATACATGAATTCAGGCAATATCATAAAATGTTATTTAGATTCTAATGTGTTCATAGTTTATAATTATGTTGATAAGAGAAATATTGTGAATATATTGTGGTAAAATGTTTTACAGACTTAAGAAAGCTTCCTGTGAGGTATAGATTTAATATAAGTCAAAATCCTTTTGGCCACAACAGCTTTGGGCCATTTGACCTTGAAAGAAATAAAATTGCCTTTCTGTTGCAATAGTAATAACTATTTTAGAAGTGTAAGACCCCTAATACAAAAATGACATGTAATTATCCTTGAAAATTAATATATAATAGTATTTTGCAATTAGATGTCATATTTCTTTTACATATAGAAGTATGTTTTTAAAAGATTTTTATTGATTTTTAGAGAGGAAGGGAGAGAGAGAGGAACATGTGAGAGCATAATGTCGATTGGCTGCCTCCTGCATACCCCCTACTGGGGATCAAGCCCCCAACCCGGGCATGTGCCTTGACCAGAATCAAACCAGCAACCTTTCAGTACACTGGATGACGCCCAACCAACCGAGCCATACCAGCCAGAGCTAGATGTCATATTTTGAGGTTTATTTCTAATTGCAGTCAATATTTTACAAGGCTATAAGTGACATATCTGTTACAAAGTTTGTATGTTCCTGTGATAGTAAAGATTTTCCATGAGTTTTAAAGTAAGGGAAAAAGTGTAGTCAGTATTAGCAAACAATATGATAACTGTAAATTTTGGAATTGTGGTTGAATCAGACATCTAAAATGAAGATAGTGAATTTAGATTTTTGGTGATTCTTGTAAACAGTCTTTAGGTATATGTGATATTAGGAGTAACTATGTTTTAAAAATATTTTCATTGTTATTGTTACAACAGGAATTTGGGAGGTTTTCATCTGTACACAGGGGCTAGATAAGGAAACCTTGGAAGTGGGAATTGTTACCCTCTTGAGTAAAATGTACACCTAAGGGGTGTGAAAAGCTAGTTGCCTAGGGAAGTAACTGATAGACACTGTGTTGGATACTTTAAATATTTCAACTTAATTCTCAGGATTGGGAACAACCTAATTTCAACCACAACATTCCGAAGTGTTTATATAATTTTTCTGTTTAACAGATTAAGGAATTTTGATTCAGGGAAGTTGATTTGCCTGAAGTTACACAGCCAGCCAATAAATATATAAAGGGCTGACATCCTATCAATACTTTTCCTTTCTTTGGTACTTCTGAATTATAGGGTAGGATAGAATCTTCTCAGGAAAGCAGGAAACCTTGCTGAAATCTAATTACAGAGACTAGGATATAGTCTCAGGAAGAATATAAGTTGTCAGGGGAAAACTTTTATTGTATTGTCATTTCTGAAAAGAAGGAGCAAATGTAGTACAGTGGTATATATATGAAGGA
This sequence comes from Cnephaeus nilssonii, assembly GCF_951640355.1. Taxonomy (NCBI): domain Eukaryota; kingdom Metazoa; phylum Chordata; class Mammalia; order Chiroptera; family Vespertilionidae; genus Cnephaeus; species Cnephaeus nilssonii. The sequence goes on from NC_137091.1 coordinate 34,782,822, forward strand.
GAAGGAAAGCCAAAAGGAGTTGTCCAGGTATTTCTGAGACTATCTGAACAGCTTTAAAAAAAAAAAAAGGCTCCATTTCTTTGCCTGGAATCTGTTTGTCAAACAACCTTCTCATTATAGGCATACCTCATTTTAAAAATATATATATATATATTTTATTGATTTTTTACAGAGGAAGGGAGAGGGATAGAGAGTTAGAAACATAGATGAGAGAGAAACATCGATCAGCTGTCTCCTGCACACCCCCTACTTGGGGATGTGCCCGCAACCACGGTACATGCCCTTGACCGGAATCGAACCTGGGACCCTTCAGTCTGCAGGTCGACGCTCTATCCACTGAGCCAAACCAGTTATGGCAGCATGCCTCATTTTGTTGTACTTTGCTTTGATGCATTTCACGGATGTTGCGTTCTCTTTTTTTTTAAAGTTGATTTTGGAGAGGGAAGAAAGAAGAGAGGAACATTGATGTGAGAGATATACACCAGTAGGTTGCCTCCCATATGTGCCCTGACTCGAATCGAACCAGTGACCTTCCGGGGCACAGAATGACACTCCATCCAACTGAGCCACATCAGCCAGGGCAAATGTTGTGTTTTTAACAAACAAAAGGTTTATTGCTGTGGTTTGGAATGGAACCTGTAGTATCCAAGTATGCCTGTACTGACTGATAAACCCAGGAAAAGATTGCCATTGTCAATTAATAGAATTGGTGTCCAAGTTCCTAGGAGCCTGGTGGCTCATGGCATTCTTGTCAGATTACATTCCTGGGTCAGAAGAGCTGATGATGAGACCCTGCGCCCTACTTATCCAATCTCCATGCTACTGTAAGGCTTGATCTCCTGCCAGGCCATCTCATGTTCTAGTTGATTGGCTGCAATGTTATAAACATGTGAAAGTACTGTTCTGAAAGTAATACTAATCAAATTAGTAAAATTGCAGGGAGACTTATTAAATTAAATTTAAATTTAAATTATTGGCAGGATGACCCATCTGCAATGGATTTTGTCACCTCTGCTGCAAACCTCAGGATGCATATTTTCAGTATGAATATGAAGAGCAGATTTGATATAAAATGTAAGTTGTACTTGAGTTGTGACATCTAAAATACTATTGTTTTCTTTTTTAATACTTAAGCGTATTCATCTTTCTTTTAATTTTTAATGTCTTTTTAGCAATGGCAGGGAACATTATTCCTGCTATCGCTACTACTAATGCAGTGATTGCTGGGTTAATAGTATTGGAAGGATTGAAGATTTTATCAGGAAAAATAGACCAGTGTAGAACAGTGAGTATTTGTATTTTTTATTCACTCTCTTTGTAAAGTAATACATATTTGCAGGGAAAAAAACAATTAAAAAAAACACACACACACATTAAACTGACAATTTTTTAAAAATCAATAAAACTGGTTTAAACTGGAAAAATAATTGTTCCTGTTACCTTGTGAGTGCTGAGTTCTTTATGGGTTTTTAATTTTGTTTGGTTGTTTTATAGTCCTCTGTTCTTTTTTGTTTTCAGTTACAGTTTACATTTTATATTATATTTCATATGTTCAGCATAGTGGTTAGATAATCATAGTGTTTTTACATAGTGTTCCCCTCAATATTTTCAATACCCACCTGGCACTATACGTAGTTATTACAGTACTAGTGACCCAGAGTGTGAAATCGCGCGAGACCCACCCTCACGTGCCTCACCGCACACACAGCCTCCTGGTGACCGGTCTTTGGTCGTTATGGCGTTAGGGCCACTAGGTTTTTATAATATAGATTATTGACTATTCCCTATGCTATACTTTACATCCCTATGTATAGTCCTTTATATTCTTTAATCATTTTACTTTAAACCTGTTTTATATTATTTGATAATGTTACTGTCTGAAATCTCTATGAATGAGTCTACTGTTATGTCTGCCAGATATCTCTCATAGTACAGGAACATTTGTGTGGTGTATACAGGCAGTCCTCTGGTTACGTCAGACTCGATGTACATGTACGTTGTTTTGTGGTTATGTCGCCATCTCCCATTTATTAAAAAAAAGTTCCATCATTTCGACGTATGGACATATGTGCTTTATGTTTTTTATTATTTACCACAAGTAAAGGTCAGGAATTGTTACCTTTCTTTTAATTTTTTTTTACTGTTTCACTTCATTACTGCTGTATAGTGCTCCATGTGAGTGACGTAGGTGCTTATGTAGGTAGGTTCTGACTTAACAGCGAAAATCGCTTTACTTTGCACTGTAGGAACAGATCTTTGTCGTAACCCGAGGGCCTGCTGTAATTCGTTTTTTTAACTGACTTAGTATTTGTTAAAACTCTATTTTTGATAATTCTTTAAGGACCCCTAAAGATGTATTTCTTCAGAGGATTTGTGTTTACTTATATCTGGGTGCCCTAGCGTCTGACCAATCCAGGGCTATTTTAAAACTTTTTAGTTTTTCAATCCACATACATATTCAGACAGCAAATCTGCATGAGCTATATTATTGTAATTTTATAAAGGAAGTTTCCTCTCTCTTTGATGCATCAAGATTGAGATAAATTTTCTTGTAATTTCTGTGAGGAACCTATCCTCTTTATTCTTCTTCCCTTGCAGGTCCTTGTTTTATGTGTCTTCTTAGGTGTATCTCAAGAGTAAGCCACTTGGATATTCTCTATGGATTCCTGCTTTCATTCTGTATTGAGTTTGTGTATCTGAGGTGCTTTGATTTCCTACCAGCTGAGCAATTAAAAATCTCCTTAAACATATTGTGGCCAATAATTTTTTGCAATTTAGTTTTTCCTTTTATAAAAAGATCAATTTACTTTCAGGAATTTCTATTTAAAAAAAAACAAACCCTAGTCTGTGATGGTATTTCAGTGCCATTAGCCCTTGTTTGTTGTTGTTGCTGTAAAAATATTCTCACCTGAGGATATTTTCTCTCTCTTTTTTTTTAATAAATCTTTATTGTTCAGATTATTACAATTGTTTCTCCTTTTTCCCCCCATATCTCCCCATCACCCGGTTCCCTCCCCCCCCGTTGTCCTTATCCATAGGTGTATGATTTTTGTCCAGTCTCTTCCCATACCCCCCACACAGACACCCCTTTCCCCCTGAGAATTATCAATCCACTCCCATTCTATGCCTCTGATTCTATTATGTTCACCAGTTTATTCTGTTCCTCAGATTTTGAATTCACTTGATTTTTAGAATCACTTGTTGATAGATATGTATTTGTTTTTCATAATTTTTATCTTTTTTCTTCTTTTTCCTCTTTTTAAAGAATTCCTTTCACCATATAATACTGGTTTGGTGGTGATGAACTCCTTTAGCTTTTTCTTATCTGTGAAGCTCTTTATCTGCCCTTCAATTCTGAATGATAGCTTTGCTGGGTAGAGTAATCTTGGTTGTAGGTTCTTGCTATTCATCACTTTGAACATTTCTTGCCATTCCCGTCTGGCCTGCATAGTTTCTGTTGAGAAATCAGCTGACAGTCGTATGGGTGCGCCCTTGTAGGTAATTGTTTTTCTCTTGTTGCTTTTAAGATTCTCTCTTTGTCTTTTGCTCTTGGCATTTTAATTATTATGTGTCTTGGTGTGGTCCTCTTTTGATTCCTTTTGTTTGGGGTTCTGTGCGCTTCCTGGACTCGTAAGTCTATTTCTTTCGCCAAGTGGGGGAAGTTTTCAGTCATTATTTCTTCAAATTGGTTTTCAGTATCTTGCTCTCTCTCTTCTCTGGCACCCCCATAATTCTGATGTTGGTACGCTTGAAGATGTCCCAGAGGCTCTTTACACTATCTTCAACTTTTTGGATTCTTTTTTCTTTTTGGTTTTCTAGTTGAGTGTTTTTTGCTTCTTTGTATTTCAAATCTTTGACTTGATTCTTGGGATTCTCTAGTCTGCTGTTGGGTCTCTGTATAATATTTTTTATTTCAGTCAGTGTATGTTTAATTTCTAGTTGGTCCTTTTTCATATCCTCGAGGGTTTGGCTAAATTTATCGGCCTTTTCTAGGAAATTCTTGAAAAACCTTATAACCGTGGTTTTGAATTCTATATCCAGTCGTTTATTTTCCTCCATTTCTTTTGTTTGTGATCTGTTACTTTGTGTCTGCATTTTTGCTGCTTCCCTGAGTTGGTAGGGTAGCTTTGTGTGCTAGGTTTCCTATATGGCCCAGTGGGTCAGCCTCCCCAGTCACCTGAGGTGGACACTCTTGGTGCACCCCTTTGTGGTCTGTGTGTACAGCCTTGTTGTGGTTAAGTCTTGATTGTTGTTGGTATCACTGGGAGGAATTGACCTCCAGGCCAATTGGCTATGTGTATCTTCTGTATCTACGCCGGGAGACCTGTGCTGGAGACAGCCTTATAGGACCAGACTTACAAAATTGCAAAAGCCTCTGTGCTCAGCTTGGATGGGGCACAGTCTCAGGGCTGAGCAGACAGTATTGGCTTCCTGTCAGCCCTGCCCTTGCGCACGCACCTCCAGGCCTCTGCCTTCCGCGGCTCCCCTGAGTTTCTGTCTGACAGTCCAGATTTCCCCAGGCTCGCCCAGAACTGGGGTTCAGTGCAGTCAGGAGCTTCCGACTCCCTTCCACTAGGGAGAGCTAGCAGCAACCTCAGCAGTCAATCTTCTCTGCGTGCACTTGCACGCGCGTGCCTCCAGACCACTGCCCGCCGCGGCGTCTCTGAGTCTCCGTTTGCCTTTCTCTCTACCTGACAGTCCAGGCTCCCCCCGTATGAACTTGGGTCCACGGGGTTTTGCCCGGAACTGGGGTTCAGTGCAGTCGCTGGCTTCCTTCCTTTTCCTGCCAGTGAATGCCAGCCAGGCACTCAACCGCCCTTCCTCTCTCCGCACGTTCTCCGTACATCCGTCCTTTGCAGCTCCTCTGATTCTCCATGTGCTTTCCTCTTTCCTTCTAGTTGTAGAATTTCCACTCAGCCAGCTTTCCTGTGGTTCTGGATGATGTCTGTTCTGTCTTTTAGTTGTTTTGAAATTGTTGTGCGAGACAGCAGTTTAGGTTTTTACCTATGCCACCATCTTGGTTTCTCCATTCCTTGCCTTGGTTCTTATTGTTTGGATATAAGAGAAATGGTAACTAGGTGCTTATAGTGCCAGAAATACATTATTTTTTTTCTCTTAATTATGTAAATGTTAATATTGTAGTCATAGAAATTTGAAAAGGAAGGTAAGCACATTGGTTCCATACATCTGTGAAAGCATTCTCATTAGTTGAGAAGTTGGCTTAAAATTGATAAGAATAACTACTAGGAAGGCACCCAAAAACTGATTTAATGATACCAGAGATGAGTATGGCTAAGCCCTTAGTTTGCTAAATTAATTTGCAGCCTAGTCTACAGTCTTAAATATAAGTAAATTTCTTTTCAGTAAGCTAAGCCTTTTACGTGGTAGCTAACTTTTTAAATTTACTTCTTCCATTACTATTTATTCCCTCTATGCTCTCTTCCGCCTCCACCCACACTCCTCCCTACATGGTAGCTAATTTGAAAAGAAGTTTGGGAAATCGGGCTCTTAAGGTCATGCTTTCCTTATTCTTTTTGCCATCTAGAAGGGAATATTTGTCGTTAAATAATATAAATAAAAGACAGCTTCCGATGCATTGTGTAAAACTGGCTTGAATTTCTGATTTCTGCTTATGTTTTTTCTCCTCCAAAGATTTTTTTGAATAAACAACCAAACCCAAGGAAGAAGCTCCTTGTGCCTTGTGCACTGGATCCTCCCAACCTTAATTGTTACGTATGTGCCAGCAAGCCAGAGGTGACTGTGCGACTGAATGTCCATAAAGTGACCGTTCTCACATTACAAGATAAGGTAAGTGCAGAGGCTAATTCTCTTTCACAACTTCGTTCCTTTTCCTAAAAGAGAAAACCTCTCAAGTTTCCTTTTGCAAACTAAAAGCCTCATAATTACTCTGAAAGACTCTGGCTACTGAAGTGTGTTGCTCTGATATCCTTGATCACTTTACCATTTGGGATCCTGCTGGCTTTTTTCTCTGTTGTTCCAGAATACGTGCCTCACATCCCAGAAAGGAATTAACTGCATTTGTCTACAAAATGCACCGTGGGTATTGCAAAGGTGGTGCAGTATCTTGGCAAACAAGAGCCGCTTTGCTCACTATTTCCCAGTGTATAAATTCTGTATTTTTGGCAGACAGGACGTATCCTAAAAGAGTCTGGTGATGTTGTGTTGAAAAGATGCAGCATTTATTTTATTATTATTTTAAAATATATCTTTTATTGATTTCAGAGAGGAAGGGAGAGGGAGAGAGAGAAGCATCAGTGATGAGAGAATCATTGATTGATTGCCTCCCACACACCCCCTACTGGGGACCAAGCCGGCAACCCAGGCATGTGCCTTTGCCCGGAATGGAACCTGGGACCCTTCAGTCCTTAGGCTAATGCTCCATCCACTGAGCCAAACAAGTCAGGGCAGCTACAGCTTTTTTATCTACTCATCTACTGATGGGCACTTGGGTTGTTTCAGATCTTAGCTATTGTAAATTGTGCTGCTATGAACATGCATGTGCATATGTTCTTTCTTTAAAGCATTTAAAAAACATTTTTATTCATTTCAGAAAGGAAGTGAGAGAGAAATATCAATGATGAGAGAGAATCATTGACTAGCTGCCTCCTGCATGCCCCCTACTGGGGATCGAGCCCACAACCATGGCATGTGTCCTTGACCAGAATCGAACCTGGGACCCCTCAGTTCGAAGACTGATGCTCTATCCACTGAGCCAAACCAGCCAGGGCCATACATTTTTTCTGATTCGTGTTTCAGGTTTCTTAGGATTTTTTCCTAGAAGTATGATCACTGGGTCAAATGGCAGTTCCATATTTCATTTTTTGAGGAAATTCCATACTCTTTTCTGTAATGGCTGCACCAGTCTGCATTCCCACCAGCATGGGGTACTCCACATCCTCGCCACCACTTGTCATTTGTTGATTTGTTGATGATAGCCATTCTGACAGGTGTGAGGTGATACTTCATTGTCGTTTTAATTTGCATCTCTGATGATCCGTGACATTGAGCATTTTTTCATATGTCTCTTGACCATCTGTATGTCCTCTCAGGAAGTGTCCATTTATGTCCTTTGCCCATTTTTTAATTGGATTGTTTGTCTTCCTTTTTTTAAGTTGCATGAGTACCTAACATATTTTGAATTTAACCCTTTATCAGATATATCATTGCCAAATAAATATGTTCTCCCATACAGTTGTTTATGGTTTCTTTTGCTGTGCAGAGCTTTTTATTTTGATGAAGGCCCATTTGTTTATTTTCTCCTTAGTTTCTTTTGCCCTAGGAGATGTATCTATAAACATATAGTATTGTTACAAGAGACATCTGAAATTTTGCTGCCTATGGTTTCTTCTAGGATTTTTATGGTTTCATGGCTTACATTTAAGTCTTTCATCCATTTTGAGTTTATTCTTATGTATGGTGTAAATTGTTGACCTAGTTTCATTTTTTCGCATGTAGCTGTCCAATTTTCCCAATACCATTAATTGAAGAGACTGTCTTGACTCCATTGTATGCTCTTGCCTCCTTTGTCAAATACTAATTGAGCAGAATGTCTTGGGTCGTTTTCTGGGGTCTCTGTTCTGTTTCATTGATCTATATGCCTGTTCTTGTGCCAGTACCAGGCTGTTTTGATTATGGTGGCTTTGTAGTATAACTTTAAATCTGGTATTGTGATTCCTCCAACTTTGTTTTTCTATCGCGAGATTGCTGCAGCTATTTGGGGTTTTTTCTGATTCCATATATAAATTTTTGGAGTATTCTAGATCTGTTAAATATGATCTTGGTATTTTATTTTATTTTATTTTTACAAGAGAAAGAAGAATCCAAAGATAACGATCATTCATGTATACAAACTTCTAAACAGCTTTGTAGTACCTCACCCTTAAATATGAGAGGCAGGCCAAGAATCAGATACCTGAAAAATATGAAAAACACACTAACAAAAAAACACACAAAATAAACAGGGAAAAAAAAGAAACTAAACAAAAAGATAACTAATGTGAGGGCACAAGAATTCTTTTTAAAAAATCCTTAGCATCTTTAGAGAAGTAAGTTCACATCTACGAATAGAAAACCATCTAGAAAGTTCAGAAAACAAGAAACAGTTCTTGGATTTTTAAAACACAGCAGCCCGGCCAGTGTGGCTCAGTTGTTGAGCGTCGACCTATGAACCAGAAGTCACAGTTTGATTCCCAGTCAGGGCACATGCCCAGGTTGCAGGCTCTATCCCCAGTGGGGGGGATGCAGGAGGCCAGCAGGTCAGTGATTCTCAATCTCTGATGTTTCTATCTCCCCCTCTCTCTTCCTCTCTCCTTATTTTGATGATGGTAGGAAAGAACTGGAAATCTTCCCTTGCTCCGGAACTTAGAACTACCAACAGTTATTGGTTTGCTTGCTATTCGGGGAACATAAAAGTTCTCTTGGATAAGTTTCACAAATCTTGTATTCTCGGTTGGCATCAGACAACTGCCAGTTTGAATTTGGCACACCCATTCTCTTATATTCCTCAGCAAGGTCAATAAGCTCCCAACCTCGCAGTCGTTCAGAATCATTTTGTTTGGGGTTATAAGAGAACGCATAGAGATCTTCGTATTTTACTTGTTTTGACAGTTGTAGCAAAGAGTTGTAAATATCATGGCAATCTCTTTCTCTGGGAACAATGAAATGCACAATCCTGACGTTCTTGCACTGAATGACAAGTGGGCATCCAGAAGTTATCAAAGCCAGTTTCTCCACTGAGCCAATATGATGATGCAAAATCCAGGTTTCTTTCTGCTGAGAGTCTATAAATAATAGATGTGTGGCCGTAAGATATAGTGTTCCTATTAACGACTTGTTGGTACTGAATCGGTCAAGTAATTTCACTTGCTCAACCTTGGTCATACGGATATGCTCCATGCCACAGAGACGGATATGCTCCATGCCACAGAGATGTCGGCCTGTGGGCCGCCTCACAGGCGTACCATGAGGCGAGAGAACCTGGGTGGCGACTCAGACCCACCAGGCTGATCGTGGTATTTTATTTTATTTATTTATTTATTTATTTTTAAAAATTTCTTTATTGATTAAGGTGTCACATATTTGTCCTCATCCCCCCATTCCCATCCCATACCCCTTCCCACGGATTCCCCAACTCCCTGTTGAACTTAACCATTGGTTAGGCTCATATGCATGCACACAAGTCCTTTGGTTGATCTCTCCCCCCTCCCCCCACCCTCCCCTATCCTCCCTCTGAGGCCCGATAGTCCGATCGATGCCTCCTTGTTTCTGGTTCTGTTCTTGTTCATCAGTCTATGTTGTTCATCATTTCCCCTAGATGAGCGAGATCATGTGTCACTAGAGATATACTTATATGAACTGAATGTGAGATGAGCAATAATAGTTATGCTGACAGGCAAATGAATCAGTCTGTAGTGAGTTTCTTTCTGGACCAACAGTTCTTTTGAGACCCAATATCAATGTCCACCAGTTCCTTATGTGTACATGTCGGCACTGACCCCTCAGCTCTGGATGGTGGACAAATGGTGGTAATGCAGGTTCGATTCCCTCTGGTTGGGTCTCGGCCGGACCCAGGGGCATGGCTTCATCCGGACCCAGGGGCACGTGGCCTCACCTGGACCCAGGTGCGCGCGGCTTCCCCCGGACCCGGGACCCAGCCTCACCCGGATCCAGGGGCACATGGCCTCACCTGGACCCGGGATCCAGCTTCACCCGGACCCAGGGGCGCATGGCCTCACCCGGACCCAGGGGCACGTGGCCTCACCCGGACCCAGGGGCGCGTGGTCTCACCCGGACCTGGGTGTGTGCGGCCTCACCCGGGCCCGGGACCCAGCCTCACCCGGATCCAGGGGCCCACGGCCTCACCCGGACCCGGGACCTGATCGTGGTATTTTAATAGAGATTGCACTGAATCTATAGATTGCCTTGGGTAGTATTTTAATGTTGTTGATTCTACCAATCCATGAACACAGTATATTCTTCCACTTATTTATATCTTCTATCTCTTTTTCAACGTCTCATAGTTTTCCAAGTACAAGTCTTTTACCTCCTTGGTTAAGTTTATTCCTAAGTATGTTAATTTTTTTATGCAATGGTAAATGAGATTGTTTAGTTTCTCTTTCTGAGAATTCATTATTTGGTGTATAAAAAGGTAATCGATTTTTGGGTGTTGATTTTATATCCTCTTGCATGGCCGATTCATTTATTAAATCTAATAGTTTTTTGGTGGAGTCTTTGGGGTTTTCTATGTACACTATTTTATCACCTGCAAATAATGAGAATTTTACTTCTTTCCAATTTAGGTGCCTTTTATTTATTCTTGTCTGATCATTGTGGCTAGGACTTTGTTGAATAAGAGTGGTGAAAGCAGACATTCCTGTCTTGTTCCTGGAGAAATGATTGTTACAAGTTTTTGCCCGTTGAGTATGATGTTTGTTTTAGGTTTGTCATATGGCCTTTGTCATATGGAGATATGTTCTCTCTATTCCCACTTTGCTGAGAGTTTTTATCAGAAACGGGTGTTGGGTTTTTTCAAATGCTTTTCTGCATCTATTGATATGATCACGAGATTTTTATCTTTCAATTTGCTTATGTGATGTATCACATTTATTGATTTGCAAGCATTGTACCAGCCTTGCATCCCTGGAATAAATCCCACTTGGTTATGGTGTATGATCTTTTTAATATATTGCGATTTGCTAATAAAATTGGTTGAGGATTTTAGCATCTATGTTCATCAGTGATATTGGCCTGTAATTTTCTTTCTTTGGTCTTTATCTGGTTTTGGGATTAGGGTAATGCTGGCCTCATAAAAAGAGATTGGAGTGTTTCTTTCTGTTGGATTTTTTAAATAGTTTGCGGAGTATAGGTGTTAGTTCTTCTTTGAATGTTTGGTAAAATTCCCCTGTGAAGCCATCTTGACCTGGGCTTTTGTTTGGTGGGAGTTTTTTTTTGTTTTGTTTTGGTTTTTTTGTTTTTTGATTACTGCTGCTATTTCTTTCGTTGTTATTGGCCTGTTCAGGTTTTCTGATTCTTTTGATTTAATCTTGGGAAATTGTATTTTTCTAGGAATTTGTCCATTTCATCCCCATGATCCAGCTTGCTGACATGTAGTTGTTCATAGCATTATACTTTTGTATTTCTGTGGTGTCAGTGGTTACTTCTCCACTTTCATTTCTGATAGTATTTATTTGAATCCTCGCTCTTTGTTTCTTTTCTTTCATTTTTTAAATATATTTTTATTGATTTCAGAGGAAGGGAGAAGGAGAGAGCATGAGAAATAACAGTGATGAGAGAGAGTGTCATTGATCGGCTGCCTCTTGCACAACCCCTACTGGGATCAAGCCTGCAAACCAGGCATATGCCCTTGACCGAAATCAAACCCTGGACCCTTCAGTTCGCAGGCCGATGCTCTATCCACTGAGTCAAACCAGCTAATGCTGTCTTTGTTTCTTTTCTTTTTAAAAAAATATATTTTATTGATTTTAAGGGAGAGGGATAGAGAGCTAGAAACATCGATGAGAGAGAAACATCGATCAGCTGCCTCCTGCACACTCCCCACTGGGTATGTGCCCGCAACCAAGGCACATGCCCTTGACCAGAATCGAACCTGGGACCCCTGAAGTCCGCAGGCCGACGCTCTATCCACTGAGCCAAACCGGCCAGGGCTCTCTTTGTTTCTTGATGAGTCTGGCTAAAGGTCCATCAATCTTGCTTATCCTTGCAAAGAACCAGTTCTTGGTTTCATAGATTTGTTTTATATTGTTTTTTTAGTCCCTATGTCATTTATTTCTGCTCTAATCTATTATATCCTTCTACTTACTCAGAGCTTTTCTTGTTCTCTTTCTAATTCTGTAAATTGAAAGGTTAAGTAGTTTATTATTAATTTTTCTTTTTTTTTAAGGTAGGCCTATAGTGCTATGAACTTCCCTCTCAGGACTGCTTTTGCTATGTCCTGGAGATTTTCATTTGTTGTGTGTTAATTTTCATTTGCTTCCAGGAAGTTTTTGATTTCTTTCTTGAATTCATTGTTTAATAACATGATATTTAAGTCTCCATGTGTTTGAATATTTTGGGGTATTTTTACTGTAGTTGATTTCTAATTTCATTCCACTGTGATCTGAGAAGATGCTTGATATGAACTTGTAGAGATTTGTTTTGTGTCCTGACATGTGGTCTGTCTTTGGGAATGATTCATGTGCACTTGAGAAGAATGTATATTCTGCAGCTGTGGGGTAAAATGTTCTATAAATGTCAATTAAACCCATCTGATCCAGTGTGTCCTTTAGAGTCATTGTTTTCTTGTTAAATTTTTGTCTGGAAGATCTATCCAGTGAGGTCAGTGGGATGTAAAGTCCCATATTATGACCGTATTGTTGTCGATCTCTCCCTTACAGTCCTCTGGAAGTTTTTTTTATATATGTAGGTGCTCCTATATTGGGTGAATATAAGTTTATCAGGGCTATATCTTCTGGTTAGAACAATCTCTTTAGTATTATGTACTGTTCTTTACTGTCTCTTGTAATGGCCTTCATTTTGACATCTATTTTTTCAGTTAAGAGTATTGGTACCCCAGCTTTCACCCCCCGCCCCCTTGCCCCATTTGCTTGGAAACTTTTCTCATCCTGTGTGTGTCTTTTGTTCTGAGGTGGGTCTCTTGTAAATAGCAGATAGTTGGGTCATGTTTTTGTATCCATTCAGCTATTTTCTATTGGAGCATTCAATCCATTTACATTTAAGGTTCTTATTTATTAACATTTTAATTCTGTATGCCTAAGTTTCTCTTTCTTCTTCTCATTACAGCAATCCCTTTAGCATGTCTTGTAATGCTAGCTTGGTGGTGATGAACTCCTTTAGCCTTTTTTTTTGTCTGGGAAGCTCTTTATTTGACCACCTATTTTGAATGATAGCCTTGCTGGATATAGTAATCTTGGTTTCAGATCCTTGCTTTCCATTACCTTGAGTACTTCATGCCATTCCCTCTGTTCTGTAGAATTTCTGATGAGAAATCCAATGACAGCTTTATGGGAGCTCCTATGTAGGTAACAGTTTGCTTTTCTCTTTTTGCCTTTAAGATTCTCTCTTTTGTGTTTAATTTTTGGCATTTTAATTATGATGTGTCTGGGCGTGGGCCTGTTTGGGTTCTTTTTGCTTGGGACTCTTCTGTGGCTCCTGAACTTGTGTGACTATTTCCTTCACCAGGTTAGGGAAGTTTTTTGCCATTGTTTCTTCAAACACGTTCTCTGTTCCATAGCTCCCTTAAGCTGTCCTCCTGTTTTTTCTCGTTTGTTCTCTGATTAAGTTTTTCTACCCTGTCTTCTAATTCACTGATTCGATCCTCAGCTTCCCCTAATCTGCTGTGTATTCCTTCTAATGTGTTCTTTATTTGTGCTATGTTTTTCTTTATTTCTGTTTTCATAGTTACTATATCTTTTCTCATGCTGTTGAGCATCTTTACCATCATTATTCTGAACTCTGTATGAGGTAAATTTCTTATCTCCATTTAATTTATCTCTTCTCCTGGAGAGTTCTTTTGTTTGGGGGTTGTTCTTATCTCCTCATTTTGGGTGCCTGTTTGGGTTTGTGACTATGTATTAGGTAGCTCTACTATGCCTTTCAATCTCTAGTACAGGACAGTGTCAAACACAGTTTACAACTAATTAGATCAGGCAGACTCAAAGCCTCCAGGGACCACCTCTGCTTGCAGACTATATTTAGAGTTGTGTAGCCACCAGGCAATGGTACACAGGTATGGCAACAGTGTTGCCAATAGGGTGGGGCAATTGCTTCTGCCTGGAGGCTTATTGTTATTCTCAATCTCTTAATGGGCCTCAGAAACTTCACACCATGGGGCAAAGTGTTTACCATTGGATGGGAACCCAGGCCATATCACCTGGACAGCAAATGTCAGTCTCTATGCAGTCTCCACTTTTCATTCTTGGTTATCAGGGTTCTCTCCAGCTAGTTTTCAGTTTATTATTTAGGATGGTTTTTGTTGTTGTTGTTGTTGTTGTTGTTTTTGTATTTTAATTGTAATTCCAGTTTGATCCTAGGAGTGTGTCTGTGTAGCATTTACTTACTCCGCTGCCATTTTTAATCCAAAAATAATATATGCACCGGAGTCACGGCAGCCACCAGAATTCTGCTTGTAGAACCCCCCACTGCAGAATGAAATCCAGGGCAGGGCAATGTTGTGGCGCTGCACCTAGATCACACTCTCTGGCTGACTCTCCAGGTGCAAGGATGGAGCAGCCTTCCCTGGCCTTCCTAATCCTGCCACCACTGCTGCCCTAGCCACTGCCTTCCTGGTATGAACGCTTCCAACTTGCCACCATGAGCTTCCCAGGTTCTAGTGTTTTGATTAGGGAACATATAAAAAATGGCCCCAGCCAGGACCGGTTTGGCTCAGTGGATAGAGCGTCGGCCTGCGGACTCAAGGGTCCCGGGTTCGATTCCAGTCAGGGGCATGTGCCTTGGTTGCGGGCACATCCCCAGTGGGGGGTGTGCAGGAGGCAGCTGATCGATGTTTCTCTCTCATCGATGTTTCTAACTCTCTATCCCTCTCTCTTCCTCTCTGTAAAAAATCAATAAAATATATTTTTTTTAAAAAAATGGCCCCAATGGGTATCACTTCCCACTTTTGGAGTCACTTCAGATTATTTTCTGATTATATCCATCATCATGTTACATACATATACCTCCTAGACCTTCGTGGTCCTAAAGGCTGCTTAAAAGGAAATGTCCTTTCTCCAAGAAATGGAAATACAGAGTATGTTGATTGGATCTTATGTTTTGGATAGGAAAATGGCGGGACTTGGAATACTAGCCAGCAGACGATGGTTTCCCCACCTTTTTGTTTTTTTAATAGTATAAAAAAAATTTTAATGATGTTCTTTTAAAAAAATTTTTTTAAAAATTGATTTCAGAGAGGAAGGGAGAGGGAGAAAGAGACAGAAACATCAGTGATGAGAGAGAATCATTGATTGGCTACCTCCTGCACTCCCCACACTGGGGGTCGAGTCCGCAACCTGGGCATGTGCCCTTGAATCGAACCTGGGACCTTTCAGTCCGCAGGCTGACATTCTGTCCACTGAGCCAAACCAGCTAGGGCCCCACCTTTTTTCTTATGAAATAATTATAGTTTGTATCTACTCATTCTTGAGTGTAAAGGTAATTCCACTCTTTATAAACTTTTAGAGAAGTTTCCCCGCCCCCTTCTCCCCCCATTTAGGAGCTTGTAGATTTGACAGAATATGACCACTTTTGATCCATCTTGGAACTTAAAGCGAAATGGAATTTGGGAAGGAGAACGCCATCTGAGAATCAAGTTAATGAGAAATTTTGCATCTGTAAGACATCTGCCAGTGCAGGGTTGTCATGGAGACTAAAAGGAATTTTGTTATATGTCTAGCTCAGTATCTAATCTGCAGGAAGGGGCAAAATACCAAGAGCCAATCCAAGAGTTCTCAGTCTCCCATTTGGAGGAAGTTGTATCTGATCTTCATCAGTGGTCAAACATGAGGATGGAACATGGGCATGAAGTAATTGGGTGAATTTCCACTGCATTCCAACTTGCCCTAGCCTAAGGTATCTTATAGGACTACTTGGCCCCTTTCCAATGGAAGGGGAAAGTAAGACCCTTTATGGAACAAAGGGTCTGCTGGGGGTCTGGCCATTCGGGACTGAATGAGATGCACATGCACTAATGTTTCATGGTCTTTAATTACATATATCAATATTTTGAATCTTTTTTTTTCTTCTGTAGATTGTGAAAGAAAAATTTGCTATGGTGGCACCAGATGTCCAAATCGAGGATGGGAAAGGAACAATCCTAATATCTTCAGAAGAGGGAGAGACAGAAGGTATGATACATTGCATTCATTCACTTCACCTTTTGAGTGGAGATGTCTAAATGAAGGAATGTACATAGGTTGTTCATTTGCTATGTATGTTACTCAGTATCATAGCTGAAAGAGGCAATATGTGTGGTCAAGGAGGTGCTCTCCCAAGATGGCATTGCCTTGGTGGGATCACAAGTTACAGTTTTGGGAACTCCATGTTGTCAGTGTGTCTCAGGTGCTATTTTTCAATAATCCAGTAAACAGTCATCATTTACATTGACTTCAATTCTCTTGTCCATTTCGAAGGAACTGCCTTGCCTATATCATGGATCCTGAAGCTAAATTGGAAATAAGAAAATTGTTCTGGCTGTTAGATCAGAGTAGGTGGTTATCTAAGGCTTTTAGGTGTTTGACCCAAGAGTTGGGGAACCCTTCATATCCTGCTCCTACTATAGAGCAGAAAGTAGTGCTGAAAATCAGTACCTAGTTTATATTTATATTTATATTTATATTTATATATATATATATATATATTTTAATCCTCACCCGAAGATATTTTTTCATTGATTTTAAAATATATATATATATATTTGATTGTTTTTTTTACAGAGAGGAAGGGAGAGGGATAGAGAGTTAGAAACATTGATGAGAGAGAAACATCAATCAGCTGCCTCCTGCACACTCCCTACTGGGGATGTGCCCGCAAGCAAGGTACATGCCCTTGACTGGAATCGAACCCAGGACCTTTCAGTCCGCAGGCCGACGCTCCAGCCACCGAGCCAAACCGGTTAGGGCTATTTTTTCATTGATTTTTAGAGAGAGTGAAGGGGGTGGCGGGGGGGGGGGGCACATCAGTGTGAGAGAGTCGCATTGATTGTTTTTCTCCCATACACGCCCGGACCAAGGGCGAGGATTGAGCCTCCAACTGAGGTATGTGCCCTTAACTGGAATCGAATCCAGGACCCTTCAGTCTGCAGGCCGATGCTCTCTCCACTGAGCCAAAGTTGCTAGGGCTAGACTTTATTTTTATGTTCAAAAAGGCTGTCGCTTTGTTACTGCATTTGTTATATAAGGTTCAATGTATTTGATTCTGTTTAAGTTTTCTGATTGGTTCTGGTTATGCCTCCTTTAGCCTACAGTAGTCAGTCTGGTTGGACTTAACAGAACAGTTCTCTTCTGTCACTTTGGCATCTCAATCTCTTGGGTTATCATTTTAGTTGATTTCTTCATATTTCAGATTTTGTCAGTATACCATTGCTTTGAAAATCTAGGGACATTCTTCTTTTCTATATTGACTTATTTACTTACCCATTTCTTCACTGGTTATTTATTCAGTACACTTTGCCAGATCCTGATGGGGATGTTAAGTTTTCTTTAAATTAAAACTTAGTGTCGGGATTCTTCTTGGCTATAGTTACTTGTCAAATTGTTTGGGCTTTTAAGGTCATGAGTAATTGGGGGCCATTTGGAGGCCATATTTTGGCTGGGTAATAGTCTATTTTCAGAGTCTAGTTGAATGTTTAGGCCCCATTCTAGACAGCTGTCTAAATAAATAAATAAATTAAATTAAATAAATTTGTTCATGACTATACACTGTTCTCTTAGTTCCTTTCAAATTCAATTCTAGGTCCTTAAAAATAGAAACTGGTCAAGAATCTCAGTGGCTTACATGTGGCCCTTCTCCACAAAATACGTGTGCTGCTGAGGATGAGATGGCATTTACTCAAATACATGTGTAGTCCTATATATATATCACTAGATGCCCGGTGCACGAATTCGTGCACCAATGGGGTCCCTCAGCCTGGCCTGTGGAATCAGGCAGAAACCAGCTCTCAGACATCCTCTGAGGGGTCCTGGATTGCGAGAGGGCACAGGCCAGGCCGAGGGACCCCACTGGTGCACAATTGGGGGCCAGGTAGGGACATGGGAGGTTGGCCAGCTGGGGAGGGACCGTGGGAGGGCTCCAGGGCATGTCCAGCCCATCTCATTCAGTCCCCAGCAGCAAGTTAACCTACCAGTCGAAGCATCTACCCCCTGGTGGTCAGTGTACATCATAACGACTGGTCGACCGGTCAACTGTCTGCCCCCTGGTGGCCAGTGCACGTCATAGTGAGCAGTTGAGTGGACTTAGCATATCATTAGCATATTATGCTTTGATTGGTTGAATGGATGACTGGACAACTAGACACTTGGCATATTAGGCTTTTATTATATAGAATAATAAAAGGCACAGTCATAGGTATTCATAATTCAAGGAAGAGTGTGACAGTAGTCTCTGGTTTGAATTACTTTGTAGCCTGGAAGAAGAGGAGAAATTTTCAACTAGTGGATTTAGTACAGTATAAGAAATACTGTGGAAAAGAGTATATGAATTGAAACTTTGTGAAGGGAAATTCAAAGGGAGGTCACAGGAGAAAGGACTCTTGGACCAGTTCTTGAAGAAGGACCCTCTGGGCAGAGAAGTGAGTGTCTGCATTTGCGCAGAATGAGCAGCTTCTACAAAGGCATGACTTATAGAACAATAGAAAAGGCTTTCAGAATGGCCAGTTATTTTGTTTTACTGGAAGTTGGGGTGCTGTGGGGTGGCAGTGCTGGTTCATGGAGGTGCACTGGAGGACTTTCTCTGGCTATGTGTAATGTGTCTTTGTCTCCACCACCACCACCACCACCCCCCACCCCCCACCCCAACCAGGGTTTAAGAGGTGAGGTAATGTGGTTACTTTTAGTATGATTTGCAAAGGGTAAATTAAGGGTGTGAGAGTGGAGGCGCAAGAGCCGGGAGTGAAGGATTTTTAGTAAGATAGAAGCAGATGACAAGACTTGAGATTTGCAAGGTCAGAATTTAGGGCACAGGTGAAGAAGAGCAGCATTGTTACAGGACTGTTGCCAAGACTCTAGCTTTACAGATAATGCTAATAACAGGTTAGAGTGCACAGTGACTGTTTCCTTTTGAATATGTTGGGTTTGAGGAGTTTGTAGAGAGTGGGGAGTGTGTGAAAGGTTTTGGGATGGAAGGATAAGAGGGAACTATGGTTTTCTGAAGACATTCCAGATACATTGGAAAGTTAAAATAAGAAAAAAAAATTGTGAGAGAACTAGAAACTGTCAGTAGTTTCTGGGTTTCAAAGTCTAGGTAGGGAAATACTTCCTAAAGCATTTTCCTTCTTAAGAAGTGAAAGAAATAAAGACTAAGGAAAGAAATTACATAAAGTTAAACATGACAACTAGAACTTAAAATATAGTTTACTCAGTATGTGTCAGGCACTGTGGATATAGGTCAGTAGGTGCTATACAGTCTGGGCCCCTCACAAACAAATACTCAATAAAATGGACTGAGTGTAGCAAGCAGGGAGTGTATATAGGGAGCAGGATGAGGAAGCAGGGTTTTACTTTCCTTAAAGACTTTATTTTAAAAAATGTTTAGCACTGATCAGTTTGTCTCAGTGGTTAGAGTGTCAGCCTCTTGGGTTTGATTCCCGGTCAAAGGGCACTTACCTGGGTTGCAGGTTTGATACCCTGTTGGGACGCATTCCAGAGACAGCCAATCGATGTGTCTCTCTTACATTGATGTTTCTCTCTCCCCCCTTCTATTCCACTCTCTCTTAAAATCAGTGGAATAAATATTCTCAGGTAAGGATTGCAGTTTACATACAATATTATATTAGTTTCAGGTGTATAGCATAGTGGTTAGACAATTACATAATTTACAAAGTGATCACCCCCATAAGTCTAGTACCCACCTGACACCAAATGTAGCTATTACAATATTATTGACTAATTCCCTATGCCAGTGGTCGGCAAACTCATTAGTCAACAGAGCCAAATATCATCAGTACAACGATTGAAATTTCTTTTGAGAGCCGAAAACTGACTTCTGCGCATGGGCCACGAAGTTTCAATTGCACTGTACGTGCGTGCCTGCACGTGATATTTTGTGGAAGAGCACACTCAAGGGGCCAAAGAGCCGCATGTGGCTCGGGAGCCGCAGTTTGCCGACCACTGCCCTATGCTGTAGAGGAAGCAGTTTTGTAGATGAAACTTCGATGCTTTTACAGGTCAGAGAGAGGAGCATTTGAACATGCAGGAGAGAAAGCATAAGTAAGGCAGAAAGACTCTAGAATGGGTGATACCAAAAGTTTGGTTGGAGGGATTGTTCTTCATTGGAGTATTTACATCCATGTAGCGAAGGTCTGTTGAGTG
The DNA here is from genome assembly GCF_951640355.1 of Cnephaeus nilssonii. NCBI lineage: Eukaryota > Metazoa > Chordata > Mammalia > Chiroptera > Vespertilionidae > Cnephaeus > Cnephaeus nilssonii. Next base: position 34,802,879 of record NC_137091.1, read on the forward strand.
CTAACTGGGTGCTAAGCATGTTCTGCCTACTAGGGATATTCAGAGGAAGCAGAAAAGACATGTGGAAGATAGAACTAGGTTGGAATGTTTATTTTTGGGAGGCCCCACTAGCTCTTCATTGAGAAATGCTGATGTTGAGAAATAAAATTTTTATTTAAAATTTTCTTATACTTCTGAATTGTAAAATTTGCTAAAAAGTTTTGTCATGGATAACCTGTTTGCAACATAGAATATATTTTGGGCCCTGGCCAGGTAACTTAGTTGGTTAGAGCATCATGACGATACACCAAGGTTGTGGTTTCAATCTCAGTCAAGGCATATTCAAGACGCAACCATAAATGCATAAATAAGTGAAACAACAAATTGATATCTCTCTCCCTATCCCCCCTCTCTTTCTCTCTCTCTCACTCTTCCCGTCCCCGCGCGCCCCCCCCCCCCCCCCCTCTTCAATAAAGAATATATTTTGTGCAACCCTAAAGGTTGTCTTTGACTCCTCAGGACTCCAGATGAATTTGGTTTGAATAGGAGAAATTTTCAGAATCTCTGGTGCCTTTGAAGTAGTTTTAGTAGTTGAGTATTCAAGGATGAATTCCTAAGTGTCTAATATTTTAATGGATTAGTTTGCTAGGGCTGCCATATCAAAATACACAGATAGGGTGACTTAAATAACAGAAATTTATTTTCTCATATTTTTGGGGCTATGGGACTTAAAGTGGCAACAGGTATGTTTTCTCCTGAGGTTTCTCTCCTTGGCTTCTCATAAGGATACCAGTTAGATTGGATCAGGGCCTACCCTAACAGCCTCCTTTTAATCACTTTAAAAAGCACTATCCAAATAGAGCCACATTCTGAAGTCCTGTGGTTAGTGCTTCAACATAAGAATTGGGGGGCACAATTCAGCTTAGGGTGAGTGTTAACCTTTTTTAAATTGATGTGACTGCTCCATGGAAATATAATTAATGTAGCTAAATTTCTTTAAAATTTCCTAGCTAATAATCACAAGAAGTTGTCAGAATTTGGAATTAGAAATGGGAGCCGGCTTCAAGCAGACGACTTTCTTCAGGACTACACTTTATTGATCAACATCCTTCATAGGTAGGAACTATTAATATTTTAAATGTAAGAAATTATCTTAGTATATGCACTTAAGATATAGTAAATGGGGAAAATATGTTTTCTTATCCTTAAACCCTAATATTCATTTGAAACTGCACAGTACATTTGTTCTGTTCAAGTTGGCCCTAAATTCTCTGAGGTTTGACTGACAGAAAAATTTGGGTATTCAGAAATAAAAGGAGTAGACAAAAAATGTTTAAGGGTAACTGTTGCTGATGATGCCTGATGAGAATGAGGGTAGAAATCCAGGCGTTTGAATAGTTATAATCAGAGGTAAGTTCATTTTGATAATTGAACTAGAATAAAAATTCTATTCTTTTTAAAGACTCATTAGAAGAATGGAAGAAATATTTTATTTGTGATCTGTAACAATACAAGAAAATATTAAAATTAATCTTGTATAGATTCCTGGGTCACATATATATTTCTTAAATTTTGATTTTACGTCCTTTATCATAAGCATTCAAAATGTTTGCATTATAGAATATTTGTGTATATATAACAGTTAAATATAAATGGTCCTCACAAGGTGCAGGGTTTTTTTTGTTTGTTTGTTTGTTTGTTTGTTTGTTTGTTTGTTTTTAAGATGCAGTTTTTTACATGCTCATTAATACCCCTAAACTGCATCTTGACTTAGGACTTTTGGGTACCAGCTAACCAACAGTTTTGTCCAGTTATTTTTGCCAGTATTGCCTTCTCTGTACAAACATACAACTTGTATAGTTTGAAGAACATTGTATTTTATATATTTGGTTTATTAAAAGCATTAAATGACAGGAAAGACTGAATGTGAGTTATCTATAATAATAAAAGCGTGATATGCTAATTAGACCGGACAGCTGAATGACCTTCCAGATGTCCTTCATGACAAAGCCATGGTGGCGGGGGCCGAGGTAGAGGCAGTTAAGGGCGATCAGGCAGGCAGGCAAGTGGTTAGGAGCCAGCCATCCCAGATTGCGAGAGAGATGTCCCGGATTGCAAGAGGGTGCAGGCCTGACTAAGGGTCTCCCCCCTATACCCCATGCACAGATTTTGTGCACCGGGCCTCTAGTTAGTAATAAGTATGTTTCACAAAGTCAGACAATTGAGCAAAGATAATGCTGGGAATGAGCTCTAGCCTCAATTAGTCACCAATTGGATGTCAGTGGTGTGCTTGTGTACATGTTTTTGGGAACTCATTACAAAAGCAGGGTGCTGCCTGTAAAGATGGGGGAAACCCAGAATCCATGTACCCTACTCCTAAAACACCAAATTACTTTGGTCAAGATCAGAGTCAGTCGAGTGTAGAATCTTCTCGCATAGTAGCTGAAGAAATAATGCCAACAAGTTACATTGGGCCATAGAGTATTAGACTCAATTTTCTGCTTTAGCAATAAAAGTTATTTAACATCAAAAACAAACAAACTACCCTGCGCCTATTTGAAGATGTAGTGGTATTTACAATTTGAGTTAGAGTTTGGAATTGTCACAAAAATCTGTTATGTATAGTCTTGTTTTTTTATTTTAGCTCTTTGAAAGAAAACCAGAATTCAAATATTTGGTGTGTATATAGCCTACCCTTCAAACAGGAGCAGTATCTCTTCTGGTGTGTCCTTGCTTTTGTAAATAGTTGTAGCGCTGGTCTATTTTTATAGTGTGTGGTTCTTTTACAGTGAAGACCTAGGAAAGGATGTGGAATTTGAAGTTGTTGGTGATGCCCCAGAAAAAGTGGGGCCCAAACAAGCTGAAGATGCTGCCAAAAGCATAACCAATGGCAGTGATGATGGAGCTCAGCCTTCGACATCCACAGGTGAGTCATGGTCCCAGCCAGCAGGTTGTTAATTACCCAACCAACAGGCAAGGCTATATAGAAACAAATTATGATTATTTCATAAACATTCTATATAATAAAGAGGTAATATGCAAATTGACCCTCACAAGATGGCTGCCTACGACCAGGCTGGGGGAGGGTTAGTGAGGGACGACCAAACGACTGAACAGCAGGCTGCATGGGGCGACCAGGCCAGCGGGGGGGGGGGGGGGACAGTTGGGGGTGACCAGGCTGGCGGGGGGGGGGGGGGTGGAGGCAGTTAGGGGCGACCAGGCAGGCAGGCAGGTGAGCGATTAGGAGCCAGTGGTCCAGAATTGTGAGAGCAATGTCTGACTGCCAGTTTAAGGCCAATCCATGGGATCGGGCCTAAACCGGCAGTTGGCCATCCCCCAAAGGGGTCCTGGATTGGAGAGGGTGCAGGCTGGGCTGAGGGGGCTCCCTGTGCATGCATTTCGTACACCAGGCCTCTAGTTGACAACAAAGTAGAAATCCATAGGACTACTAGAAGTATGTGTTGGTTTGGCATTGATTTTGTTGTTAATCCTCACCTGAGGATATTTTTCCATTGGTTTTTAGAGAGTGGAAGGGAGAGAGAGAGAGACATCATGCAGCAAGCCTGCAACCTAGGTACATGCCCTTGCCCGGAATTGAACCCAGGACCCTTCAGTCCCCAGGCCGACACTTCCCACTGAGCTAAACCGATTAGGGGCTGGCATTGATTATTTTAATGGAGTTTGGAGTGTATGAAGCCATTTTTTTCTTGCTGAAAATAGAAACATTGTGTTATTTTTTGTTAGTGGCTTTTTACATCTGGACATGTGAGTTTTCTACTAGATAATAAAGACCATTCATTCTTAGTAGTAGTAGTTTTGGATTTTGTATCTGTTTTATTTAGAGATGACAGATCATTTACATCTGACTTTGGAGTGAGCAGATGCTTGCTGAGTACAGAATTAATAGCATTTCACAGTTTCCTCAGAACCAGTATGACTGGGAAAAGTGCATCAGAGGCCCTATTTGCTGGGTTTTCAGTGCTGGTGCTTGTACTTGACTGTGCTGGATTTGGATGTCTATTACCCCTCCCCACACACACCCCTCTTCATTCTTTAAGTCAGGAAACAAAAAGGTACCGATTTTTATACTTTTGTTTTCATTTATTTGACCCTGGGTCTTTGTTGTTCTTTGGAGTATGTTCTAGGTTCTGCTGTTCAGTGAGTTTTAAAGATGGTCTTTGAGACTGTCTACAGTTTGGCCCACTTGTGGGCCATGGGTTCATGACCTTTCTTCTCTGAAAATAGAGAGGCCCATCATCCTTTGAGGAAGGGACTAAAGTAGTTTTTAAAAACCATAATTTGAAATGTGGATTGATTGATCCTCTGTGAGTAGGTCTTGGAGGCTGTAGCAATAAGTAAGATAGGTACTCTGCCTTTGATTTGTTGGGTGGGGCACAAAACCAACTGTGGTGTAAAGTTAAAAAGCATGCACTACAAAGCCCCCACTGCATGGGTTAGTATCCTGACCTCTTCCTCTACTTTTGACCTTGGGCAAGTCAACCTCTTTGTACCTTAGTTCCTTTTCTGGAAAACGGATAATAATGTTATCTTCTTTATAGGGTTGTTGTGATGATTAAATGAGTTGTTATTTGCAAAGTGCTCAGAACAGTTCCTGGCACATTGTAAGTGCTGTGTATATGTTGTTCTTGTTGTTGTTGTGTTGTTGTTGTTTACCACTATCACAGTATTAGGATTTTTACCCTCCCTTTTCTGTTGGAGAAATAGAAATAAGGAACTATAGTAATTTATGAGTTATATCACACTTGTTATAATTTTTTGTTTTGATCAGAAAAGAAATAGGTACTTGTTACAGAAAACATTAAGGCTGTATAGAAATACCTGATGTATAAAGTGAAGGTTCCTAAGGGTAGCCTTTCTTAAGTCTGGTGTATATCAGAAGAGTTAGCTTTTCACTTATATGAATATATTAATGAACCACTAGTAATTCCCACACTTTTAACCATTTTTCTTTTATCTTTTTCTGAAATAAGCACAAGAGCAAGACGATGTGCTCATAGTTGATTCAGATGAAGAAGGTCCTTCAAATAATGCTGACATCAATGCAGAAGAGAGAAGTCGCAAGAGGAAATTGGATGAGAAAGAGAATATCAGTACAAAGAGGTCACGCACAGAACAGACAAAAGAGCTTGATGATGTTATAGCGTTAGATTGAACAGCAGTGCCTCGCAACAGAACTCTGACTGCATGGATCACCCAACGTCCTTTGTTCCAAAGGGGAAAAGTTGAGCCCAGTGACTTGAAGATGATTCTGCTCCCTTTGAAAGCACTCATTTTGCTAGAACTATCAGACACATTGCGGAATGCTGTATGGAAGTAGGAATATAGTTTTAAAACCCTCTGAACAAAGCGTTTGCATAACTAGTCATGAGAAGAAACAACACAATGCATGTTGCCTTTTTAATGTAAATATTCTTAGGTATCATTTGATAGTTTAAAATATTGTGGTTTAGTAAAGTTGATACCTGGTTATAAATATTATGCCTTTATTTTTGGTTAGAAAAAGAATTATTTTTAGCCTAGATCTAACCATTTTCATACTCTTGACTGAAACAGATTTAAAAAAGGTATCAAGTGCTGTATTGAAACTTGTTTTTAAATATGAACTGGCACTATGTATATTGATGTAAAACAATGTTAATTTACTCAAGTTTTCAGCTTGTACTGCCTGGTATGTCTGTGTAAGAAGCCAATTTTTGTGTATTGTTACAGTTTCAGGTTATTTATATTTGATGTTTTGTAAAACTCAAATACAACTATACTATACTTAATGGACCAAATAAAAATGGCCTCTGCATACTTGTTGTACATGCCTGCACAGTATCTGCTGCCTTGTTGGGTTTATTCATTGTATTTTCTGCAGGAATGGTAAACCCTTTCCTTTTAAAAAATTAACTTGTGATGGATATGAAGGTTAAAAGATCTCCACTGTTTGCCATAAATGAGTACTTTCTAAAATAAAGTTTTTAATGGTGGTGGTGCTTATTAAATTTGGATTGTAAACAGTTGGCCTTTTATTGAGAATATTTCAGTTATCTTTGGCCAGCTCTTGTAACTTAGAGCCTTGGATTTGAGATTTCAGACGGCCAGAGTCTCTCCTGTATTCCGCAGTCTTCTCTGGATTGTTCCCCACTTCATCAGTCCTCCTTGAGTATATATACTATTCATTTTGGGCCTAACTCCAGCCTATAGATATGGCCATATCTGCTCCAGATGGATCAACACTCCCATCTGTCTAGACCCCAGAGGGCTGTTAGGGTACTCTCCTCACACAGATGTGCCTTGAGTTTTCAGATAACAGAAACCCCGGAGGCTGTTTACCCATTCTCTATCTCTGCCTTTGGGGTTTTTTGCCACAGTCAACTAAATTTCAAACTGATAATTTATTATATTATCTCACTTTGTATAATCTTATTTGCCACCCAGGTTAATTCTTAAACCTTGTTTTGTATCATTTGTAAACTCAGCATGTAATTAAAGCCTTCAGAAAAGTCATACTGAACAAGACAGCCCTCGGGAACTTGCTGGACGCCTCCCAGATGAACTGACTTCCAGCCTTCTGCAAGCAGGCTGGGAGCCCGTGGGCTTCACTTCGCTTTTAGATTTTTAGGAGTTTTATTTTCCTCCAGAAAGAGTTTCAAAATTACATGTAACTATGTAACATAAAAAAATATCCTGGAATATCAGATCTCAATAATTTTTGGTTAACTGGATACTGAAAATCATGTTCTATTTTGAATTCTGAAAAACAGACATTTGCGTTTTGAAATTATCTTCATTCTTTAAAACCTTGACCTGCCTATTTAGACACGATTTTGACAGTTTCCATTTTGTATATGTTCTTTTCTTAATTGAAGGTACATGGCAAGAAGTGCCAATTTGATCTGTAGAAGTGTGTTTATGTTTTGACAGGAATGGCTTTCATTTTTCAACAACTCTATTTTCTTCAGTAGTTTCTGTTAATTTTCAACCTCTTATAAAGTCAGTGTTTATCATTAAGGCAGGTCTGACTAGGAGTCTTACTCAATTAGACTTAGCAAATCCAAGCTGCCTCTACTTCCCTAGGGTATGGAGACACGTTAGGTCTGGCCTTGTATTTGTGGTTTTCCCATGGGAGTTGTCTTCTCAGTGGTGAAGCTGGGAGCAGGACTCCAACCTGAAATACACCTGACAACATCTTACAGCCTCATTGGGAGCAGTCTGGCGACTGAAGTTTACCAAACAAGTCTACGGCCCCAAAGGTCAATCTACATTACTGAAGGATTAAGGGAAAGAATTCTTTATTCTACCACAAAGATTCACTGTTTTAATAGTGTCTGACCCTTAATGAAATAACTGATCAAGCAAAGATCAGTGGATGCCAAAACCTTTAGTAAAAGAATCTTCACTCAGTGCTCAAATGCTATACAGATAACTTGCAAAAGGCAAGTCTTGACAATGGACTGATGCCTGTCACTACCATAATCAAGTGGTCAAATCCGGCTTCACGAATGGGACAACCTGATACATAACTTCCTGAAGAAAAACAATAGCACCTAGGCAAAAAAATAAAAGCCCAAATCTAACCCAGTATCTAGATGTAGTTTCCAGCTGACTGGAAATAGAGGGGTTAGAGAAACCCATTAACATGAGCAAACGATCGGACAAGTACACAATGTGGATCATACTAGAATTCAAGTGCAAAATAAATGGCTATAACTATTCTTGTGATAATTGGAAATTTTGAAATAAATTAGGTGATGGTGGAATTATTTTCTTAGGTATGATAATCTTATGTAGGACTGTCCTGATTTTTGAAATATTAGGGATGAAGCTCTGTAATACAACTTTTACATGGCTGAGCAAAATATATAATACAGGAAGAAAAAAAGCAAAATTAACATAGAATCTAGTTGGGACTTATATACATTGTTCATTGTATTATCCAACTTTGAAAACTTTCATAAAAGTGGAGATTACATATAGTCTGTATTTTCCTTTTGTGCCTATGTGACTTTCATGTTTCGTATTGAGTATATTCTATGATTGAAATCAAGAAGGCAATAAAGGTTATTAAAAACAAGTTGGCATGAGAAAGTGTTAGTGATTTCTGGGTCCAACATTGGTAAAGTTAGCTTTATTCATCTTTGTTGCTAGGCTGTGACTTAGGAAGGATTCTCTTTCATTTGAGCCTTCAGAGAACTAGGAAAAGCCAAGTTGTTCCTAGTAAATTAATTAGAAGCTGTCAGAAGCTTTTGGTTCATAATAACCGTTCCTGTTCCTGAAAATTGTCCATTGGTGGCACACATATCTGAAGTGGACTTGTCCTGTTGAACACGAGCAAATTTAAGCCTCTACTAAGCCTTTTTTAATATACAGGCCTCCCATTTCTTTGCATCTTAACAATAGTGTTGAATCTCCATTTTATCATTTTCCAGGAGGATATATTTACAGAAATACTTTTATAAACACTTTCATACTGGAAATACTTTATTTGCATTCTGCACACAGAAGGAAACCCCACATCTAATTTAAAATCCAGCCGAAAATTTTCAACTGCTCTCACTAACTCAAACTGAGTTGAACTATAGGACTATGATTCTGCTGTATAGTTTGTATTTTTTAAATATATTTTATTGATTTTTTTATGTTTTAGAGAGGAAGGGAGAGGGATAGAGTTGAAGGAAACATCGATCAGCTGCCTCCTGCACCCCCCCTACTGGGGATGTGCCGCAACCAAGGTACATGTTCTTGACTGGAATCGAACCTGGGACCTTTCAGTCGGCAGGCTGACGCTCTATCCACTGAGCCAAACTGGTCAGGGCTATAGTTTGTATTTTTTAAAAATATTTTTAAATTTACTGATTTGAGAGAGAAAGAAGAGGGAAGAGAGAGAAACCTATTTGTTGTTCCACTTATTGATACATTAATTGGTTGATTCTTGTATGTATCCTGACTGGGAATCGAACCCACAACCTTAATGTATGGGGATGACACTTGAACCAACTGAACTACCCAGCCATGGCTTTGATTGTATTTTGAAGACCATTACCTCCTGGTAAAATAATATTTTTGGAAGTTTTGCTCTCTGACTCAGCAGCTTTAACATTTTTAAATCTTGCAACAATTAATGACTTTACTACATAGGGAAAGGGGTTGTGAGCAAAAAAATGTACTAGAATGTACAATGCGCCAAGAGAGCCCTCAGGTTTTTACTTAAATCTTCAATTTATTTGGTTTTCAGAAGGAAAATCAAATCTTAGATCAAATCTTAAAAAATATAGGCATTGTACACACACTGTCTCACTCATTCTATAAATATGTATAGCATCCCTACTTGCACTATCCTGCACTTCTTGGAAAACCTTACCAACCCTGACAGCCTAGTTGGAAATTTTTTAAATATACATATATTTTTAGCCCGGCCAGTGAGACTCAGTGGTTGAGCGTTGACCTATGAACCAGGAGGACACGGTTCAATTCCTGGCCAAGGCACAGGCTGGGGTTGGGTGCTCATCCCCAGTGTGGGGCATGCAGGAGGCAGTCGATCAATGATTCTCTTTAATCATTGATGTTTCTCTCTCCCTCCCTCTCCCTTCCTCTCTGAAATCAATAAAATATATATATTGGGGATCGAGCACCCAATCCCAGCATGTGCCCTGGCCGGGAATTGAACCATGACCTCCTGGTTCATAGGTCAATACTCAATCACTGCTAGCAGGGCAGACATTTTTGAAAGCTGTAAGACACTCTAGGGCTGGTGTGCAAAAGAAACCCAACTTCTCATGGCAGCAATAGGTGGTGGAATGGGGATCTGGGGCTCCACATCCGCTAATTTGCCAAGATTCCCACTTGATCCTAGCAGCAGCTTCCAGCATTACTGAAACGCATGAACAGCAACCTCTCAAGCTCAAAAATGTCCCTATGCTGTCCCAGTCCTCTCCATGATGCTGCAGATTGGCTGAGGTCTTTGCTTCATACAAAGTTTGTGCAGAAATTCCTATTCCTGAGTGTAGGGTAAGCTCTCAGGACAAGGTAGTGAGTGAGGGTTCTTCCAAGATGTCCCTTGCAGGCCCTCCCCAGGGTAGCTCAATTGTTAGAGCATCATCCCTATACACCAAGGTTGTGGGTTTGATCGACGATGACCAGGTTCGCTTTGCCTTGTCTGATCATCTTCAGAGTCTGCTTGTACCCAGTGGTACTCTCGCCACTTTTCATAACCAGTTGGAGCCTAGAATTGATTGACTCCCGGTTTTTTTTTGTCTTCTTTGTGGCCACCATTTTCCCGTTTTCGGTGTCGGATAGCTCCTAAACAAAAATAGCTAACAAGATGGCCAGAAGTGAGAAAGCAAACTATTTTGGGTTGTTTCTGTTTCTGATTGTGGGTGGTTGTTTTCATTTATTACTATTAGAGTGGGTAATGCATTTTAGCTGACCCTGAACTCCAATACATTGTTTAAATCTTGGAAGCTTTAAGTGGGGCATGTGGAGATGGAACAGTTATTTAAGAACTACCTTTGAGGGCAGAGAGCTCCCTCTGAGCTCCTTTTCAGAAGGCTGGAGACCCCAGTGCTGTATTGATTACATAAAAAATGTGATAAACACTTTTTGCTTGCATTGTTATCTGCATTTTTGCATTACTTCCCTCGCTTAGATTCTTGGAGCACTGCTGCTTATAGGGGTTTTCATTTGTGAGGATGTTAATATCAGCAAATTGCTCGTCCTGACAGGAGATACCAACTTATACTCCTGCCCGTAAAGTATAGGCAAGTTTCACCACAGTCTTGTCAAAATTTACTTTTTTAAATGGGAGACAATGTGAAATATGATAGCTCATTGTTGATTTAATTTGTCTTTCCTTTCTCAGATGATTTTTCATTAGGTAGCTTCTCTGGATAATAGCTCCCCAAACGCTTGTCCCCACCTGTGCCTGCCCCCTTGACTCTGAGCTTAGAGAGTGGGTGTTAGGTGTTGGAATTCTGCAAACTCTGAGAGGTGCGGGGTCGGAGCTGCTGGGTCAGACACTGCTCAACTGCCAGCTGAAGAGAACGGGCCACAGTGGGTTCCTCGGCAATGTTGAGGCCTCACATCCCGGTCAGTCTGTACCAGGACAATTCTTGGTCCAGTCTCCCTACCACACTGGGTGCCTTGCTGGAATTCTCCGGGGTGGGAGGCTGGAAAAGAGAGACCTCATCCACTCAAGGTTGTTTTCCTGGATCCACCAGGTCCTGATAGATAACGGTGTGCTTTTCTCTAGGAGCTGTTTGAAATGTATGACAAGGGCTTTGTAATTTGTTTTGGGGGACAAAGCCCTGGTCACCTCTCTTCCATCCCTCATGTGGCCCCCAAGGCCCGACCTCATCTCAGGACCTGTAGCAGCGCAAGTGTTTTCAGGAGCATCCCCTTGGGGCCTCACCCTCAAGACCCTGAGGGCAGGTCCTGGAAAAAACAGGGAATCCTCACTTCTCTTGCTGACTTCCTGTGGTGGTCACAGCCGAGGGTCATCAGTCCACTGGCTCAGCCTGAGGTCTGCTTCAGCCCGGCTTGGCCTTGGGGGCCTGAGCACAAGGACCAGGCGCAGGGACCAGTCCCCAACCAACCCTGGCTCCTAGCATTAGGCGCTTTCCCCACCTGGCAGGTGGGGGGCTCCTCAAACCAGTGAGCAACCACATGACCCAGGGACAGGCTGGGGGTCGTCGGGTCACGCGAGGTCCTGGCGGCGCGCGTGCACCAGACGCACAGCGTTCCTCAGGTCCGGGATCGGGCGCGGAGCTTCAGCCGAAGGCCAAGCGCCTGAAAGTGTGGCATCGCCGGGAAGCGAGATGGGGGAGAACGTGGGAAACGTTTGTCAGCGGCTCCTATTTCTCCTGCGGGACTGCGGGAGCCGCCGCCAGCTCAGCCCGCGGGGACCCACAGGCTCGACAGCCTGGGCGCACGACGAAGGCCACGGCTCGCCGCCGCGCCGCCCCGGGGCCAGCTCCGCGAAGCACGGCGTTCCGGCCCGGCCTGCGCGCCCCTCTGCGCTCCAGGCGCCGCCGCCGCCGCCACTCCCCCACATTCCAGAGGCCGCAGCGCCGTCTCCTTCCTCGCATTCCTGCCCCCACAAAGGAGTCCCTCCGCCCCCGCGCGGCCGCGGGAGGAGGGGGCGCGGCCCGGCGCCTCCGAGCGCACATTCCTCCGCCTCGCGCGCCACTGAGCGGACCCCGGACCGCGCGTGGCCGGCGGAGCGACCCGGGCCCCGCGCCTGCCCCGCCCCGCCCCGCGCCCAGGGGTCCCGGGGCGGGCTCCGGGTACGGGCGGACGATGCGGCGGCGCGGCCGGAGCGGCGGCGGGAAGCCGAGGCGGAGGTGACGCGCGAGGGCCGGCGGGCCGGGCCATGCAGCGCTCCCGGGCGGCCGCGGACGAGGCGGCTCTGCTCCTGGCCGGGCTGGCCCTGCGGGAGCTGCAGCCAGGCGGCGACTCTCCGGGTCGGGGTCGGCGGGGGCCGCGGCCCGGGCCCGGAGACGAGGCGGCGCTGGCGCTGGGCCGCCGAGGGAAGGGCGGCGCCGGCGTCCCCGAGGCCGGGACGGACGGACTGAGCCGCGGGGAACGCGGCCCGCGGCGCGCGGCGGCCCCCGAGCTGAGCGCGCCGCCTGCGGGCAGCCCCCGGGTCAGCCTGGCGGGCTCCGACGGCGGCGGCGGCGGCAGCAGCGCCCGTTCCAGCGGCATCAGCCTGGGCTACGACCAGCGCCACGGCAGTCCGCGCTCCGGCCGCTCGGACCCGCGCCCCGGCCCCGGGCCGCCGTCGGTGGGCAGCGCCCGCTCCAGCGTGTCCAGTCTCGGCTCCCGCGGCTCCGCTGGGGCTTATGCCGACTTGCTCCTGCCCGGCGCCGGTCCCGCTACAACTCGCTCCCCGGAGCCAGTCGGGCCGGCCCCCTTCTCTCTGCCTTCGCTGCAGCTGCCCCCGGGCCGGGAGGGCGGCCCGAGCGCGGTGGAGCGGCGGCTGGAGGCGTTGACCCGAGAGCTGGAGCGGGCGCTGGAAGCGCGCACGGCGCGGGACTACTTCGGTGAGCGGGTCGGGATGGGCTGCGCGGGGGCCGGGGGCTGGGCCCGCGGGAGAGGAGGGAGCGCGGTGTGCGAGGGTGGACCGCCGCCCTCGCCTCTTGGTCTCCCACCTGGAGAACGGGTGCTGGGGAAGCGAATGGAAGCCTTTATCCTAATGGAAACCTTTTACCGTGGGAGAAAAAGCCATGGTAAGAGGCAGAGCGAGCCATTTCCGGATCGTTTCTTCTTAACCCTTGGCACTTGCCTCTGCGCGTCCTGCTCGATGCTTTGTGACCCAGGTCGGCCTAAGTGGTGGTGTGACCCAGCCCGCCCGGTGTGCCTCCTCGCCCCCAGCAATGTAGGTGTGGACCGCAGTAGCGGGGTAGGTACCACCGGGTCCCGCCTGATCTGAGGCTCTGAGGATGGTAGCTGTGGGAGGTCGAGTGTGGGAAGGAGGGAGAGTCCACCTTGAGGAAGAGGGGTCCCAGCCAGTCATCCTGGGCTGTCCTCTCTCTGGGCTGTGCTTGGTACGTGGGATGTTTCCAAAGAGAATCCTTCTGGGCAGCTTTTGCAAAGCCCACCGGTTTCTGACAGTCTCTTGCCCCGTCTAACCCAGGCCCCCACAGATCCCTGACAGTTCTTTGGACAACGCTTAGGGCTCGTAGGCTTGAGGTTCCGAGCAGAGGCCTGGGAGAGTGCTTCCTTCCCTCCCTTACTGATAAGTAGGGAAGCTGAGGCTCCCAGCTTTAGGGGTTGCTGGCTGCTGGTTATCCTGCCAGGGACTGAGGCTGTCCTGGGGTGTCATGCATCCATTGTAGTTAGCCGCTCGGGCCGCCCTGAACTGGATCTTGAGGGAGGAGGGGGCTCTTTGTGATAGGTCCAGTGGGGGCATTTCAGGCAGAGGGAAGAACGTGGGCAATCCACCACCCTCCCCACGGCTGCAGCCCAGGAGGGAGGGGTCAGGTGATCACGGGCGTGGTGGCCTGCCTTAGGGAGGGGAGATGTGGAAGGGTTTCAGGCTCTCCTGGGAGCAGTAGGTGAGAATCTCTGGTGTGGCTGTTGTGGCATGGCCCGGCATCAGGGAGATGCGGTAGGAACCCGTTGCCTCTCCTGCCTGGCAGGTGCCAGGAGTAAAAGCAGGGGCTGGTCTTCTAAAGAGCAAGGCTTTCCGTTGCTCTGTTGCAGAAGGCTGTTCCTGTTCCTGTCCCTGCCCCTTGCAGGAACTAGCGGGGCGTGTTCTGTGGGCCTCCGCAGCCACTCAGGAGTCTGTGTGTGAAGCTAAGGTGGCTGGACCCAGGCAGGTAATGTGAGGCGTGAAGGGGCCCAGGGCACAAGGCCAGAGGGGATATTGGGCCGTCCTTTCTGAAGGGAGCGCCACTCAGTTCTGGCCCATTGAAGCCGCGTGGAAGGGGAAGGTGAGTGAGGGTGTGATGGCAGATCTTTGTGGGTTTTATTTTCCAAGAGACGCCCGTTTAGGTTGGGACATCGTCCTGTGGACTAAAAGATTTTGGGTTCGGTTCCTGGTCAGGGCACATACCGAGGTTTTGGGTTGGTCACCGGTCGTGGCACGTTCAGGAGGCAATGGATCGATGTTTCTCTCTCACATTGATGTTTCTCTCTCTTGCTCCCTTCCTCTCTCTCTCAAATGTCAATTAAAAATATTCTCTGTTGAGCCAGTAAAGCATCAAACAGACTGTCAAATTACAGCGGGAAGGTTAGGGAGAGGTGGGGGGGATAAGAAATCAAACGAAGGACTTGTATGCATGCATATAAGCATAACCAATGGACGCAAAACTCTGGGGGGTGAGGGCATGTATGGGAGTGGGGTAGGGGGGGCAATGGTAAGATATGTACACATATAATACCTCAATTAAAAAAAATGTGAAGAAAAAAAAATTCTCTGTTGAGGATGGGGAAAAAAAAGGGCAACTCTTTGCTTCAGCTGCTGAAATGTATCTGCTGATATTGGACATTTTAGAACTATAAACGTGGCAATTTCATATTATTCAACCTGAGTAATACCAAGTTTTACACAAGGAAGTCTGCAGGGAGCCTAAGGTCAAGCGATGTCTGATGAACCTCATCCTCGGGGGGTGTTTCTTCCTTGCTGTGCCAGTCCTTCCTCCCCTTGGCCCTGGCACCAGCTGACCCCCTGATCCCTCTGCCATTCGTCGATGTCTTTGGCACGTCCCCATCTCTCACCAAGTTCCATTGCCATTAGCCAGCCAACAGCCTCAAGCTTCTGGAGCCTCTCTCTTAAAAAAAAAATAAAAAAAAATGTTTTTATTGATTTTTCAGAGAGAGAGAGAGAAACATCGATGAGAGAGAAACATCAACATCGATCAGCTGCTTCCTGCACGGCCCCCACAACCTGGGCGTGTGCTCGGACCAGAATCGAACTGTTGACCTTTTGGTTCCTGGGTTGAGGCTCAACCACTGAACCTCGGAGGCCGGGAAAGTTAGATGACCTCTCTGCCTTCTCCTCAGCCACCCACTCCCAGAGCCACGTCCTGTTTTTGCTGCGCTCTGGTCTTCAGTCCTGACTGTGGCCTGCATGTCACCGGTACCTCTGACCCCTCCCGTCGCTGTCTGCCCTGCTGCCTGCCAGGGGACAGAGGGACGGTCTTCTGGTCTTCGCGCCATCCACCTCCCTCAGCCTCGGTCGGTCCCCTCTTTTATTCCCGTAGAAACCTTCCTGTCCCCTCCAGCCCTGCCGTTTCTACTTGGCTGAGAAAACGGAGGTCCGCAGCTAGCTTCCCCCGTGGCTTCCTGTTCCTCTCCCCACAGGCTCTTGAGTGCACATCCAGATCTGAGGACAAGGGTCCTTTCGTCCCCAACTCCCCCTTCAGCTCTCCTTTCCCCACTGGCCCTTTGCTTTTGGTTATAAATACGGACAAGGGTCTTTCATTAAAAACAAAAAACCACCCTAACCGGTTTGGCTCAGTGGATAGAGCGTCGGCCTGCGGACTGAATGGTCCCAGGTTCGATTCCGGTCAAGGGCATGTACCTTGGTTGCGGGCACATCCCCAGTAGGGGGTGTGCAAGAGGCAGCTGATCAATGTTTCTCATCGATGTTTCTAACTCTCTATCCCTCTCCCTTCCTCTCTGTAAAAAATCAATAAAATAAATAAATAAATAAATAAATAAATAAAAACAAAAAGCCCCAAAGCTACCTGGCCACAGGGTCCGGTTGGCCCTTTCATCTTCTCATCTGAGAGTCTGGTTGGCATCGTCTTTGCTTATCCGCCCCTGATACCCCCTCCCTGGCTGACCCAGCGGACTCCCCAGCCCAGTGGGTGTTGGCCAGGCCTGGTTGGTCCGGACCTCACTGCTGCCTCCCACAGGTGGAGTCCGCTCCCCGTGACATGTTCTGCTCCCTGCGTTTCTGAGGTACCTCATGCTTTGGTTCTCCTCCTTCAGAATATTTTTATGAAAGTGATGCAGGCACATGTTGAGGAAAACATCAAACAGAACCAAAAACCGAACGAGGCGAGGTCATCGCGGGTGCGCAGGCCGCTGACGGCTAGTTCTTCACGTAGTCCAGTCGCTTAGAGGAGTGGCGAGGTCGGACTTTCCGAGTACATGGACAGGAGTGAAGGTGTGAGAGGGGATCGTTTTCATTTTAGAAAGAACGTCTGGCTGCCGTTTTGGGGATGTGATTTTGGAGGCCAGGCGGGGACACCAGGAGGAGGCTGTTGAAATTAACCATTGGGATGAGAAGTGATGATGGTGAATCAGGCTAGTGGGCGTGAGGGTAGGAATGAAGCCAAGATTAGGGAACAGAGGAGCCCAAATTCAGAGTTGGAGGTGAGAGAGAGAGAGGCGTCCCTGGGTGCTCCCTGAAACCTGGCTATCCAAAAGTGCCATTTCCTGAGCAGGAGCCCAGAGGCGGACGCAGTTTTATTTTTATTATTTTTATTTTTTTTAAAATATATTTTATTGATTTTTCACAGAGAGGAAGGGAGAGGGATAGAGAACTAGAAACATCGATGAGAGAGATACATCGACCAGCTGCCTCCTGCAAACCCCCCACTGGGGATGTGCCCGCAACCAAGGTACATGCCCTTGACCGGAATTGAACCTGGGACCTTCCAGTCCGCAGACCGACGCTCTATCCACTGAGCCAAACCGGTTTTGGCCGCAGTTTTATTATTATTATTTTTTAATCCTTAACCAAGGATATTTTTTCCATTGATTTCTAGAGAGAATGGAAGAGAGGGAGGAGGGCTTGCGAGGGAGAGAGAAACATTGAAGTGAAGAGAGACACATCGATTGGTTGCTTCCCACATGCGCCCCTCCCGGGGCTGGGGAACCTGCAGCTGAAGTATGCGTCCTTGATTGGAATCGAACCCGTGACCCTGAGGTCCACAGGCCGCCGCTCTATACACTGAGCCAAACCGGCCAGGGCAAGGGCAGTTTTGTGGGGACCCTGGACCTTTGTTCTGGACCTGGAGTGGTGTGTGGGGGCCATCCGGAGGTGGAGCAGTGACTGAGGAGAGCGGTCCTGGCTGGGGCAGAGCCGTCTGCAGGAGGCGTGGCGAGGGGCTGGGACTGCCCAGAGAGACCTGCAGACAGGGTGTGCTTGGCTGCATTTACAAAACATTTAAGTTAGTCATGAATTTCAGTATGGGAAGATTTTACATACAAATCTGTATGTCTGACTTTCCTTGAAAAATTAGAATCTTGAGCAATGCTGGGCCTGCCTTCCCACCCAGGAACTGTTGGCAGATCCAAGGCATGGCTGCGACTTCTGGCGGCCAGGGCTCTCTTCTCCGTTCGCCTGGTCTCCACCAGCCACCTTTACGTTCCTGCTTGGGTTTGAGAGAGCAGTCATGGGTGACCCAAGACAGAACAGGAAGGGACGGGAACCAGAAGGCAGGTGCAGGCCATGCCCTGGAAACGAATGGGGAGAGGTCTCCCAGCAATATCTGAGCAGGAAGTCATGGATTTGCACAGTTAGATGACGGAGTGGGGACTAAGCTTGCTTGCTTTCTTGACGGAGGGGAGGGGAAATGGGATGGCTGATGGGGAGGAGGGGGTTTTTAAGAAGGAAGAGGCTTGCCCATGGGTAAATGTTAAAGAGAGAGGTCTGGTAGGAAGCAGGAGGGAGAGGGTGAGGGCAGCACGTCCTAGAGCAGCCAGAAGACTTCGGGTCCAGAGGGCAGGTGGAGCCTGTCTTCAGGCCCTTTGGGGCCTGGGACACCCTGGGTAACTGAGAAGGGGGCTTTTTTTTTTTTTTTAAATATATCTTAATTGATTTCAGAGAGGAAGGGAGAGGGAAAGAGAGATAGAAACATCAATGATGAGAGAGAATCATCTGTTGGCTGCCTCCTGCATGCCCCCTACTGGGGATTGAGCCCACCACCCAGGCACATGCCCTTGACCAGAATCAAACCCGGGACCCTTTAGTCCGCAGGCCGATGCTCCATCCACTGAGTCAAACCTGCCAGGGCGGAAAGGGACTTCCGATGTGTGGGCTGGCCACATAGGGGCTGGGTCTCCAGGAGGGCTAGTCGGGGAGTCCCTGAGGGCTAGTGCCAGGCTTTGCCCTCGCATTGCTGGTTATCCTCCCCTTTACCACCCCTCTTCTGACGGCTGGATATTCCGCCCTGGGTTGCCAGTAGACCCAGATGCCTGCTCAGGTATCACCTTCTCACCAGAGCCTTTTATTTTATTTTAATCTTCACCTGAGGATACCCGAGGATATTTTTCCCATTGCTCTTTAGAGAGAGTGGACAGGAAGGAGGGGAGAGGAGACGAAGAGAAACATCAGTGTGAGAGAGAGACATGGATTGGTTGCCTCCTGCACACTCCCCAAGCGGGGCAGGGATCGAACCTGTGACCCTTCAGTCTAAGGGCTGATGGTCTAACCACTGAGCAACTGACCAGGGCATCAGAGCCTCTTCTGACTGCCCTACTTAAAAAAAATCACACACTCAGACATATTTTTTCTTTTTTCTCAGACATATTTTTAATCAGTATGTATTTTTCCCATAGCACTTGCTGCTTCCTCCTAAGATATTATTTATGTGTTGTTGTCTGTCTTCCTCCGCTGGAATACAGGCTCCTTGAAGGGTGGGGACTTGACTGGTGCATTGCAGAATCTCTGGCACCTCAGTGTGCAGGCACGTGGCAGGCATCGCTGTCGACGTGCTGACTGAACAAGGGAACAAAGGAACTGGATGGTACAGACGAGGACGGCGTGGCTGGGGAGGGTCAGCGACTCGGCCCTGGCTGTGCCTGTGTGGTCTTCATTCTTTTTGGTCCATAGACTGAAGAAAGGCTTTTCCTTTAGTCCAAGAGCGGGTCACGGGGGAAGGGGTCCAGAATGGCTCTGTAGGTGTGCAGAGGTCATAATGATGGTTATGGCCAGGATGGCTCCGTGCCAGGTGCTCTGCTAAACAACAGCAGCAACAAACCCTAAGCGGTGGGACCCTAACCCCATGTGAGCCATTGGGAGCTGTGTGATGGAGGTCTAGACGTTCACTTGCCCAGGATCAGGCGGGTGGGCGGCACGAGGACTGGGCATTGGATGCATGTTTACCCAACACCACAGTCGTGGTGCTAACCACTGCTCTTTTTCTGCCTCTCCTCCCATAGGCATTTGCATCAAGTGTGGGCTTGGTATCTACGGAGCAAGGCAAGCATGCCAGGCGATGGGGAGCCTGTATCACACCGATTGCTTCATCTGTGACTCCTGTGGTAGGTACCCTCTTTCTGGCCCCTCTGGCACCATGGACTGCTTTGCACCTAAGTCCCAGGCAGATGGACCACCAGCTCTGACCCAGGCTGAAGTGTGGAGGAGGCTAAGTGACGGCCCCTTTCTCTCTGGGCCTGGCCTGCTTGAGAGGCTCAAAGCCCTGGGAAGATCTGCTGGGCCCCCCGGAGAGAGGTGTGGGGCCAGAGGAGCCATTTGCTAGCCAGAGGGAAAGGCTGCCCGTCTGGCCCTGGGCTTCGGAGCCTTCCTCCTCGGCAGGGTCCTGAAGTCCCCTTGGCTGCGTGGATACTGTGCCTTCTGCCATTATAGAGGGCTGATACTTCTTTTCCATGCGATTGCTTTTCTTTTATCTGAATTTTGCACACAGTATAAACTATAAATGTAATTTAATCTAGACAAAGTTATAAAAAGAGAAAAGTAACTCTAACCCAACCAGCATAATAAACCTGCACTCTTGATTTTCTACGTCCTTTTAAGCTTTGCCCAGAAGTAGACCTCTTTCATTTATTTACACGAAACATTTTAATATTTTATTAAAGTATAATATAGGCACAGTGTTACGTCAGATCATTCTGAGGAGCTGTTTTTACCATCGCAGAACAACACTTCTTTTTCCATTATTGTAGGAGTTCTTTACATGTCCTGGATAAAAGATCTTTGTTGGATATATGTGTTATAAAAATTATTTTCCTAACCTAGTCTTGCTTCATTACTTTCCAGATGAAGTGTTCTGATGAAAAGCAATTCTTAATAAAATCTAATTATTCTTTGTTTATAGTTACTGCTTTTAATGCCCTCCCTGAGAAATCTTTGTAGTCTCATGTTTTAGACATCTGTTTTTATTTTGTAAGCATATTAAACATACCTATTCTGTATTCTGCATCTAATAGTCCCAGTATCTGATGTCTTTTGAAGTCCTATTTCTGTTTACTGTTTCTCCTCACTCTCAGTCATGAGACCTTGTTTTCTCATGTGTTTTATAATTTTTGATTGTGGAATATGCCTGTGGGAATTCATTGAGGTCTGTGTTGAAGTTGCATTTCCCTAGGGAATGTCTGAAACCTTTCTACTAAGGAAAAATTTTAAACTTAGATGGGGGGAAATTATTTTATTCTTTTGTGAGTATTCTTACATACGCTTTTATTCATGCAATGTATTGCAATACAGACATTTAAAAATTTTTTAAAAATTGATATTTAGAGTGCGAGGAAGGGGGAGGGAGAGGGAAACATCTATTAGCTGCCATCTGCATCCCCCCTACTGAGGATCGAGCCCAAAACCCAGACATGTGTCCTGACCAGAAATTGAACTGACAACCTTTCTTTTCTTTTTTAAATAGATTTTATTGATTTTTTACAGAGAGGAAGGGAGAGGGATAGAGAGTTAGAAACATGGATGAGAGAGAAACATCGATCAGCTGCCTCCTGCACACCCCCCACCGGGGATGTGCCCACAACCAAGGCACGTGCCCTTGACCAGAATCGAACCTGGGACCTTTCAGTCCGCAGGCCGACGCTCTATCCACTGAGCCAAACCAGTTTCGGCTGAACTGGCAACCTTTCAATGCAAAGTGATGCCCAGCCAACTGAGCCACACTGGCCAGGGCCAGTCATTATTCTTTTTGATGCACAAATTGTCTCAAACTTGGCCAGACTAAGTCCTTTCCAGTTGGCCCCTGTGCCCTTTGACATATCCCCATCATTCTTTGAGCACTCCTACTCAAGCACAGATGTTCTAGGTTTATCTTTGTTTTTAATTGAGTACCATTTACATACAGTACAGCAAACAGATCTTAAGTATGCCGTCAAAAACATTTAAAAAAAATTGATTTTAGCCGAAACCGGTTTGGCTCGGTGGATAGAGCGTCCGCCTGCGGACTGAAAGGTCCCAGGTTCGATTCTGGTCAAGAGCACATGCCTTGGTTGTGGGCACATCCCCAGTGGGGGGTGTGCAGGAGGCAGCTGATGGATGTTTCTCTCTCATCCATGTTTCTAACTCTCTATCCCTCTCCCTTCCTCTCTGTAAAAAATCAATAAAATAAAAAAAAAATTTGATTTTAGAGAGAGGGGGTTAGGCAGGCTCAGTTGTTTGGGCATTGTTCCATGCACCAAGCAGTCACTGGTTCGATTTCCCGTAAGGGCACATACCCGGGTTGTGGGCTCGATACCCAGTAGTGGGTATGCAGGAGGCAGCTGATCGAGGTTTCTCTCTCCCTCTCTCTTCCTCTCTCTCTAAATCTATAAAAACATTTTTTTTTAAATAAAAGGAAACATCAGTGTGAGAGAAACATCGATTGGTCAGCTCCTGCACGTACCCTGACCAGGGATTGAACCTGCCATCCCTTGGTGTAAGGGACGATGCTTCAGAGCTATGGTAAAAAGGTTTTGGATAAGTGTATGTATTTATGTAACTGACAACCCTAACAAAGATATAGAACATTTTAAACACCCTAGAAACTTCTGTCTTGCACTTTTTGTCGTTTCCCCGTATGCTTTCCCATCATATCCACCTAACCAGTGTTCTGATTTCTGCCGCCATAGATTAGTTGCATCTTTTAAATGCAGTCATGTAGTATGTACTATTTTGTGGTTGATTTTTTTTTATAAGCATGTCTTTCTTTTTGTCCATGTTACACATGGATTAAAGGAGTTGTAACTCCTTTTTATTGCTGAGTAGGAGTCTATTGTATGAATATACCACAATTTGTCCATTTAAGTGTGGGTAAATACTAGATTGTGCTGTGAACATTCTTGTACAGGTCATTTGTGGACAAATGTTTTCATTTCTCTTGGGTAAATTCCAAGGACTGGAATTTCTGGGTCATAGGCTAAGTGTATGTTTAACTTCATAAGAAACTGCCAAACTGTTTTCTAAAGGGCTTGCACCATTTTATACTCCTACTAGAAATATAAGAGAGTTGGGTTGTTCTACATATTTGCCGACAATTGGTATTTTAGTCTTTTTAATTTGAGTCATTTTAAAAAATATATTTTTTTATTGATTTCAGAGAGGGAGAGAGAGAGAGAGAGAGAAACATCAATGATGAGAGAGAATCATTGATCGGCTGCCTCCTGTACGCCCCCTACTGGGGATCAAGCCCACAACCCGGGCATATGCCCTGACTGGAAATTGAACCGTGACCTCCTGGTTCATAGGTTGATGCTCAACCAGTGAGCCACACTGGTGGTCTAATTTAAGCCAGTCTGGTAGGTGTGGAGAGGTATCTCATTGTGGTTTTAATTTGCATTTCGCAGAGGACTAATGAGGTTGAATATCTTTTTGTCTGCTGTTTGACCATTTATATCATCTTTGGTGAAGTCTGTTCAAGTCTTTTGTTCCATTTTTAAAATAAGAGTTATTTGTCTTTATTATTTAGTTGTAGGAAAAAAAATATATCTTCTGAGTACAAGTTCTTTTAACATGTATGTCATATATATATATATATATATATATATATATATATATATATATATATAATTGATTTTTTTACAGAGAGGAAGGGAGAGGGATAGAGAGTTAGAAACATCGATGAGAGAGCAACATCAATCAGCTGCCTCCTGCACACTCCCCACTGGGCATGTGCCCGCAACCAAGGTACATGCCCTTGACCAGAAAAGAACCTGGGACCCTTGAGTCCGCAGGCCGACGCTCTATCCACTGAGCCAAACCGGTTAGGGCTCACATGTATGTTTTGTGAATATTTTTTCCTAGTGTGATTTTTAAAAATATTTTTAATGATACATTTTTTGATAAATTTCACATTTTGATGAAATCCAGTGTGTCAGTTTTTTGTTTGTTTTATAGGTACTATTTTTTTTTGTGACCTAATTTTTTTTGTCTTCCTTTGAGCCATAAAGATAGTCTCCAGTATTCTTTTCTGGAAGCTTTAGGTTTCCCATTTTTATGTTTAGATTGATAACTTCATACTAATTTTGGTGTATGTTGCGAAGTATGAAATTGAATTTTGTTCTTTCTCCACATGGATATTCAGTTGTTGCAGTACTATGTGCTGAAAAAGAGTTTGTTTTCCCACTTGTGTGTTTGTTGAAATATTTCTGGGTCTATTTTTGGACTTTGTTCTGTTCCACCGATTTTTTTGTCTCCGCATCCCAATATTATTACACTGTCTTTGATTACTGTAAGTCTTAATATAGGCGATAGTACAAGTCTTCCCGCTTTGCCAGTCTTTTTTTTTTTTTAAAGATTATTTTGGCTATTCGATGTTCTTTATATTTTTATATAAATTTCAAAATTGGCATATCAGTCGTCCCCCCCCCCCCCCCCCCCCCCCGCCACACACACACAAGTGCTGGCATTTTGTTTGGGCAAAATAGAGAAAAATGAGGCTCATATCCATTTTCAGTTAAACTATTTCAAATCCCAAGTTGTGTAATAATTCATTTTTCTATATTTTATCAAACTAGTGTTTATTTTTTTGTATAAATTCTAAGCTTTTGTTTCTTGAGGTTTTGTCTTAAAATGTATTTTATTGGTTTTAAATAAGTTTTAGCTATTCTTAGAAGAAAAGCATTTGAATGTATAGATCAATTTGGGGAGAACTGATAGCAACATCTGAAGCCATGGTTGTCAGGAGCTGTGCAGGGTCTGAGTGAGATTTCTTCCTAATTGCAAGCTGGCCAGTCAGCCTGCCACCGTTTCACGGATGCTGAGTGAAGACATGAGCCGCCTGGGCAGACTCTCAGCACCGCAAGCTGCACGCACGCCACTAACGTTCACATCATGTTTGCCCTCCTGAGTCCCACAGGGGTCACCTGGGGTGGCCTTGATGGACGCTGCACATGCAGTGGGTCTGAGTCAGGGCTGAGGAACCCCGAGCTTAGGGAACCCCGGTATTTTATAATGGGCTGCCCGCAAAGCTATCTGACCCTCGTCCTGGAGGAACGCATCTTGATTACTCTGGACAGTGAGCACACCTGCCCTGTGCTTCGGAGGGAGATGCTACCTCTGTCTTCTAAACGGTTTGCTCCACAGAGGTCCTTGGAAAGCTAATCCTTGCCCTGGCTTGTGTTGCTAAGTGGTTAGAGTGGTGGCCCTCACACCGAAGGGTCTCGGGTTCCATTCCTGGTCAAGGGCACGTACCTGGGTTGCAGGTTCGATCCCTGGCCCTGGTTGGGGTATGTTCAGGAGGCAACCAATTGATGTGCCTCTCTCCCTCCTTCCCTCCCTTCTTCTCTTCTTCCCTTCCACACTCTCTGTTATTTATTTATTTAAAACACTGGGGTCATTTGCTTTGTATAATTAAAAAAATTTAAAAAATATATATATTTTATTGACTTTTTACAGAGAGGAAGGGAGAGGGATAGAGAGTTAGAAACATCAATGAGAGAGAAACATCGATCAGCTGCAACCAAGGTACATGCCCTTGACCGGAATTGAACCTGGGACCCTTCAGTCCGCAGGCCGATGCTTTATCCACTGAGCTAAACCTGTTAGGGCTAAAATTTTTTTTAAATTGATTGTAGAGAGGAAGGAAGAGATAAAAACATCAGTGATGAGAGAGAATCATTGATTGGCTGTCTCCTGCACACTCCCTATTGGGGATCGAGCCTGCAACCCAGGCATGTGCCTTTGACCGGGAATTGAACCCGGGACCTTTCAGTCCACAGGCCTACACTCTATTCACTGAGCCAAACAAGTTAGGGCCTTCCACGCTCTGAAAATCAGTGGGAAAAATATCCTCAGGTGAGGATTAACAGAAAACAAAAAAGAAAGAAAAGATAATCCAGGATGAAATCTGAAGCTCTGTTAGTACGATGTACAGAAATGCGAGCGACCCAGCTGCCTTCCAGCAGTGGTCATGCCTCTCTGTTTATGTAGGTCTTTCACAGTTTCTCTCAGCAAAGTTTAGTTTTTCAGAGTAAGGTCAGACATGTCTTTCATTAAATTTATCCCTTAGTATTTATGGATTTTTTGGATACTATTATAAGTGTAATTTAAAAAATTACGTTCATTTCCAATCATTTGCTGCTAGAATATAAAAATATATTTGGTTTTCACATGCTGACCACCTATCTTACAACCTTGATAAACTCACATATTAGTTCTAGGGAGATGATTTTTTTTTTGTAGATTCCTTATGAATTTCTACATAACATAATACCATCTGTGTTTAAAAAACAGTCTTACTTTTTCTTTCCAATTTTTACGTTTATTTCCATGTCTTACTGCCCTGTGGAGGGCTAGTGCATTTACTGTATCACCTTGCCGGGGTTCTTTTCCCAGCCTTACAAAGGGTCCAGCATTCTGGAGAAAGGGGCTGCGCGTAGATGATTAAAGAGTCCGGAGACGAAAGATAATTTTGAAAGGCATTGGGGGTCAGAGGAGCTTCAGCTAAAGGAGCTAAAGACTCCTTTCCTTGTCTGAGGACCTGTGCTTTTATTCAACACAATTTGTCCCAAGGCAAGGTAGAGATATACACTTCAGTGGGTAAGGTTTCAAAGGGTATGCAGAAGCATTATCAGTTTGGGGAATAGCGTTCAGGTGTTTGGCCAACAGGAGGCAATAAAATGCCTTGAGCTGTCTGGCAGCAGACAATCCTATTCAGGTTTGGGGAAAGTGCCAGCCGTTTCCAACAGGTAAACTACATGTGTGGCTCACCCTTGTTGAGCCGCCCAAGCTTCACCAACTTTAAAAATATATATATATATATATATTTTATTAATTTTTTACAGAGAGGAAGGGAGAGGGATACAGAGTAAGAAACATCGTTGAGAGAGAAACATCCATCAGCTGCCTCCTGCACACATTTCCCACTGGGGATGTGCCCAC
This sequence comes from Cnephaeus nilssonii, assembly GCF_951640355.1. Classification (NCBI taxonomy): domain Eukaryota; kingdom Metazoa; phylum Chordata; class Mammalia; order Chiroptera; family Vespertilionidae; genus Cnephaeus; species Cnephaeus nilssonii. Next base: position 34,829,385 of record NC_137091.1, read on the forward strand.
AACCAAGGTACATGCCCTTGACCGGAATCGAACCTGGGACCCTTGAGTCTGCAGGCTGACGCTCTATCCACTGAGCCACACCGGTTATGGCAAGCTTCACCAACCTTTTGATGAAACTCTTGTAATTATCACACGCTGGAATAGGTTCCCGCCATCACCTCCTGTCCGCCGTCAGCTGGGCGCTTTCGCGGTGCCGTCCTGGTGCAGGAGGCGCCCCCTTGTCCCCAGTGAGGCCTGTGGCCTCCTCCCGTCTCTCACAGCCGCTGGGCTGTTTTGACAAGGACGCCCGCCTCTTTCACATTCGGCTGCTTCCCCTGGGGAGAGTTGTACTTGTGATGTTCATGGAATAAGGAAAGTCATTCTGGAAAGTGTTCTCAGTTTAACTGAAACGCATGTGATGGGGAAAAAAATTAGAGCATCAGTTTACATTTGAAACAAGTTCTTCCACTATTTACTTGGACAACCTCTTACACTAGTTACGTTGACAACCTGTTCTATTTAATGTAAAAAAAGTATTAATTAGCTTTTGGGCCAGAACTTCCATCTCCCAATAATTCACCAAAATGACTAACACAAAGGAAAGAGGAGAGGTACCCGCCGTAGGTTCTCCAGGCCTTTTGGAAAACATGGAGCTGTTCCTTTGGCCACCTGCTAGGACATGCGCATCTACAGGAAGGGGATAGTGTGGACATCAAGGGGATGGGCGCTGTTCAGAAAGCAAGGCCCACAAATTGTTGCCATGGCAAAACTGGAGGAGTCTACAGTGTCACCCAGCACGCAGTGGGCATCATTGTGAACAAACAAGTTAAGGGCAGGATTCTTGCCAAGACAATGTATGTACTGAGCATAGTAAGCTCTCCAAGATCCGTGTGAGGGAAAATGATCAGAAAAAGAAGGAAGCCAGAGAGAAAGGTACCTGGTTCAACTGAAGCACCAGCCTGCTCCACCCAGAGCCCAGGGAGGACCAGTGGAAGGGAGCTGAGCTGCTGGACCCTTCCCTGTGAATTCATGGCATGATCCGTGTCTAAAGAACGACCTGTGTGCTGATAAAAAGGCTTCTCCTAAATGAGTAGAAGTGTGGTGTCCCTTCCCCCCAGAAAAATAAAACTTAGTGTCCTAAAAAATAGTACTCTATGAAAAGATTCTCAGCGGCACTAGTCATCAGGGAAATGCCAACTGAAACCACAGTGAGCTATCACCTCACACCTGTCAGAAAGCCTGTCGTCAATAAATCAACAAACAACAAGTGTTGGGAAGGACGTGGAGAAAAAGGAATCCTTGTGCACTGTTGGGATTCTAAATTGGTGCAGCCACTGGGGAAAACAGAACATTAAAACGACCATATGACCTAGCAATTCCACTTGTGGTTCTTTATCCAAAGAAATCCAAAAACGTGAATTCGAAAAGATAAATGCATCCCTGTGTTTATTACCACATTATTTACAGCCAAGAAGCCACCAAAGTGCCCATCAATAGATGAGTGGATAAAAAAGCTGTGGTATACATAATATACTAGAGGCCCAGTGCACGAAATTTGTGCACGGGGGGGGGGGTGGTCCCCTCAGCCCAGCCTGCACCCTCTCCAATCTGGGACCCCTTGGGGGATGTAACTGGCAGTTGTACATCCCTCTCTCAATCCTGGACCGCTGGCTCCTAATCGCTCACCTGCCTGCCTGCCTGGTTGCCCCTAACTGCCCCCTGCTGCCAGCCTGGTCGCCCCTAACTGCCCCCCCTGCCGGCCTGGTTGCCCCTAACTGCCCCCCCCCCGCCAGCCTAATCACCCCCAATTGCCCCCCCCTGCCGGCCTGGTCACCCCCAACTGCCCCCCTGCTGGCCTGGTTGCCCCCAACTGCCCCCCCTGCTGGCCTGGTCTCCCCAGCCTGCTGTTAAGTCGTTTGGTCATCCCTCACTAACCCCCCTGCCGGCCTGGTCGCCCCACAGAGCCTGCATGTGAGGGTGTGAGGGTCAATTTGCATATCGCCGCTTTATTATATAGGATAATGATATATTACTCAACCATAAAAAGAATGAAGTCTTACCATTTGCAACAACATGGGTGGATCTTATGCCAACTGAAATCAGTCTGACAGAGAAAGACAAATACTGTATGATTCACTTATATGTGGAATATTAAAAATAAAGCAACAAACAAAACAGAAACAGTCATAGACACAGAGAACAGACTGATAGTTGCCAGATGGAAGGGAGTTTGGGGGGTTGGGTGAAAGGTGAAAGAATTAAGAAGTGGTATTAGTGGTTACAAAAGAATCACAAGGATGTAAAGCACAGCATAGGGAATATAGTCGGTGATACTGTAATAACTTTTTATGGTGTCAGAGGGTATTAGACTTGCTAGGGTGATCACTTCGTAAGTAATATAAATGTCTAATCACCGTGCTGTACACCTGGAGCTAATATAATGCATGTCAACTGTCATTGAAAAATACACTTAAATTGATTACTATAATGATAATAACATCACATTAAAGGGAAAACTTAAAATTTGTCGGTAATCCGCTTCTTGTCTGTTGGAGGAGGGTGCTGAGAAATGGCAGCAGGGACCCCACCCCTAGTTTCCAGCGGCCCAGGGACCCCTTTCTCGACCCTCGTCCTTGCAGGGAGACGGCTTCGTGGGAAGGCGTTCTACAATGTGGGCGAGAAAGTGTACTGCCAGGAGGACTTCCTGGTGAGTCAAAGCTGTGCCCTGGCTGGTACCTGGGTGGAGCAGGGCAGGGACCCTCCTGGTTCCCACGGAGACCTGAGGCCAGGAGGCAGGTGCCGGCCGGGCAGCGTGCCCCTTTATCACGTAACCTCCTGGATCCTGTGTCCCTTGCTAGTACTCCGGGTTCCAGCAGACGGCTGACAAGTGTAGCGTGTGTGGACACCTCATCATGGAGATGGTGAGAACCTCCCCCAGCCTCCTGGCGTTCCTCTGTCACGGGCAAACTTAGGACCCCGCCCTTTTCACCTGCTGCAGACCTGCCAGGGGCTCAGAGCCAGAGCCTATTCCGGGGGCGGTGCTGAGCCTTCCACCTGCACTGACCCTTCGGTGCCTCCCACCCCCAGATCCTCCAGGCCCTTGGCAAGTCCTATCACCCAGGCTGCTTCCGCTGCTCGGTGTGCAATGAGTGCCTGGACGGCGTGCCCTTCACTGTGGACGTGGAGAACAACATCTATTGTGTCCGAGACTATCACACGTGAGTAGCCGGCGTGTGACTCCCACTCTTCCTTCTGCCTTCCCTGGAAACGTCTTCCTGGCCCGCCTGTCTGTGGTCTCCATTCTCTTTTGTTGTTTGTTTTGTTCATCCACACCCGAGGATAGGTTTCCGTTGATTTTTTTTGATTTTTTTTAGAGTGGAAGGGACGGGAAGGAAGGAGGGTGGATGGAGAGAGAGAGAGAGAGAGAGAGGGTTACCTCTCGCACGTGCCCCTACCAGGGCTGAGGATCGAGCCTGCAACCGAGGTACCTGCCCTTGACCAGAATCGAACCTGCGACCCTTCAGCCTTGAGGGTCGATGCTCTAACCACTGACCAACCCAGCTAGGGCTTGTTCTCCCTTCCTGACCTTTTCACTTCCAGTGGTTGGGTCAGGGTACGGATCTCTTGGTGGTTCAGCCACCAGCCACGTCTTTCCTCTCCCCACCTTTGCCTGCATGCTCCCCTTCTCCTAGTGCTGAGGACTCTCCTGGCGGCCACACCTGGCTTCTATCCGTCGGTCTGTCCCCAGGCCAGGCCTCTTTTATCTGGGATGGGGGTTGGGATCTCCACACGTTCTTTTTCCTTCCTGTCCGGTACTCACGCGAGCAGCCATCCATTCTCCCTTGCGGTGACTCCAGGCTCAGCCCTCGGAGCGCTGGTCCCGTGTTGCTGCCATGCCTGGGGTTGGTACCTGGCATAGGTCCTGTTACTCCGTGTGGCGCCAGCTTTGCAGGCATCTCAGCTAGAGGGCGGCCCATCCCTGGACATTCGGGGGCAGGGGCCTTGCAGGCAGCATGAGGGAGAGTGCTGAGTGGGACCTGAAGCCATCCTGGAGGAGGTGATGGACTGGAGGGGCATTGGGGAAGTCAGATAAAAGGCCAGTGCCAAGAAGGCATGGCAGAAGCTGCCCCACCCTCTGTGTCCACGCTTGGGCAAGGTCATGGGGCCACGGTGGGCGGGCCTGCCCCGTGCCCTTGGCCTGTGGTCACTCAGCGGGTCACTTCTGGTTTCCTTTATTTTCCAGGGCGTTTGCACCAAAATGCGCCTCCTGTGCTCGTCCTATTCTCCCTGCACAGGTAAGAACCGCTCACCAGGAGATGATCAGGTGCCTGGCCCAGCGGGGGCCAGGTCCCACCCGCGTCAGCCCCAGCTCTTGGGCCCCTGTGGGAGGGATGAGCAGATGCTCCTGCCCATGTCCCTCCGGGCTGGGGGGGGGGGGTATGTGCCCGTGAGTGCGGAGTGCGGCGTTCCAGCGTGAATTAGAGGGAAGTGGTGGCCCCTGCTGCTTGGCCGTGCTCGGCTCCACTGGACTGCTCCCTGGGTCTCTTACCTCTGCAGGTGGAGGTGGGGGGGGGGGGTGAGATGAGATGAGGCGGGGCAGTCTGTGCAGGAGACACCTTGGGTAGTGCCGCTCCCCCAGGCACTGGGTCTTCCCCATGTGCTGGTTCTGTCCCAAGATGGACTGGCAGTGGTCTCCTGACTCCAAAGAACTGGAAAGAATACGTACCTGCACGTTTACACCCACGTGATGGCTCTCATGGACACGTGTGCATGCTTCTGGCACATGCACGTCCATGCGTGTGCATCTGCTGATGCCCATTCTGTCCCTGCGTCAGTGTCAGCAGGCACGAATGCTCATCTACCATGACAGCACGCGGGGTAGGCATGTGCCCCCGTGCACAATTCCCCTCAAACCCCAGCTTGCTTATCGTGTGTGAACCCCATCTCTTCCTCCAGGGTTGTGAGACAACTATCCGTGTGGTGTCCATGGATAGAGACTACCATGTGGAATGTTATCACTGTGAGGTGAGCCTGGTCCTCCGGGGAGGCTGGAGGCTGGGGCAGTTCCCCGTCACACAGGTTTCCTTCTCTCTCGGTGTCCTGTGAGCCCATTCCGCCTGTCTTCCCCTACCCCCCACCCCCAGGGAGCCCTGTCCACAAGAAATGTTCTCTCTCAGCCTGTTTCCTCTTCAATCAAATATTTACTGACAATGTACTGTGTGTGGGGTGTTGTGGATCACAAAGATTATATAGTCCCTACTCCCATGGGAGAGGCAGGTACTCAGGAAGTATCTACAGGTCATCATTGCCAACAAGGGGAGTTTTTGTAGCATGTAGGGGGGTCCTGGAAAATGGGGGGAAAGATTTCTGGAGGGTTTGAAAGGTGAATAAGAGCCAAGGAGGCAGTGAGGAGGCATTTTCAGGTAATCGAAGCAGAACGTGCTTAGGTGTGGAGATGGGTGTGCTGTTTGTGTCCCTAGAGAAGGTGGCAGGAGCTGGGGACAGAAGGCCACATGCGCTAAGGAGTGTGGACTTACCTGGGCAACGGAGAAGGATCAGAAAGGGTGACAGGGTGGCACGTGGGCTTTAGGAAGGGCCCTCGGCACCACGCAGAGAATGCGGGGAGGAAAAGGGACAGGGCGCTGGGCTTCTCTGAAGAGGCTGGTGGAGTCAGGGGGGTGGTCCTGGGTTCCGGGAAGGAAACGGAGCTGAGTGATGGTTAGGCAGTAGGAAGGACTGGATTTGGTCAGTGATTGGATGTGGGAGTTTGGGGGCTGGGAGGTGTCCCTTAGGACCCCGGGAGAGAGTGAGGGTGAGAGGAGGAGGGGATAAGATGCCCTTATTTTTGGCAGCTGGAGACACCTGGATAGAGAGGTCCAGGCGGCGGGTAGATGTGCTGGAGTTCAAAGGCTCCGGCCACAGGTACAGGCATCGGGGAGTCACGGCGTCTACAGCCCTTTCCTCTCTGATGCTCTGCCCCGTGGTTACCGGACACCCCGGCTTCCGCGTCCTCACCCCAGGGGACTGGTGGGCTCTCTGGGCAGCCTGGAGAGTAGGGTCCCCTTCGCTCGGAGCTCACCGACCTGCCTTGCCTGTGGCCTAGGGCCTGAGGATCCATTTTGCGTGTCTTTTGCCTGGCTTTTCATCATTAAAAGCAGGGTGGGGGGAGTCCAGTCCTTGTTACTATCATGGCCTGAAGCAGCAGCCCTTTCCTGGGCCTGCAGATGGCTGCGGAAGCCAGGGGAGGAACGGAGGGCCTCCAGGAAGGAGCCGGGGCTCGTGATGGCCCAGAGAGCAGCAATGTTTGGGAGCTGCCTGAAGGCAGAGCAGCTACACGGGGAGGCCAGGAGGGAGGGAGTGCGGAGGTAGGAGGAAACCTGGAGGAGCCATTGGGTTTCAGAGCCCTGGGGAGAGCAGGAGGGAGTGTGAGGGAGAAATCTTCAGTCCTCGAAGGTCCATTGGAACCAGCTCGTCCTGGTGGGGGCAAGTGGCCCAGTGGGAACAGGAATCCTGAGTGGGAACAGGGAAGGAGGATCATGGTCAGAAGAGGGGCCATGGATCCCCCTCAGCAGTAACGGCATCCTGCTCTGCGGTCCTGGCTGTGGTGGTGTGATCCCTTGGGATCACTAAGCACAGTCCCTCGGGTAAGGAGCAAGCCACGCTGTGGGTGGCCCACACCCAGGTCCTCAGGATTGTGAGGCCCTTAGATGGGAACTAAGGTCTCCAGGCCCCCTTTCTCCTCCCCTCTCTGGTGTGTGTTAATTAACAGCAGGACCCAGTCAGGGGGCTATGTCAGGACGGGGGTGGGTGGGAGGGTGGGGGGGACACTTGAACCATGCGTGGCTTGGACCAGGAGGCTCCATCGCAGTCTTCCAGCTCCATTACTTCTGTGGGGCAGGGTAGGTGTTGGTCTCAGGGCCTTTGGGGAACAAGAGGCCGGAGTTCAGCTCCGGATGCAGGGAGAGTGTGACCAGAGGCGCCTCCTAGAGGTAGGAGGCAAAAGGAAGGGAGAAGTCCCGTTGGTCTTGCCTGGTGTCCCACCATCTCTGGCACCCTCCCTGGCTGCCCCGCACACTTCCTGCCATTTTTCTAGAGGTCACATGCCAGCCACATAACTCATTAAACCAACAGACAAAATTAGCCTATAAAGTACAGCACGGGGATGAGACGGTAAGGTGAAGGACTTAGAGCAGAACTTGTTTACTTGATACCGCCGATTTTTCTCCTCCATTGTCTCGTAAGGCCACGGGCCCAGCAGGCATTGGGTAACCTCTCCTCCCCAAGATCACCAGTGGCCCCTCCCTGTGTTAGGGTCCAGGAGACACTTCTCCGTTGTCACTGCCCTGACCTCTCGGCAGCTCTCTACATGCCGACTAGTCCCTTCTTGACTCGTCACCGTGCCCGTAGGACCATTCATTTTTGGTTTTCTTCCCTTTGGTTTTCCCCTCAAATCTCTTTTCCTTTTAAAATTGATTTTTATTTATTTATTTAATATATTTTTCATTGATTTCAGAGAGGAAGCGGGGGTGAGAGAGAGAGAGAGAGAGAGAGAGAGAGAAATATCAGTGATGAGAGAGAATCATTGATTGGCTGCCTCCTGCATACCCCACACTGGGGATCAAGCCTGTAACCCAGGCATGTGCCCTTAACTGGAATTGAACCTGGGACCGACCCTTCAGTCCACAGGCCGACGCTCTGTCCACAGAGCCAACCCAGCTAGGGCTTACATTGATGTTAGAGAGCCCAGCTGGCATGGCTCAGTGATAGAGTGTCCACTAAGAGGTCACGGTTCCATCCCTGGTCAGGGTACGTGCCCGGGTTGCAGGCTCGATCCCCAGTGTGGATTGTGCAGGAGGCAGCTGATCAGTGATTCTCTCTCATTGTTGATGTTTCTGTCTCTCTCTCCCTCTCTCTTCCTCTCTGAAAGCAATAAAAATATATTTTAAAAATAAATAAATAGATTTTACAGAGGGAGGAAGGGAGAAAGAAAGAGAAACATCTATGTGAGAGAGAAACATCAATCCGCTGCCTCCTGCATGCACCCCTGACAAGGGATTGAGCCTGCACCCTGGGCACGTGCCCTGACTGGCATCGAATTGGCGACCTTTCGGTGCATGGGAGATGCTCAACCAACTGAGCCGTACCAGCCAGGGCTCTTTCTTCTCTATATTGGAGCCTTCATGGCTCAAGCCGGTGGCCCTCTTCTCGTTTCTAGTTTTCTGTGCTCCTAGGGAGATGTCATCTGTTTTGTTAAGATCAATCTCGTTTTTATGCCCGAGCCCCCATTCACTGTCCAGCCCTCCCTTGAGACTCCAGGCTGTGTCCTCCTTCAAGAGGCACCCAGTTCCATGTGTCCCACACTGGGCTCCTGATCCCCCACCCCAACAAAAGCCAGAGTCCGCTGGAAGTTTAACAGAGCCCTCCCAATCTGCTCCACACCCCTTTACTCTGAGGTGCCAGTCTGCTGCCCCCCACCCCCCGTCTACTCACCCTGGGCTGGGGCTGTGTTCTTCCCTAGGACTGCGGGCTTCATCTACTCACCCTGGGCTGGGGCTGTGTTCTTCCCTAGGACTGCGGGCTTCATCTACTCACCCTGGGCTGGGGCTGTGTTCTTCCCTAGGACTGCGGGCTTCATCTATTCACCCTGGGCTGGGGCTGTGTTCTTCCCTAGGACTGCGGGCTTCAGCTGAGCGGGGAGGATGGACGCCGCTGCTACCCGCTGGAGGGCCACCTGCTGTGCCGCCGCTGCCACCTCCGGCGCCTCCGGCCCGGGCCACTTCCCTCACCTGCTGTGCACGTCACCGAGCTCTGAGCTGGGCTGGAGCCCGACCCTGGGGCCGTGTGCACGTGCGCGTGTGTGTGTGAGTCTGTGTGTGTGTGTGTGTGTGTGTGTGCGCGCGCGTGTGTGTGAGTGTGTGTGTGTGTGCAGGCGGGATGGGTGACCCAGGGCGGGCGGAGCTCTGCGTCAGGGTGGCGCGGCCGCCCCTCCTCCGACGCCCACCCTTCCAATTGCCGCCAAGCTGCTGTCCGAGGGGCCGGCCCCACGGCGAAGCTACTTCTATTTATTCACCGTCTGTGCCTCCTCCGGCCACTTCCCTCCTTCGGGCTCTGCCCACCTCCCCCCACCCCGCCCTATCAAGGCCTTCTGTTCTGAGAACCCCTCGCCCCCCCGCACCCCATTGGGGCAGGCTCCCAGACCGCCTGGATGGAGCCAGTTTCCTGTCCGGACCCGTGCAGAGCGCTGGGAGCAGGGTGCGGACTGGCAGGCGGTGGTTGGCACAGGGCGCGCATGTTTGTGTGTCCCAGAAGCGGCCGGCCCACCAGTATGTGCCTTGTTTGGGTGGGGTCACAGGGTGGGGTCACAGGGTGGGGTGGGGCCTGCCAGGGAGCCCTGCCTGTGGCCACAGTGGTCACTGGGATTCTGCCACTTGGATTCCAGTGGGTGTTTTCAGCCACAGCCCCGTCCCGGGCTCCCACCCCTGGCTCCTGGCTCGGGGACTCCCCCCACCCCCATCTTTCAGCCTCGGAAACGAACCACGAACCCAGCCCTGCGGGCGGGGAGAGCATCGCTGCGGGAAAGCACTGGGTCAGGCTCCAGGACCAACGCCTAGGATTTGACTTAAATTAAGTTTTTCCTTTGAGAATGTTTTCATTTTCTTTAAAAGAATATAGTTTTCTCCTAAAACGTGGCCCACCGTTGTTATTTTTAGGAAAGGTACAAGGAGCTCACAAATGTCCACTTGTATGTCATATTTTCAGGTGGTAAAAGCATTGTAGTTCAACTATTTTTGTATAAATGGCTCTAAAACCTCAATATATGTGTCTGCCTTGTAGACATTAGAATAGTTGGGTGGTGGGGTGGGTGTCTGCCAGTGTCTTGAGGGTGGTAACCTTAATGTGGTTTGAAGAAATGTAGATTGCACTTTCTTTCCTTGAAAGACATCAGCATTGGGAAGCCTGGACGCCCACCGATGGCTTATGCTGGAGCTGCCCTGTGACATGATAAGTCACAGTGCTTTTCACGGGAAATTGTGACTTCGGTCCATTTGTCCCTGTGGGAACCTGAACCTTCTCTTGGCTACTGCTCCTGCCCTCCCTTTCCTTCAGTGTGGGTCTCCGCTGGTAGGACCGTTCATCTGGGGGAGCCAGGCAGCAGGAACCGGATGTGGTGGGAGTGTCCGTGGAGGGGAAGTGGCAGCCAGGGGTGTCCCGCTGGGCTGAGGCCTGGGGCTGGGAGGCCCCCTGGTGGGCGGAGGAAGGGAGTGTTTAAACGCAGAGGCGGTTCTGAGATGGAAGTGTCTCTGCAGAAGGGGACTTCAACCGGATCAGGGCGGTTTCTTGAAGGAGGTGATCCCAACAGGGCAGGAGAGAGTCAATTCCAGGCACGGGAGCCTATTCCTGGCTTTCTCTTTCTCAGCCCGGCTGCTTTGCTTTCTAGCCAATGATTGCAAAGCTTTCTTCTGATTGCCCTCTTGCTTCTGATGTCAAAGCTGCTCTGCCCTAGGTTTCTCCTTGTTGGTAACAGCCCTCTTTTCTCCTCCTCTGTGTCTGCTGTGGAGGTGGCCTTGGATCGTCCAGCTCCACGCCTGCTCTGTGCTGGTTACCCTGCTTCCCACCCAGCTGGACTGGGTTCATGTGCCATACTTTGTCAAAAGTCAGAGGCAAGGGAATGCATGGCCCTGGGGAGTGGGCACATCTCTGGCCACCTTGGCGCTGTCTGCACTCCAGGGCCCGTATTGCCTCTGTCAGGACTGCTGACTGCCACTACCCCACTGGCCACAGGGCCTTTGCACATGCAGCTCCCTCTGCCTAGTCCATTCGCTGCCTAATACTTCAATTCCTCGTCCAGTTCTTCAGGTCTCCCAGTTACACAAATAAGCCAGGCTCCCAGTTATTACACTTCACCAAACACCCAGAATTTTGGACCCTTGCTCCATAAGCTCGTTTTCCAAAAGTAGCATCTTCTAGTCCATTTTTATAAGCTATATTTTTATTCATTTCAGAGTGGACGGGAGAGGGACAGGGAGATAGAAACATCAATGATGAGAGAGAGAATTATCGGCTGTCTCCTGTATTCCCCCGACTGGGGGATCAAGCCTGCAACCTGGGCATGTGCCCTGACCAGGAATCAAACCATGGCCTCCTGGTTCATAGGTTAACGCTCAACCACTGAGCCACCTGGCTAAGCTCTTCTTAGTCCATTTTCAGGAGTTGACACGGAAGAAGCGGTGTGTGCCTGTGACCTTGGAGAACCCAAGGGGAACACCCACAGCGGGAGTACAAGGGTCCCTTCTCCCCTCTGTCTTCCTTCTCTGTCCCTGAGGAAGACAGGGACACTGCTGGGCTGTCCTTCCTAAGCCTGGGGGTATCGGGGGGTGTCCAGGTGGGTCCTTTTCTGTCCTATAAGGAGGGTTACCCTGGGGAGCAGAGAGGGCCTGGGCGGCCCCCAAGGACACCAGGCCTCAGCGGGCCTCTGGGCTGGGGACCATGGCTCTGAAACATCTGCACTTTGGGGGGGAGTGCTGCCAGTCTGTGCCCCCGGTCCGGTCTTACACCAGTGCACACCATCCTTATGTCTGCTGGGCAGGTGCAGCTGCCCAGGCCACACATGCCTGCTCTTCCCACTGGTTACGCGACTGTCCTACAACCTCCACCTCATCTCCCTGAAGTTACCTGCCACACACCTGCCGCGGGCACCTGCTGGACACAGCAGGCTCCCTCAGTCCTTGGTGACAGTGTCTGGGCATCGGCGCCTTGTCCACTGCCAGCCTTGTGGTCAGGAGATGTGTGTCACCAGCTTGATGCTTGCTCACCTGCCTTCAATCCCGAGTTGTTTGGGAGACTCCATCTGTCACCTGCGCTGCTGGTGCCCATGGGATGCCCAGGCCTCTTCAAACGGGCCCTGCGCCTGGCCCGTGGCCTGGGGTTGCCACGTCCCTGAGCCGTGTCCTCCCCATTCCTTGTCTGTGTCTCTCTCTTGAGACAGAATCTCTGCCTCTTTGGGTTAATATGTCGCTTTCCATGTTTGTCTTGTTTTCTTAACTATGTAGTAAACTCATCAAGGTGGGAGGTTGACATTACTGGAACCCTCTGTCACACAGGGAGGAAACGAAATTCCATCTAACTAAACTAAAAATGTCTCCTCTCAAACCTTTGTGCATCTCCACAACACGTAAGTGGAGTTCAGACAATTATGAAATTAATGCATGAAGGAATGCAAATGGGCTGATGTGTTCTCATTTGACTGGTGTCTCCCCAGCGAGGGTAAAGTCCTCTGCTAGGTCACAGTGCTTCTAAAAGCAGACGAGTGATTAATGATGAAAGACAGGCAAGTACACAAGACAGTTTGATTAAAATACTCTTAGCTGGATACTCCATTGGTCTCCAGGAGGGAGAAACCCCCTATAATTTGTGTCCGCTATTATTGCATTTAAGGACAGTAGTGTCTAAGAAGTGTGTCTTCAAATATTTGTCTCAATATTGTAAAGTCTGTCTTTAGCCTTAATTAAAACTGCATAAAATGGGGGTGGGACTGGATGATCTCATTATTTGCATTGGTGAATTCAGCTCTCTGAGTAAATGTTGGTTTAATTAAAACAAACAGCCCTGGCTGGTTTGGCTCAGTGGCTAGAGCGTCGGCCTGCGGACTGAAAGGTCCCAGGTTCGATTCTGGCCAAGGGCATGTACCTTGGTTGTGGGCACATTCCCAGCAGGAGGTGTGCAGGAGGCAGCTGATCGATGTTTCTCTCTCATCCATGTTTTTCTAACTCTCCCTTCCTCTCTGTAAAAAAAAAAAAAATCAATAAAATTTATTTAAAAAAACAAAACAAAACAAACAAACAAAACTCAGTAGAAACACAACCCAAAATTTAAAATGGACTTTAAAATTGTCTACAAAGTGTTTTCTGATACCAAGTGAATCGCAGCTTAATACCCCCTCTCCCATCCCCCGCTCCCACTCCACAAAGGGCAGGTAGCAGGCCTAAGGAGAGGCGTATGGCCCTTGAACCAGCGTGAGCATGCTCAGAGCTCCATGGGAGGGGCAAGGGAGTACGGGGTGTTGGTGCCTCACCTTACCGTCAGCCCTCCTTTAAAAGCCGGCAAAGCAAGAGTTGGAGAAAGCCCTTCAGCCATGAAAGGCAGTGCCACATTGAAAGCGCAATGACTGACTGAATACACTCTTCCCGTGGGACCCAGCGATCCGCTCCTTGGGATTTCCCCGAAGGAGTTGAAAACCTATGTCCACATAAAAACCTGCTCGTGGATGTTTCCAGCTTTATTCATAATCGCCAAGACTTAGAAGCAAGCCAGATGCCCTTCCGCAGGTGAATGGGTAAACTGTCACATCCAGACAACGGGATACTATTGAACGCTAAGTCAGGTAAGTTATCAAGCCTTGAGAAGACATGGAGGAGCTTTAAATGCATGCCATGAATTGAAAGAAGCGAGTCTAAAAAGGCTCCATTTCTGCCCTGCCCGGGAGGCTCCGTTGGAGCGTTGTCCCGTTTACCAAAAAGGTTGGGCTTGGATCGGGTCGAGGTGCGTACAGGAGGCAGCCCACGGGTGTTTCTCTCTCCCTGAAATCAATAAACATATCCTCAGGGGAGGAATAAAATAGAGAGGCTCCAGACCAACGATGTGATATTCTGGAAAAAGCAAAGCTCGGAGGCAGTGAAAGGACCGTGGCTAGCAAGGGCTCGGGGGTGGGAGGGCTCAATAGGCAGAACCCAGAGGACTTGAGGGCAGGGGAACGACTCAGGAGGACTCTGTATTGGTGGGTACAAGTCATCATGCATTTGTCCAAACCCACATGATGTGCCGCACCAAGCACGAACCCTGATGTCAACTATGGGCTTTGGGTGAGTGCTGTGTCAATGTAGACTTACCAGTTGTGACCAATGTCCTCCTCGGGCCGGGGAAGTTAATGCATGTGTGGGGGAGGCTATGCATGTGTGGGGGTAGCGGGTGTGTGAAAAATGTCTGTGCCTTTCTCTAAATTCTGCTATGAGTCTACAATTGCTCTTTAAAAAGTCTTTTTGTTTTGTTTAAATTTCTTTATTGATTAAGGTGTCACATGTTTGTCCTCATCCCCCCATTCCCATCCCACACCCCACCCCATGCATGTCCCCACCCCCCTGTTGTCCTTGACCACTGGTTAGGCTCATACGTATGCACACAATAAAAAGTCTTTAAAAAGAAAGAAAAGAGCCAAGGATGCGAGTGGACGGCAGGAAGGGAGCGATGAGAAGTGAAGATGGTTGAGCCAAGCCTCTGTTCTCCCAGTGGTTTGGGAGCTTCTTGCTAGAAGCTTCCTGAGATCCTAGAGCAAGCTTCTGCCCGCTACAGCTGATACCACCACCACCCCCTGCGGCCCCCACCACGACCCACTTATCCTACCTAATAATAGACAAATATGCAAATTGACCGCACCTTCGCCACGCCCACCAGCCAAGCCACGCCCACCAACCAATCAGGACAAGTATGCAAATTACCCCAACAAAGATGGTGGCTAATTTGCATATCAAGACAGCGTAGAAAGAAGCCAAGAGCTGCAGAAGGGAGCAAAGCTTTGGAGAAGCAAGCAAGCCGGGGGGAGGAGAAAGGAGGAGCGGAGGCGGGACCGGGGGAGAAGGAAGGAGAGCAGGCGGGCTGGCGGAAAAGGGAGAAAAGCAGGGGGGCTGGCGGAGAAGGCAGGGCGGGGGACAAGAGAGGAGAGCAGGCGGGGTGGGGTAGAGTGCAGCAGGAAACCGTATTGCAGGATTTTTCCTGCAACGGGAACACTAGTTAGTAATAATACTGCATAAGGTGTGCTGAGGACTAGTTGACTCATGTAATATTTTAATCCATGTCATCTTTACAGTAATGTCTTCAGGTAGATACTGTTATTTCCCCCATTTTATGGGGCCGGGGAAGGAGCCTATGCAGCAGTTTTAAGGTTTAGCAGTTTTAAGCAGATTGTCCATTGTTGCACAGCTAGTAAAGAGTGGAATAGGCCAGTTCTTCCAGCTCAGCCACCTGCAAGTGTCTTAACCATGATTCCTGCCAATACTGTTCGCTCTAAAGGACCCAGGAACCTACCAGCAGTTAACAAGTCTGATTTCCTCCAGATGAAACTGTTTACAAAAACAAACAGAAAAAGAAACTGAAGCTGTGATTTTTTTTTTTTTAAAGCAAATCGTCCCTTCTGAAGCCCTGTCAGAACTGATGCGGGCAGAGTGCGTTCTCACGCAGCTGGAGGGGATAGCAGAGCGCGTGGAGTGACGTGCTGCCTCTAGACACGGTGTTCTCTGCCCAGGATGGTCCCTGAGTCCATTGGCCAGACTCCACATTTGTTTCCCTCATTATTTGCAACGTCACTAACCCAGCGATACCAAAAGGTGCCCCTATGACCATCAGGCCCACGTTCAATTTTAGTCCTAAGAAAACATGTGAGATGTCTCTCTCTTCCCCCTTTCTCACTCACCCTGATCAGGGATGTGCAATGGTACTAAACTTTCGCTTTTTGAAAGTGATGAAATGGAGCCCTGAGACAGCTCAAACAGAACTCGGGCCTGATGCTCTCCGCAAAATGGCCTTCTCTGGTGGGAACTGCACTAGTGTTGTGTGCGTGGCGATCAGATCCTGTGTTTTCAGTTGTCCTCTTTATGGCCAGTTAAGAGTCTTGGGATATAGGTTGAACATCCAAGTATCCAATGTGACAGACTAAAGTGTGCTCTCCACTTACAGGGAGAATGTCTTTCTGTGACAGTGGCTCCCTGGGGAAGTGTTACAGGCTTCTACAGTTGAACTTGACTGTAAGGGCTGAAGAAGTACGTTTTGGAAATGGTCTTATAAGCTGCAACGAAGGCATCTTCCTTTAGCAGCTCCCTTCCCAAACATGGCAGCATGCTTTACAAGCTTATCAAAGTGATATACAGAGATCGTTCTATTTTTTTAAAATATATTTTTATTGATTTCAGAGAGGAAGGGAGAGGGAGAGAGAGAGAAACATCACTGATGAGAGGATCACTGATATATCAACCTATATCCTAAGACTCTTAACTGGCCATAAAGAGGACAACTGAAAACACAGGATCTGATCACCACGCACACAAACACTCCCACATGCCCCCTACTGGGGATGGAGCCCAAAACCTGGGCATGTGCCCTAACCTGAAATCAAACCGTGACCCCCTGGTTCACAGGTCGATGCTCAACCACTGAGCCACGCCAGCTGGGCTGCTCTTCGTTTTTCAGCAGAGACCATCAGAAGGGAACTGACAGACCACTTTCCGGAATGCCGATGAACTCCCAGGAAGACCTGCTGGATTATAACGCACAAAAGGCAGTGTGGGCTTCAGAGGACATGCTCAAGGCATTTCTGAGCAGAAGGCTTTTTTGCTCTGTTTTAGTTAATAGCCTAAAGTGATCAATATTTAATACATTAGGCATTTCTGTGTAGATAATGATGTTTAAGTGCCTCTAGATAGTGCATTCCTTTGTCCTATTGATTTCACATAGAGTCCAAGGGTCAGTTCCAGGAAGTAAGTATTTACTCACCACCTTCCATGTACATTTCTATGTTCAATCCACGGCCCTGGAGGTGCTCAGTACAGTAGGTAAGGGACTCGTGTAGAAATGATTCAAATAAAAGGAAGACGCTGATAAATGTGATGATAGATACATGGCTACAGTGCAGGGAGGTCCAGAGGACTCCAGAGACCCAGGGATCCCTTCATCACTGATCTGTGTCCACAACTCTCTCATCAGTGTGGAGCCTGGTGAATATTCTAGGACATAAAGGACATAAATCCTCTTCCTGGTACAGCTATCAGATGCCCATGGGACTTGCGGGGGTTGGGGGGGTGGGTGGGTTCAGTGTGTCTTTCAAAATGTTCCGTTGTCTTCTAGGGAACCACAGAGGTACCACAAAGAGGGCCATAAACACTGCATCTGTCTTTTTGTCATTTTTCTTTAGTGCAGGTTTTATAAGACTCCCTCCCAACAAAATCACAATCACAGCACATACTCCTTTGCCATACACTTAGCTAGAACATTGTGTTGAATTAAATGTACAATTACACCATATTTTTTTGAAAGGAGTTGGGCAATGATAAATGCATAGGAATTTTTTTTTTTTTTTTTTTTTTTAGCACTCAGACAACCTGATTCTATGCCCATCAAGTTGTGAGGGATTTGCTCTGAGGAATCAGTCTTTTGTAAGCAGGGAATCCTGGATACTGGCTGTGGGTACATAGCTCTGGGTTCAGATGTCACTTCTACCATGTGAGCTTGGGAAGCTTTCTTAATCCTACTAGCCTACTTAGTTTCCTCATCTGTGAAGGAATGATTTTAAATTACTTCCCTAATAGTACTGCTGTGTTGAATGAGACAGCGCTTGGAAAGTGGTTAGCAGGCTCCCTGGCAGGCGGTGTGCTCTCATAAAGGGTTGGCTAGTGCTCAGGCAGTTAATCTGTCTTCTTACCTGCAGTGATGGCTCTAACGTAAGTTCCACTCACAGCATTCTCTGAGGATCCCATCTCCCAGGACGCTTTCCTCCACAATCCAGGCTTCACGTTAGCTCCTCCTTCTCCATGCCCACCTTCCTTAACAGCCTGAACTCTTCCCAGAAATTTCCCCAGTACCCTCATTTCTGTCTTTTTAAAAAATATATATTTTATTGATTTTTTACAGAGAGGAAGGGAGAGGGATAGAGAGTTAGAAACATCGATGAGAGAAACATCGATCAGCTGCTTCCTGCACAGCCCCTACTGGGGATGTGCCCACAACCAAGGTATATGCCCTTGACTGGAATCAAACCTGGAACCCTTCAGTCCGCAGGCCGACGCTCTATCCACTGAGCCAAACCAGTTAGGGCCCCTCATTTCTTTTCCATGGTTTTTACTTCACCACACACCCCGGGTGTTCCTTCTACCACCTGAAACTGTTATTGGAGGTGTGAAGAGGACTCCCATTAAGGGTAAAGTCGTGTCTACTGTGTGTGTTCTCTTGTGCCCGGGGAATATGTGTCCTTGACTGTGAATTTCAGGTTATTGTCTGGGTACCCGTGGTGCTTTCTTCCTTCTCTCTGCTCTTCCCATTCTTCTACCTCATTATCTCCCCCTCTTTCCCACTCTCAGACTCTAGCGTAGGATCTGTTTCAACTTGTATTTTTTCCCCCTAATATGTGGAAACAATTCAGGATTTTTTCTCAGAGTTAAGAAATTTGGTTGAATAATCACAAAGCCATAAAGCGACATTATCACTTGACAGTGAGCAGGCTAGTCAAACTGACAGGACCACACATCCTGAGAGTGAGAACTCATCTTTATTGTATTTCCTTAAGAGATGCATTGCCCTGTGCTCTTTAATGATCTGAATTAACATACACACATGTCACCCAGGCAAGGTAAAAAATTACACCTCAATTCTCACAATTCACTAATAAAGACCAAAAAAATAAAAATTTCTATTTACAAGAATATGGGAGAACTACCCACCTCGCTATAAGATAACTGATATTATATAAATATAATAGATGAAACGACAAAAACCTCACTTGAAAATGTAGACAAAATTATATTGACATATGTATACCAGCTATAATACTCATTAAAAACGTTGTAGGAGCAGTGTGTCTTCAAAACTGCGACTATTGCAAAGCTACCTAACATAAATATATATAAATATTAAATATAACAATCCTATGGACAACATTTTCAAAATAAACCAATAGAATGTATGGCATACACTCAGCTATCACAAACTTAGGGCTCTAATTTTATACTTTAAAGTATTTCCCTCCTGGTCTGAGACCCCAGACGCCACTTTCAGATCAGATGGCTCTGCACTGTTGCACCCAGGTGTAGAAAATGTGGGACCTCCAGCTTCTGCCTCAGGGGCGATCTGAGTTAAGCAATGTGAAATGTGGGATGGAGCCTCAGGAAGGGATGGAATCTGAAAAAACCCTACTTCCTTATTGCCCTCCTACAGACTCCTCGAAGTGCTCCTAGGAACAGACAGACATAGCTATTGAGCTTGCTGGAGGTCTTTCTTTCTGAGCTCTTCTGGATGCTGTTTCCCTTCCTCCTGTCTGTCCCGAGCATCTGGATTGACTTCCTGCTGAAAAGTGGAGTCTGCCCTGGGCTCAGGGATCTAGAGGTAAGAGGAAGAGACAGGATGTCACATTCCAAGCAGGCAGCTCTCCACATGTAAAGATGATTAAATCCTTAGGCGAGTCTAACGGAGTTTAGACTGACCTATAGGCCCCATTTTATCTCTAGTCCCCCCTTCTCAACCCCACTCCGGAACCACTGTTTTGACTTTGAAGACTCTGAGTCCAAACATTTCTTAATATGCCCAGCGACCTGCTGTATAGCCAGGACTCTAGGTGACCCTGTTCGGGGGCAGCACACTTAGGGAGAGAGCTGCTCTCGCTCACTCACACCTTGGTCCTTTTGTGCTCCTTCACATCTGAACTCGCAGCCACACTGCAAACATCACTGTCATGTCAGCAGCACAGACCATGAGCCCAGGTGCCCCATCCCTGCTCCGAACCCTGGATCCTGATGTTTAACCACCATACCGAGTCTGAACGAGGCTAGTGCTACGGTGTGAGTGTTTGTGTCCCCCAAATTCATAACCCCTGAGGTGATGGTAATAGGAGGTGGGGGCCTTTGGGAGGTGGTTAGGTCTTTGTGTGGGGTCCCTAAGAATGAGCTTATTGTCTGCCCTTAGCAGAGACCCCAGAGAGATGCCTCGCCCCTTCCCCTGTGGAAGGCCATGGCGACATGTTGGCGTCTGCAGCACAGAAGACGGTCCTCACCAGAACCCCACCGTGCCAGCACCTGACCTCAGCCTTCCAGCCTCCAGAGCTGTGAGAAGTAAATGTCTAAATGTCTGTTGTTGATCAGCCACCCCGGCTGTGGTATTTTGCTATCGTGGCCAGAATGGACTAAGCTAGGTCACAAGATTTTAACCAAAACTTAATCCTCTGCCCAAATCTGTCACTCCCATGTGTTGATCAGAGTAAGCCATGTCAGAGCCAGTGTTTCTCAACCTTAGTTCATTCTGACCAACTTCCTTGGCCATAAACTTGAGGGGCGACGTGTAATGGTGCAAGGGGAGAGACTGGTGAGCCAGGGGAAAATGAAGAACACACGGTGACCTGGCCATAGGCGATTTGTTTGCATGTAAACTTGGATAAAAACATAGCTAGTCAGGATTTACCTATTGATCTTTGGATATAGACACTGTTCCACCTGATATCCTGTTGTTGACTTCATTGCAGAAAGTCCCTATAGTTGGCATTCCTGAGGGATGAAAGGCCCAATTGAGTGAACAACAGAAAGCCACAATATATGGAAAAAATTGGAAACTTACTCACTTTTCACAAAACGCAACATTTCAATACAGCTCTTATTTGGACCCAATTGCTCTGTTTAAAATGATTCCACCGAATCTGGAGGTCTGGCCCCCACACATCCCACTGAGGAGCCTGTGTGTCAGCTCTGGCTGGGAGCTGAGTCAGTGCCTGGCTGTGTGCCTGGCGGGTCCACTTCAGTGTGTGGAGAGGTGATGGGGAGGGGGACGATGAGCGTGGGTCCAGCCATTGGATTCCTGGGATTTCTTAAAGAGGCAACAAACCCTTCCCTCTGTACCTGTGAGGACACAGACCCGCCTTCCTTCAGACCTACCTTAGGCTCGGTGGCCTCGGAAAGGAGGGCGCGATCTCGCCCCCACACCCAGAGCTCTGGATCAAAAGCCTGGATCTGGAAGGACAAACATCCCCCCGAGAAGATGATGACTCTCCAGGTGGACCCCATCCCGTCCCTGGTCCAGCCTCCAATTCTTTGTCATCCCCAAATCCCCAAACCGGTCCCCCACGGTCCCCTGTCTCTCCAATCTGGCCCCCTCTCCCTAATCCCACAGCCCACCTACCTCTTCGCACTCTTCTCGCGTGACCCTCGCCCTCCAGCCCAGGGCACAGAAGAACTGGAATCGCAGTTTGTGGAACAAGGGGCGCAGGGGGCAGTTGTTCTTCCCAAAGAGGAAGGACAAGATGGCCTCTTTAGGGTCCTCGTAATCCTCTTCCATGTCCAGGGCCAGGTAGCTGAGGATGGACATTAGGTTGCCCGTCAGGAGCAGGGCAGGAAGGACCCAGCCTGTGGTCAGCCTCCCGGAAAGCACACAGGCTGGGTCCTCCTCACACAGGCCCTAGGGGGCCCTGTCCGTGTCTCTGAGGGCCTCCCAGGCACCAGGAAGCTGAGCGGGACCCGAGGGCACCTCTCAGACCTTGACGATGAAGATAAAATTCAGCGGGGAAGCCGGCCCTTCCCTTCACCCGTAGTGTGTGCACACACCTGCCTCCTATGGTGTCAGTGCCCACACAGCTCCTGCGGGCAGGGGCCGACCCGTCCATGTCCGTCTTCATCACTTTCCTACCAAGTGACTAACAGGCCCATTAACTCAACAGCACTTTTAAATTCTCTTCCCATCCTCACGTTCCCTGGCACATGAGATGGACTGTACAAGGTTGCACAGAATGAATGAATGAATGAACGCTTTTTCTCACAGTCAAGTGGAAAACTGATTACCTTACAGACTCAATATAACTTGAACATTTGCAAAATAAAAAAAAACCAACCCTGTGTGGAGTGTTTTAAGAAGCCATTGGTATTTTGACAAGAGCCGTCCTCAACAGCGGTGTCTAGTTTAATGGGATTGGGGAAGGAGAAAGGGAGAGAAGAGAAGTCATTGTAATCCAAGATATCACACTGTAATACAGTTTGAATAACAAACTACTGGGATGTAGAAATTAGGGGGTCAGAGAAGTTATCTGAATATATTTTGTTTGAATCAGTATAAGAATATATCTTTTTTTCAGATACGTACGTGTAAATACCTAGACAGAAAGCAATATTAAGAAAACAGGCAAAGGTGTTTAGAAGAGCAGTGAAACAAAGAATGGGGTATCAGAGTAGTATTGATGGAGACCCTAGAGACAGCTGAATTCAAGCTGAACACTTCGGCCTTGATTTAGAAGAAAATTAGCAAACGAAATTCTTGGGGTGGTAGGTGATGTGATTAAACCTGTGTTTTTGAAGGATATTCAGGGAGATTTGTAAGAAACACCCCTGGGTAGCATTTTACAATAGATCTGTGTTGTTTAATACTTTTTTTTAATTAATCCTCATCTGAGAATATTTTCATTGATTTTTAGAGAGAGGAGAAGGGAGGGAGGGACAGAGAGAAAGAGAGAGAGAGAGAGAGAGGGAGGGAGAGAGAGAGCGAGAGAGCGAGAGAGCGAGAGAGCGAGAGAGCGAGAGAGCGAGAGAGCGAGAGAGAGAGAGAGAGAGAGAGAGACTCTGATCCACCGCCTCCTGCATGTGCCCCAGCTGGGCTGGGAATTGAACCTGAAACCTGCAAATGTGCCCTGACTGGAAACCGAACCCTTGACTTTTCAGTTTAGGGGACAACACTCCTACCAACTCAGTCGCACATCGTCCAGGGCTAGATCTGTGTTGTTTAGTGAGGGCCTGTATTGAGGAGTAAGACCATTACATGTGGCATGGTTCTGGGTGGGGCGGGGGGGGGGGGGGAGAGAGTTAGAAATGGCTAGTCCCACGCCTATTTGTTTGGGGGCAAAGTAAAATGGTATCAATTCCTTATGAAGCTTTTGTGTTTTCTTTTATTTTGTTCAATCTTTTAACTGACATTAGGGTTGTTGGCTTTTACAAAGAACAGTATAAAAAACCCTATAATACAACTCTATCATTTTTATACCTAGACGAAACAGTACAAGTAGGTTATAAAAATAGATGAAAGGGCTTAGCTGGTTAGCTCTGTGATTAGAGCCTCAGCTGAAGGGTCTTGAGGTCCATTCCGGTCAAGGGCACCTACCTTGGTTGCAGGTTCAGTTCCCTGCCCTGGTTGAGGCTCCTGTGAGAGGCAACCAATGGGTGTGTCTCTCTCACATTGATGTTTCTCTCTCTCTCTCTCTCTCTCTCTCTCTCTCTCTCTCTCTCTCTCCTCTCTCCCTCCCTCCCTCCCTTCCATTCTCTCTAAAAAATCAATGGGAAAAATATACCTGGGTGATAATTAACAAAAATTTAAAAAAAAAATAGGTGAAAGGTCAGAGACCCACTCCTCTCCCTCCATCTCCCCGGGGTATGAATACTGACTGATGGGAATAAGCAAGATACTCACAGGGCCAGGAAGAAATGCATTCGCTGGTACTGCCAGGAGAAGAGGCCCACGCGGCTGAAGTAAGCTACCACCATAGACAGGAGGTACTGACGGAAAGAGAACAAACATGAAAGATCCCGGAGGAGCCAGGGCTGAGGCAGGGCTGCCCGTCCACACTGCAGGAGACCCCTGGGTCCCCGAAGGGAAGGGTGACAAGGCATCAGGTTGGAGAGACAACTGTGGGCTCAGAAGGCTCTCCCCTGCCCAGGATAGAAGGCAGAGCAGGAATACCTCTTACCTTGTCCGAGAACCTCAGATTTGTGTCCCAGGCCAGGAATCTTTTAATGACAGGATCCTCTGTGAAAGAGGGCGTATGTTAGCTTGAGGACAGCAACAGGGTTTCCATGGGAGCGTTCCAGGGCCAAGAGCAGAACCATGGCCCTCCTGGGGAAGTTTCAGGATAGCGGCCAAGGCTGAGGCCAGTAGGAAGAGGGATAGAGGAGATTGTTCCTGGGGCAAGGAAGCAGTGGTGACCCCTGAACCTTACCCACCCAGTCTGGGGCGACTGAGTGACAGGTGGGGTGTCAGTCACATATCTGCAAGATTCAGAGCTTAAATAATCCATCAACATGCATGAATGTACCCCTGCCAGTGCCATGGCCATCGTCAATGGACAGTCCATCAGGGTGGGAAGGAGGCCTCATTGTGCCCTCTTACACAGATGAAGGTGTTTAGACTCAGAAGGCCAGTCAGAGCTGAGAAGACGCAGAGGGTGCAGTTGAGACCGCGCTGCCTGATCCCAAGTGCAGACCCCTTTCAGGTGTAGCCTAGTCCTCCATTATCTCTAAGTGCCCCGATGAGTGATTGATACGGAGCCCTCCTAGGAGAGGGAGCTCACTCACTGGCAGGCAATGCTTTTCTGTTGGGAAAGAGTAGTTATAGGAAGGTCCTTTTTAAAGAGTAGGATTGGAGGGTGCTCTCCAGGGTCCCTTCCTACCCAGCAGCCTGGTGAAGGCCTGATGGTGCTCCGGGCGCACTGAAGACACCCGCTGCCTCTTCAACTTCATCTTGAGCCCGCACAGAGTCTCCACGGCCCAGACGTCCTGAGCCCCAGGGGCAGGCTCCTCCTCTGTCTCCTCCTCTGTGGGCCACTCCCTCTTCCTCTTCCGGCCAGAGGATTGAGGCAGGGCTCTGCCCTCTGCACAGGGGCCTGCGTAAAGGAACCAGGCTACAATACACAGCATTTGCCTCTGGAATTCAGCTACTGGTCACATAAACCCCTCCCCCCACTTGTTTCCCTCCATTGTCTCCAGTCTCATAGTCTACTGGCCTTTTCCACCAGCCATCTTTCCATCTTACTCCTTTGCTGATGCCCACCTGTCCCCCAGTCATCTTGCCATTGTTCTACATCTTGGCCCTCAAACCCTTCCTTGGTGATAATTTCTCCCATTGGAGGGAAAAGAGAGGACCCCTCCACTGTTTCCTCCCTTCCCTGCTCTCACCCTTGGATCTCATCTCCTCGCCTCCTTCCTAGCTTCCCAGGCTGTCCTTTGGTGGGGATTTCCTTGTCCCCAGCCCCTGTGCTCTCCTCCAATCCCGGGCTTTCTGAATCTCTCTTTCACACACACCCCACTCAGGTCCCCCTTCCTTAGTGGTCAGCCCTCTCAAATCCCTCTGCCCCCAGTCTCCTCACCTGATGGTCCTGGGATGACTTCAACCACTCTCACCTCCTGGGGGCACCCTGAGCAGCTAGGCTGTGGTCTCTGCTTCTCACGCTGGAAACTTGGGCCACCACTGGCCATGATTTCTCCCGAATCGTCCCTTTCAGGACACCTAGACGCTGATCTGTTCAAAGTCTTGGAGAAGATGCTGTTGCCCACCTCCGTTGCCAAGCACCACGGAATTGGGTCCTTCCAATCAGGAAGGTCGGAAGCCTCTGATGTCATCGGTCATTCCAACAGCTGGAAGGATCCAAACCCATGTAACTGCCATGTGTGCCCTGCTCCTGGGAATCAGGGCCAACCACACCTCCGGCCACTGACCCAACAGCCTCTGTCCAGTCTCCAACACCATCCTCTATGGCAGCGTCACTCGTTACCCCTCCCTAGGAGATGCTGTGTTCTCTCCATTCTGAACTTGAAATAGGCCGCACCCTCTCCTTTCCCATTCCTATTTCAGAGCTTGGTCTGGTGGGAGCGGGAGGTCACAAGGACAGTTAGGGGAAGGAGAAATGCTCAGACCTTACAAGAATGAGATACGTGTGTAAAAAAGAGCCCATGTACAATGTATTGTCGAATGATAAAGTTTCTTTAAAACACTCCATTAACCAAGGCTGGATGATTATAGACACAATGTTCAGGATTCTGTTCGGTGGGTCACATATACCCTCAGGCATGTTTTAGTCTAAGAGACTCTGTGAGAACCTAAAATCCTAGGAAACTGTATATGTGCTCACACATTCAAATAGTGTCTACAATTTCAGGGAGTCCATGAATCACCTAAAGACTGCCCCTCAATTCCAAATAAACTCTATCTACATATCAACATTTTCACTCCTGACCCAGAAATTTCACTACCACTTGTGTATCCTATGAATAAATGTTCCATACACAGAAAGACTACGTGAAAAGATCTCCAATTCACGACAGAACATGAGGTTGTCTGTGCAGGTGGGGAGTACAGGTGCAGAGAAGAGACTAACCACTCAGTGTCCTGCAGGATCAGGGACGATTCCTCGGAAGCGCCTGCCTACCTCATGTGTCTGCTGTTCACATGGGCACTGGGTCCCTCCCTCCCTCTTTCCCTCCCTCCCTTCCTCCCTCCTTCCCTCCCTCCCTCTTTCCCTCTCTCCCTCCCTCCCTTCCTTCCCTTTTTATTGTGTTAAAATAACAATATGAATACTGTTCAAATTTACCATTTTAACTATATTAAGGTTAAATTAAGCATCATCGAGCACATATTAGATAGGTTGTGCATATCACTCAGTGGTTTTTGTAGCATTTTTCAAATCTATGTATTTGAAAGCCCCAAGTATAGTTTTCAAGAGAGACATGCTCAGGAAATATTATTATATTTCTGTTTTTATTTTTTCCTCCTCTATCCTTCCCTCTGTCTTCATATTTAGAAGCAGCATCCACATCACAGCTAACACTTATTGAACATTTGCCATGTCCTAGGCACTGACCTACTTCTTAAATGGATCATCCTACTTAACACCGACAATAACCCTAGGAGGTGAGCACAGTTGTGATTCTCACTTTTTTTTTAAAGTAAGGATTTAAAAAAAATAAAATATATTTTTATTTATTTCAGAGAGGAAGGGAGAAGGAGAGATAGAAACATCAATGATGAGAGAAACATTGATTGGCTGCCCCTTGCACACCAATACTGGGGATTGAGCCCGCAACCTGGGCATGTGCCCTTGACCGGAATCAAACCTGGGATCTTTCAGTCCCCAGGCCTACCCTCTACCCACTGAGCCAAACCGGCTGGGGCTCTCACTTTTTTTCAGATGAAGACATTGAGGCTTGGAGGGATTAAGTAATTTACCCAAGAAGCTATGTAGAACTTGGCAGAGGTGGGGTTCTAGCCCAGGAAGTCTGCCACCAGAGTCCTCACTGAACCACTAAATTTCACACCTTTTATGACTGTTCAAACATAGCAATTCCACTCAGAGAACAATAGGTAAACTTGGAGATAAAAGACTAGTTAGTAATCTCTTCTCTTTCCAATTTCTTTCAGCATCTTAAAAAACACTGCGTTAATAAAACTAGAGTGTAATCAAAGAAAAGTCTGTACATTTTGTTGTTGTTATACGATTCAGTTGCTTACACATAATTCATTTGTAAACTGATAGTAATGAAAGTTGGTCTTGAAATATCGTATGTGCCCTGGGTGGGTGGCTCGGTTGGAATGTTGTCCTATACATCAAAAGGTTGTGGGTTCTGCCGAAACCGGTTTGGCTCAGTGGATAGAGCGTCGGTCTGCGGACTGAAAGGTCCCAGGTTTGATTCCGGTCAAGGGCATGTACATTGGTTGCGGGCACATCCCCGGTGGGGGGTGTGCAGGAGGCAGCTGGTCGATGTTTCTCTCTCATCGATGTTTCTGGCTCTCTGTCCCTCTCCCTTCCTCTCTGTGGGAAAATCAATAAAATATATTAAAAAAAAAAAAAAAGGTTGTGGGTTCAATTCCCTATTAGGCCAAATAGCTAGGTTGTGAGTTACAGGAAGCAACCGATCAATGTTTTTCTCATTGATGTTCCTCTCTCTTCCCCTTCTTCTTCTCTCTAAAAAAATCAACAAAACATGGCCTCAGGTGAGGATTATTTTAAAAAAAAGGTAATATTATATGTAGCTCAACTTAGGATTTTGGCACTAAACTTTTTGGACCAAAAATCATTCAGCCAAATCAGAGTGTAGAGTAATTTATCATAAGGTGGGCTTCAACCCTACTATCTAGATGTACTCAGCAGTTTGCTATGAAAGTTCAGAAGCAGCTCTTGTTAAGCTATGCTATCGGGGCAAACATATGAATTTAATTTCCCCTCAACATTATTATTATTATTTTAAAAATCTTTATTGTTCAGATTTTAACAGTTGTTCCTCTTTTTTTCCCCCCATAGCTCCCCTCAACCCGGTTCCCACCCCACCCCATGCCCTTACCCCCACCCCCTCACTGTCCTCATCCATAGGTGTATGATTTTTGTCCAGTCTCTTCCCGCACCCCCCCACACCCCTTTCCCCCTGAGGATTGTCAGCCCCCTCCCTTTCTATGCCCTGATTCTATTATATTCACTTCATCAGATGTTTTATTCACTTGATTTTTAGATTCACTTGTTGATAGATGTGTATTTGTTGTTCATAATTTTTATCTTTACCTTCTTCTTCTTCTTCTTCTTCTTCTTCTTCTTCTTCTTCTTCTTCTTCTTCTTCTTCTTCTTCTTCTTCTTCTTCTTCTTCTTCTTCTTCCTCTTCTTAAAGAATACCTTTCAGCATTTCAGAGCGGTGGGGCACAGACCAAGAGCCAGGTACTCTGGGAAGGTGGCCTCCCCCTGCAGCCCTCAGGGCACAAGGAGGGAAAGGGCTGCTCTGGATCACCTCTGGGGGCCTCTCCTGAGCTCTCCACCGCGAGGGTCTCCTGGGAGAGCCCTGTGGTGTAGCTGTCAGTCGGACGGAGCAGTGAGAGAGGTGGTGCAGGTCAGGCCAGAACGACAGGGTGGCACTGGGCCCGAGAGGCCTCGGTCATGGTCATGGGGCAGAGCCACAGGAGGCGTTCTGAAGCTCCCGGACCCTGGACCCCACTCTGAGCATTAGACCCAACCTGCAGGTGCCAACGTGGAGGCAGCAGCATCGGCAATTGGGGGGCTGGCATGAGGATAAACTGAGGCACAAGAAGTGACCGGGTTCAGCACTGGTACCTTGACCCTTGGCTCGTTCTCTCCTCACGGGGGCCCCTTCTCAACCACCGAAGCGGCCCTGGAGAGGGGAGGTACACTCTTTCCATTTTATAGGTTGGAACCAGAGGCCCAGTGAGGGACCGCGATGTGTGTACAGCCACGAGGTGAGCTCACTGAGCCTGCTCCCCCGCAGAGGACGGACGGGCAGGAGGGGGTGCAAGCACACTCTGCTGCCCAGGAGCTCTGTAGTCTTTGGCAGACACGTTACATCCTGAGCCTCAGCTTCCTCACTTGTGAGACTAGGATGACTACTCCCATCTCTCAAGGTTGCTGGGAGGCTAAAACCTGGCATACGGGGCCTGTGGCCAGTGGATCCTGGTCCACAGACGCGATGAGCTGTTCTAGGTCTCACCTCCCTCCCCCCGTACATTGAACTCAGTGGAGGAGCGACATCTGACAGCACTCACATCCAGCTGCAGTTGGAAGTCACACGAGTGGTCCCCACTGCGCTGCCCGCTCCCCAAAGCCCCCAAGGAGCAAGCACTCCCGCTTGAATGGCAAGGCTTTTATTGCTGGAATCCTTCAGACAGACACGTGGACGGGGCGGTTGCAGAGACCCCTTCATGACCCGGCAGGCAGCTTCCTTGGGGCTCCCGGCAAGGATGGCTCCATTAACATAAAGGACTTGCGTATATTTTATTCTGCAAAGAGAAAGTCAGGAAGCCCGGTGACCTCAGGGCTAGAAGACATCCAGTTGCACCGGACACGCCCCGGGCCCTCTGAGGTGGGCCGGCAGGCCTGTGGGAAGGGTGACCCCTGGATCTGAGCAGCTAAAAGTGGGTTCCTCCCTATCCCCTGCACCACAAGAGAATCCCAGGATGTGCCTAGAAGCTTCCGCCAATGGGACGGAGAAAGGAGGAAGGGTCACCGTGGTGAGGTGGAGGGCAGTGTTGGATAGAGCAGGAAGAGGCTGCTGAGGAGGACCTGGTGGGTCCCAGTGCACCTGGGAGTCTCCAGGAGGGGAGCCCAGTCTACTGTGTCCTCCTGGCCTGTGGACACGTGCAGCTGGAGTAGTGGCGTGTCTCCATCATCCCTTGGGGCAACTTGAAGTTGGAGTTTGGAAGGGGATTTTTGGAAGGTGGCTCCTCTCCTGGCATTTGAGGTACAGCATGGCCCTCTGGGATCCAGAGAACAAGGCAAATGAGGGTTTTAGTGGGGATGGAGCAGGGGACTTGAGGAGTTAAGGACTCAATGCCAACGGTTTGAAGATCCAGGCTGGTGAGCTGCAGGGGCGGAGTCAGGGCCTGACACTGAGGCCAGGTGGTGTCACACAGACAGGCGGGCCTGGAGGGTGTCAGGCTGGTGGCCCAGCAGATGCCAGCGGTCAGGGCCAGCCCAAGAGCTTGAGGGCTAGACTGAGCCTTCCAGCTGGCCCTTCCGCACACCTGTGGTGCCCACCCGTCCTCTCCACCTCCTCATTCAGGGAGTTCTTGTTCTTTTTCCTCCGTGATTCTCAGGGAAGGGCTATGTGGAGAGGAGAGAGCTGAGCAGATCCCAGACAGGCCTCAGAGGCAGACACACACACACACACACACACACACACACACACACACACACACACATACAGAGCCAGACCCACCAGCACGGTGATAGCATGCTCCTTATCCTCTTCTGTCAGTTTCTGATCAATGCAGTCCTTCAGTTTCCTGGCATTGGCCAATATTAAAGAGTTGTTTTGGTATTTTTTCACTTGTGCAACATATTCGTCTGGGGATCCCGTCAGGAATAGGTTAACGTCTTTCTTCACGGCTGGGCACATGTCACAATCTGAAACAACAAAGCAAGCTGACACACTCTCCTGAAAGACACTCATGAAAACATACTCTTCCCTTACCCGCGGGACACGCTCAGGACTGCCCGGGAGGCCTTAAAACCCCGGAGAATCCATGTCCCCAGGCACCCACTTCCACGGGAGATCAGGAGCGAGGCAGCCCAGAGCAGCGCGAAGGCACCGGCCCCCGTCATGGTGCAGTTGGCAGGTGCTCCCTACCTACCCTGGAACCCTTTTATACTTGCTGTTGGCCCCACACGGAGGGGGGTGTGATAGGAGGAGCCTGTATCTGATGCCTCCTTTTCCGGGAGGTTCTGCCAACGCCATTCCCCAGGCCACAGCTTGGAATTCCCTGGGGCTGTGGAGGCAGGAAGTGTATACATTAACAAAATTCTAAATCCCCGAGTCAACAAAGGCCACTGGCTCAGCCTCCCTTCCCCTCTCCAGGGCTGTCTGAGGTCAGCTGACACTAAAAGCTTAAGAACTGAAATTTCCTAGGTTGACTAGGAAAAGGGGCAAAAAGGTCCCCAAATCGGGCCTCCTGAGGGATACCCAGTGTCATCCTATCACAATGGCCTGTGTCCTTGTCCGCAGTCTGGTCCCCACTAAAGATTTCTCAGGAAGCTCATTGCTTAGCTGGCCGCACAGCTAGCACAGGCCAAGGGGAGGCTAGCACAGGCCCCCGGTCAGGCTCTCTGGTGACTGCTGCCTCCCCTGCTTTCGTCACAGTGTTCTTGACATGCTCAGTGGCCCCCCCTTGAGCCAGACCCCTGAATCTGTTTCTGAGCCCTGAATCCTCCCCTATATGCTAACCCAGAAGGCCTAGTTGCCTGTAGACCAAGTCTGCACCTGCTTTATTTTTTTTAATTTATTAAATCTTTATTGTTCAGATTATTACAGTTGTTTCTCTTTTTCCCCCCATAGTTCCCCTCTACTCGGTTCCTACCCCACCGCATGCCCTTACCCGCGCGCCCCCCCCCCCCCCGAGACTGTCCTCATCCATAGGTGTATGATTTTTATCCAGTCTCTTCCCGCACCCCCACACCCCTTTCCCCCCTGAGGTTTTTCAGTCCACTCCCTTTCTATGCCCCTGATTCTATTATATTCACCAGATTATTCTGTTCATCAGATTTTTAATTCATTTGATTTTTATATTCACTTGTTGATGGATATGTATTTGTTGTTCATAATTTTTATCTCCTCCTCCTCCTCCTCCTCCTCCTCCTCCTCCTCCTCCTCCTCCTTCTCCTCCTCCTCCTCCTCCTTTGCTTTCCTCCATTTCTTTCATTTGTGACCTGTTTCTTTGTCTCCGCATATTGGCTGCTTCCCTGAGTTGATAGAGTGGCTTTGTGTGCTAGGTGTCCTATAGGGCCCAGTGGCTTAGCCTCTCCAGTTACCTGAGGTGGACAGTCTTGGTGCACCCCTTTGTGGGCTGTGTGCTCAGTCTTGTTGTAGTTAAGCCTTGATTGTTGTTGGTATCACTGGGAGAAATTGACCCCCAGGCCAATTGGCTGTGAGGATCAACTGTGTCTATGCTGGGAGAACTTCTGTGCTGGAGACACCCTTATGGGGCAAGACTTGCTTCAGTGGGGCTTTGATGCTCACTGAGTCTGTCCCCTGAGTGTGTCCCTTATGGATCTGAGGAGTTGTAATCTGGATGGTCCTACTCTGACCCCTGGGTACACTGGCTCTTGGATCTCCAAGGAGGTGCTAATTTAGCCTCTGCCTGAGGCCACCCAGCAGGAGCTATGGAGAGATCTGCAGATTCCTCTTCTTTGTTTGGGTTTTGGAGGTGCCCAGATGAGGCCCAGCTGTGAAGCAATGCAAGCTGCTGTGGGGCCTTGGGCCTTCTTTAGGATGTTCTGGGTCTCACTGACTCAGCTGCAGTTTGTTAGGTAAGTTTAGATTTCAAAGGAGCAGGCCATTCATATGCAAAAGCCCCTGTGCACAGCTTGGTGGGGCAGAGTCTCAGGGTAGGGAAAACAGCAATGGCTTCCCATCAGCCCTGCCCTAAGAGGCCCCTGGGTCTCAGTATCCCTTGGTAATCCCTGCAAGCACCTCTGAGAGAAAGCCACCCTTGAGTTCCGCCCGATGCCAGACAGTCCAGTTTCTCCCTGTATGAGTCTGGGTCCCCAGAGTCTTGCCCGGAACTGGAGTTCAGAGCAGTTGGGAGCTTGTGTCTCCCAGTGGATTGAAAAAGATAGCCACATACTCAGTTGCCAGCCCTTTCCACCCATGCGCATCTCCGCAGCTCCTCTGAGTCTCAGTGTGCTTTTCTCTTTCCTTCTAGTTGTAGAATTTCCACTCAGCCAGCCTTCCTGTGGTTCTAGATGATGTCTGTTTTGTCTGTTAGTTGTAGTTTTGAAGTGGTTGTGCCAGGCAGCAAGTTCAGGTGTTTACCTATGCCGCCATCTTGGTTTCTCCCTGCACCTGCTTATTTTGATAGCACCTCAATCTGAGAGAGAAATTTCATGTCCTCCCCAACCTTTTGCGTTTCTCTGTACCGTTCACATATCATTTCTCTAGAGCTACAATCCTAGGAAAAGCCAAGCCTGCTGTGGCCCACAACCCCTGTGTGATTTGTACACTAGCCCCCTCCTCCCTGCCCTGCGGCCTCTCTAAATGAATCCCTGTGCTTCTCTCCACCCTCACCGGCCTCCATTCTGCTTCTTGGTCACATCAAGTGTCCTGCAGACGCCCCTTTCAGGTGCTGCCCTCCCTGCCTGGAAAGCTCTTTCTCCAAGTGCAGCACGATTCACTGCCTAATTCCTCAGGTCGCTGCAACTGTCACCTTATCAGAGAGACTCCCCCACACTCTTGACCCCTTATGTAAAAAAGGGGGACCCTCTACCATAGCACTCTGTTCTCCCCCAACTTCATCTTCCTCCATAGCACTTCTTGCCATTGTGGCTTGTCCTCCACTCCCTCTTAGATGTCTGATGAGCACCAGGAACATGAGGGCGTTGCTGCGCGTGCTGCCACATCCGTAGGACTGGGACCTGGACTGACACACAGTAGGTGCTTCACCAATGTTTATTAGATGAATGGAAGGAATATCTCATTTCTCTGGAGTCTATATAAAAAGAAACACTTCACTTATATTTGCTATATATGTGCTTATGAACATTGCCTTGGGTTAATTAAATAAGATAAAGGTTTGAAATGTTCTGATAAGTCAGAATTAAGGAGCTTTTTGCTAGCATAAGGTTTGCTGAAGCCCAGAGTTGAACACAGCACGTGTTTTCTGACCCCAATCAGAACCCTATGCCAAATCGGATACGAATCCGGTAACTGCTCTTGGCAAAGAGGCACCAAGTACTGAGCTCCAGCTGTTGATTGGCCCCCACAGAGCCTTTCCTTGCCATGGCTACTGATGCCCAGGGCCCGTCCCTCTGAAGATCACCCCATGGGGCCTCAGGTCACTGACGTCCCTTGGAGGCTCCTGGGCACCTGTCAGCTGAGAAAGTAAACACTCCATGCCCTCGGCGGCACAGGTGGCTCTTTTTCCACCCGGAGCAGTTTCCGTGTGGGGGGACACCTGGGCGAGAATCACACGTCCGCGGCCCTTCACAGGGCAGTTCCTGCAGTCCTCCCCCAGCTCTGCGAGCTGATGCCGCCCAGCCCCAGGGCGGGGGCCACAAGACCCTCTGAGACGTCTCCAGATGGTGGGGACACTTGGTGAGGTCGGGGGACTAACTGCGGGACAGGTCAGTAAGAGGAGCTGCAGCACGTGCAGCTCTTTCCTAATGCAAGTTTTCCTCTTAATTAATTGTTCTCTTGAGATCATTTTAAGTTTACAGAAAAGTGGCAAAGATGTGTTAAAACTTCTTAACTGAACATGAGCCTAACCAATGGTTAAGTTCAACAGGGGTTTGGGGCATCCGTGGGGAGGGGTGTGGGATGGGAATGGGGGGATGAGGACAAATATGTGACACCTTAATCAATAAAGAAATTAAAGAAAAACACACAAAAAAAACTTCTTAACTGACATTGGCACATGACTCTATTAACTGAACTCCAATCTTAATTTGGATTTCACGCTAGTTTGTCCATTGATGCCCCTTGTGTTCCAGGATCCAACCCCCCACCCTAAGCACACTGCATTCATTGTTATGTCCCTTCCGGCTCTTCAGGCTGGGACCGCTTCTCAGACTCTCCTTGTGTTGGCCTTGGCTGTCATGAGGAGCACTGGCCAGGCAGTGTGGAGTGGCCCCAGAGCTGAGTTTGCTGCTCTTCTCATAACTTAGACCGGGGTTCAGACTTTGGGTTCTTGGGAAGACAGCACAGAGGTGAAGTGCCGCTCTTGTCACATCGCATCCAGGCATCTGTAGCATCAATCAATGTCTTATCACTGGTTATTTTAGCCTTGGTCACTTGATAATGTCATTTTTGCCAGGTTTCTGCACTGTTTTCCCCTTTCCCATGGACATCCGTCACTCAGTCTGGCCCCTCTTAAGGGGGGAGGGTGGTGCGGGCCATCCCCTGGGCGTGGGTCTGCGGATTGCTTGGAGTGCTTTCTGTAAGGAGCATTTCTCTTCGCCCCCATCGATTTATTTATTTAATCATTTACATCAGGGTGGACTCACATATATTACTTTATACTTTGGATTATGATTTAATACTTGATTCTTTTGTGTGCAAATTGTTCCAGGTTTGGCCATCGGGAGCTTTCTCGGGCTTCTTTCTGCTGAGTTTTCACGAACTGTCTCAACTTGTTAATGCCAACCAACGATTGTCCTGGAGCAGAAGGCTCGGTTTAACTCTTGAGAGGGTTTGAGCAGCTTGAGTGCCGCCTCTGGCGGGCTGGCACTCTCGTCTGTAGGAGTCTAGCCCACAGTGGCCTGTAGGGCTGTGGACACCCCTGTCTGTCGGACACAGAGACAGACGGCACAAGCCACACCTGCTCACTCATGTGTCTGGATGTGCTGTGCAGTCAGCCCCCCTTAGGGCAGGCTCACCGCTGGAGGAACAGACAGCGAGGCGAAGCAACAAGGCTGGGCCCACTGGGAGTCAGGAAGGTGCCAAGAAATCTGCCCCCTGAAGGGTGGGAGGGAAACTGGTGGTGGGATCCAAAAACGGAGCAAACCGGTTTGGCTCAGTGGATAGAGCGTCGGCCTGCGGACTCAGGGGTCCCGGGTTCGATTCCGGTCAAGGGCATGTACCTTGGTTGCGGGCACATCCCCAGTGGGGGGTGTGCAAGAGGCAGCTGATCGATGTTTCTCTATCACTGATGTTTCTAACTCTCTATCCCTCTCTCTTCCTCTCTGTAAAAAATCAATAAAATATATTTAAAAAAAAAATAAAAAATAAAAACGGAGCATCACCAGCCCTGAGAAAGCCCACGTGGGCCCCAAGTCCTGCAACTTCCCTGACAGTGAGTGACTCAGAGCCCAAGGACGGTGGCCACCCCTTTTTGGGGCCCCATCCAGCGACTGCAGCAGCTATGATGTTCGAGGGGCTCCAGTCAGGCCCAGCTCCCCATACTCACCTCAAGAAATCCAACCTGCCCGTCAGTTTTCCGGGGGGATTTCTTGTTCAGCTAGAGTGGCGTAGACACGCCTTGACCCCTCCTGTGATTTCTGTCTCTACATTTTGGAAGAGGATTGCACTTGGAGCCAGGAGAGTTTGGGGGAGGAATGACGAGGAAAGACGTGACAGATGGTGCTGGACAACAGAACAGTTGGCTCAGAGCGAAGTAAATTAGAAATGTCAGCTCCGGTTGGTTTTTGGCAAAGGTAAAAACCACATCTTCTCCGGCTTTGCTCTCAAGGTTTGCTTCCCACATTGAACACCCCAATGGCTGAGGGGCCACGTGTGCCAGCTCCCTGCCCACAGGCTGTTGGAGCTCCTGGGGTGTGGGATGGGCTCAAGGACCTTGTTTATAAAGTAGCAGAAACCCTGCCCTGGGCAGAGCATTCCGGCAGCTGGCGTCATGAAGGGAACACTGCTTGTGCTGGCCTTGCTGGTGACCGGAGAGCTGGGCATCCAGATGGGTAAGAATAGGAAGGAGAGAAGAGATGGCCTTCCTGACCTTTGCCCTACTCTGTCTCACTCCCCTTCCCCCATGGTGATCTCTGGGCAGCTTCGAGCAACAAATTTAGGGGTCAGCTGGGAGGTCACTGCCCAGGAGTCGTGCAGAAAGCCCCCGGGGTTTTCAGTCTTTCAATGGAGGGAGAGGCTTGGAGATGGAGGGCCATCCGTTATGCACACATAGGGGTAGTGAATGGGGTCGTGGTGCTTATTGGAAGGGCTGGGATGTCTGGGGCCATGGTCAGGGGCAGAGGGGCTCTCATCCTAGCCCCTCTGACCGCCCCTTTCAGCTGGGAGAGCCTCTTAGAGAACGTGTGCTCTGTCTGGGGTGTAAGCAGTCCTGGGAGAGGGCAGGTGTCCGTGGAAGGTGAGTCAGGACACACTGGCTCTGTGAGTGACTTTCAAGTGGTGGGGACACAGGCACCTCTTACCCCGGTGATTCCTTTGATGGGGTGTTTTCTGTCTGTTGTCTTCAGCGGAAACTTGCCCTATTTTTTATGGAGTCTTTGGTACGTTGGCTATTGGAAGCAAGTCACTGTTGGACGCCAGCCTCGATCTGGTCCACGCTACCCAACCAGAAAAAGTAGCCTTAGAAAAAATCCAGGACTGCTACAATGAGGCGGGAATCGAATCCAAGATCTTGGATCTGATCGTCATGGTAATTTACTCTCCTCCCCCCCAACCCTCGTTCTGGCAGCATACATGCAGCATATTGCAAAATGTCACATACAAATAGACCATGGTATCATGGGGTACGTGACAGATAAGAGCTATAAACAGTCAAGCTCATAAATCTTAGCTCCACTCCACAGCATGTATAACATACAACCACATGCTACATGCACATCCAACCTGTTCTTCTATCATACATGTCCCTATTGTGCCGATTAGCTCACACAACTGGAAAACAGGGGACTGATGCCAGTGTAACAT
The DNA here is from genome assembly GCF_951640355.1 of Cnephaeus nilssonii. Lineage (NCBI taxonomy): Eukaryota > Metazoa > Chordata > Mammalia > Chiroptera > Vespertilionidae > Cnephaeus > Cnephaeus nilssonii. Next base: position 34,866,719 of record NC_137091.1, read on the forward strand.
AGAAAGCGTGTTGGCTCGTGTGATTTTCCCAGATTAGGGCAGCTAACATTGCAGGAGTAGAGTTTTAACCTTTGGCAGGAAAGAGAGACTTCAGTTCCTGCACAAGTAGGAGTCCTGATGCTCTATTTTAGAAACATCAAAAATGAGCACTGCCCTGGCCAGCGTGGCTCAGTGGTTAGAGTGTCGGCCTACGCATGGAGAGTTGTGGGTCCAATTCCCAGCCAACAGCATGTACCTGGGTTGCAGGTTCAATCCCCGGCCTCAGCCAGGGAGCGTGTAGGAGGCAATCAATCTCGATGTGACACATCAATGTCTCTCTCTCATTCCCCTGCGCGCCCCGCCCCCACCCCCCTGCAACCTTGCCATCTTCCATTCTCTCTAAAAAATCAATGGAAAAATATCCTTGGGTGAGGATTAATAAATAAACAAAAACAAAAAAACGAGCACCACTTTGAGACTCTTTTCCCAGAAGGGACTCGCTGGCTTGGCAAGGCTTCTGGCTTTCGGTCTGTTTCACTTCCTCTTGTGCCCACCTCGATGGCCACTCTTCCGGCTCCGAGCCCCACTTCCACCTGCGTTCTCGCAGTGCCCGCAAGCCAGAATTCCTACTGTGTCGTGTTCGTGCCCGAGGCCCCTGAGGCACCTTCTACTTACGTGTAGCTGCTCACCAGGGCTAGTCAATGTGTCTCCTGATGAACCGTCTTTATTGCTCTTTTTACACAGTTCCGTAGATTTTGAACATCCGTCTCTTACTCCATTTCCCCCAAAGTGCTGACTCTGCAAAATGAGAGGTTTTTCAAGAAGCAGAGTTTCTTGCCTTAATGTAGGCACACAGGGCACATGAGATTGTTTACAACGCATGGATAAGCATTCATCCGATGCACCGAACCGAGGAGTCTTCGGTACAGGAGTGACCACAGGAACTGACTCGGCCACCTTGCCCCTCTCTCGGGCCCAGCCCCACCATACCCTCCAGAACCATCGCATTTCTTTCCCTTTCCGGTTCTGCTGGTTGTTGAAACACCTGACCAATACCTGTGCCTGGGCAATTAGGAGCCATCCTCATCCTGGCCTGGCTGATCACAGCCCCTCTCTAGTGGTGGCTGTGGGCCAGTGGTTCTTGCTGGGGATGGAGCTGAATCACCGAGGATGGGGGTGATCTGGGGAGATGGGATAGCCCTGCCGGGGGCTCACGTCCTCTTCTCTTGTCATCTCACTCTCTTTAGGGCACTATCACCACCAGCAAGGAGTGCATCCACCACGCCGTGGACATGCTAAAGAAGGATGTCACTGAACTCCTAAACTGAACTGTTTTGGGAGGTGAATCTTTGCCACCGATGCCTGCTCTGAGCTCAGTCTTCCTGCCATTCTCACCTGAAGTTGGAATCCAGACACCTGTCCCCACGCTGTCTTCATCAGGCTGACTCTAATAAAGCAACTACCGCTCAGACCTGTGTGCTGCATCTGCGCTGTGCGGGGTGGGGGTGGGGGTGGGTGAGTATGTGGGGTCTGCAGGGGATGCTGGGAGGTGGTGAGGAGTGAAAGCATGGGGACTGGAGTCCAACAGAACCAGGCTGAGTTTAGGCCCTGTCACGGACAAGCTCTAGGACCTTGGACAAGTCGTTTTGTCTTTCTCAGGCTAGTCCCTCGTCCATAAACGGGCATTGTGTATGAGGATGCAGTTAGGTAACAAATGTAATCCCAGACTTGACTGGCCTGGAAGGACAAAAATATTGTCAACAGCTACAGACCCATCCTCTGACTCTGGCTTTGATTCAAACACTCATTTCACTCTTCCCAATGAAAGAGCTTGAGTGGAGATTTCTCTCAGTGCTTATCCAAATCGGTCTGAGGTCGAGGCGATGCAGGTAAACTGACACTGTTGACCCTGTCCTCCTCAAATCATCTTTTGTCATTTCTGTGCTCCACCTGAGTGATGAAACCTTTCACCTGGATTCCAGAGCTTTGGAGAAGGCATTTTGTGTAGGTGGATCATTGTCAAATTGAAGTTTCTGTGAGAATGAAGATTAGAACCTTCTATTCCACTATCTTGCTAATGTCGCATGTATGTCTTAGTCTTTTTAAAAAATATATAGTTTTTTTGATTTCTGAGAGGGAGAGATAAACCACCAATAATGAGAATCATTGATCAGCTGCCTCCTGCACGCCCCCTACTGGGGATCGAGCCCACAACGCAAGCATATGCCCCTGACCGGAATTGACCCCAAGACCCTTCAGTACATAGGCTGACATTCTATCCACGGAGCCAAACCAGCTAGGGGTCTTAGTCTTTTTACATCCTAAGTTAAATGGAAGAAAATGATTCATTCTGTGTTCCTACTGGCGTCCAAATGATGCAGATTCCCTGAAAGGCATCATTTATAGATGAAAAAAAGATCGAAGAAATAACCTAACTGCTTAAATGGACAAAAATGGTCTCATCTGTTCCAAGTTGGAAATTCAGGTTTGTCTCTGGTATCTATGCTGTTTAACCACAAAGCTTCAAAAATTGTTCCTAAAGGTCTTGAATCCAGGCATGACAGTGGTAATAACAATACCAATAATAAGTAGCCACATCAGCAGGGATCATAACTGTCAACCTATACCTACTCAGGGATCAACAGATTCTGTTCTCAAAATGAGAACAGAATCTGAAGCCATTTGTCGGGTCCAAGCCCCTCTGCTAGGGACGGGACCTCCTTGGAAGCTAGGAACTGGAAAATGACAGCAGCCACAGGTAGATGGGACATGCTTTATTGCAAGCAAAGCAGCCAGCCACCCGCTGTTCAGTAGCGCATTTTATACTAACTCAGACAAGAGGCTTCTTGCTAAAATAGTGACGTCAGTGTTACATGACACATAGGTACACCTGCACAGTACATACAGTAAGACTGCGGTGTCATTGCCTTTGTGCGTGTGTTTGGCAAATAGGCCTTTACCATCCGGTGTACTCTGGGCAGGGTCCCCGCACCATTTACTCTCATAACAGACCTGTGAAGTAAGCACCAAATTACCCACTTACCAATGTGGAAACCAAAGTAGAGGCAGATTTAGTAACCTGCACCGGGCAGTACAGCTCCCAGCTACAGGGTGGAGATTCACCCTGAGCTATGGCTCCAGCGCTCTACACTGAACAGAAAGTACCCCACAGGCCTGTCAGAAGCCAGCAGCCTTGGAGAAAACAGGCCGTGGAGGTGCAAGATAAATGAGAGGATTGAACCAAGGGAACAGGAGAGCAAGGGAAAGGCTTTTTTTAAAAAAATGTTTTTAATTGATTTCAGAGAGGAAGGGAGAGGGAGAGTTAGAAACATTGGTGATGAGAATCAGTGATCAGCTGCCTCCAGCACACCCCCCTCCAGGCGATTGAGTCTGCAACCTGGGCATGTCCCCTGACCAGGAATCAAACTGTGACCTCCTGGTTCACTGAGACACACCAGCCAGGCAGGAAAGGCATTGTGTTTATTTCATGAAGTCATAAAAAAATATTGTTCCTTACAGTGACAATCCTATTATGCTGGATAAAGATGGGTATTAAGTGAAAGCCAGTCTACATTTACTGGCTCATCTCATGTGAATCTGTTGGTTGTGTTGTGTGGTTTGACTTGAGAATAAAAGCTTTCCCACCCTCGATGCTCTCCAGTGCATCTTCATGTGTTGACTGAAATGATAGTAGCAGCAAAAGCCTTTCCCAGAGACTTTGCATTTAAAGAGTTTTTATCCAGTGCGAGTCATATGAATACAAGATGAGGGTGGTCGAAGGCCTTTCAACATTTACTGCATTCACGGGGCTTCCCTCCAACGTGAACTTTCATGTGTTGACGCAAATTATACTTGGAGCAAAAGGTTTTCCCACATTCTTTGCACTTAAAAGGTTTCTCACCAGTGTGAATCCAAATATGTTGGACAAAACCAGAGTGGAAGGAGAAAGATTTGCCACATTTAGTGCATTCATAGGGCTTCTCTCCTGTGTGGATTCGCTGGTGCTCTGTGAGGTGTGACTTGCGGCAAAAAGCTTTCCCACATTCACTGCACTCGTAGGGCTTCACTCCAGTGTGAATCTGCATGTGTTGACCCAAATTAAACCTGTAGCAAAAGGCTTTCCCACAGTCTTTGCATACAAAGGGTTTTTCTCCAGTGTGAGTTTTCTGATGTTTAATTAAGTTAGACTGATGGATGAAGGCCTTTCCACATTTACTGCACTCGTAGGGCTTCTCTTCAGTGTGATTCTTCATGTGATGCCCGAGAGCAGAACTGTTGCGAAAGGTTTTCCCACACTCTTTGCACTCAAAAGGCTGTTCTCCAGTGTGAATCTGCTGGTGCTGCATGAGGTCTGATGTACAGCTGAAGGTTTTCCTACACTGTATGCACTCATAGGGCTTCGCTTTTGCATGAACATAGTCACGTGCAAGATCCCAATTCTTGGTGTTCCTGCACTCACTATATTCATAATGGTTCTTCCCAGTTTGATTCCTGGGGTCTTTAACTGGTCTGTGTCTATCACTTTTATGGAGAACACCTACTAGAGAGCCTTGCTCCTGTAAAACCCTTGAGTGTAGACTATTATCTGACCCCAAATCATTGCATTTAGGGTTCATCTTCCCAGGGCCAGTCTCCTTGTGGGGGCCTGTCACTGGCCTTAAGACTCCTTCCTGCATTCCTGACAGCCCTTCCTGAGTTTTGTTTTTCCCAGTCCTGGAGTCCCTTGAAGCTCCCTGCCTCATCCATACCCGAAGTGAGGATCCCTCAGACAAGAGCAGTTGAGAAGTGGTCGTCTCTGATTTTTCTCTGGCTCCTGAAAAGAAATGATGACACAAGAGTGACCTATTAGTGATGCCAACATAACGAAACAAAATTACCACTTTTATTAGAGAGAAAATGATGAAAACAATGTCTCTGTGCCTGTAATGTTTTCACATCTTTGAACCCCAGGTTTACAATTTTGTTCTTTTCTGTTCCTTGGGCTCTTGACATTTAAAAAGGGAAACTCAAGAGGGGGTGCTTGGGCACAGAACAGAGGATCTGGTAGGAGAATCCTCCTTACATTCCAGAGTCAAGGAGAGTGGACAGTAGAAGGATGACATCTCATCATGTTGGCTCCAAGAGAGAGCGCCTCATCGTGGTGCTAGGACAGCACAAGCACATGCACCAATTCCATTCCAGATGGGAGAGTGAAAGAGAGCACAGGTGTTTCCCGGGAGGTGTATCAGTTGTTTCCTAATAGAGAGGTAGAAGCTACCTGACAGAGGAAGTGGAAGGGGGTGCCGTAAAGGAGACAGAATGTACAAAGTCTGTTCTGAGTGAGACATGGGTGCTTAGAGAACCTCAGCACATGAGAGGGAGTTGGCGGTATGGAGGTAGAGACAGACAGAGGCAGAGGGCAGGCAGATGCCCAGGACTCTGACTCGGGTGCCAGTGAGCACAGTCACTGCTCTTCCCTGACAAGGTTTACAAGGCAGAAGTGAGCACAGTCTGAGGGGACAGGTTGAGTCAGCTGTGCCAGAGGAACAGCCAAGTTAAAAGACACAAAACAGCTAGAAGAGGTCAATGGGGGAAAAGGGAGGACATATGTAATATTTTCAAAAACAAAAATTAAAAAAAAAGACATAATCTGGCTAGTGAAAATTATAAACACTTAATTGGAGGCATTATGAAAATGTTAACAATGTAAATGTTCATTTTTCCTCAATGGATCTATTAATTCAATAAACCCTAGATAAATTCACAAGTGTTTTTCAGAGATCTCAAAAAGATAATTCTAGATCTTATGTGGAAGAGTAAAGGGACACAATTATAGGGCCACATGATTTACCGCTAAATTCTGAACGCAGCGTCTTAGACCGCTCGGCCATCCTATTTACCGCTAAATTCTACAAAACATTTAAGGAAGAAATAATAACACATATCTAATACCAATTCCATATAAGCTCTTCCAGAAAACAAGAGGATGAAATAGTCCCCATCTCATTTTATGAGGTCATCATTACCTTAATACTAAAATCAAAACCAGATATTATTAAAACTATAGACTAACATCTCTCAAGATCATAGACACAAAAATATAGAATGATATATTAACAAACTGAATCCCAAATGTAAAAAGAACAGAAAGTCCATGCAGAAATAAAAGGCTGGCTCACCATTTAAAAATAAATCCATGTAACTGATCCTATTAAAAGACTTAGGGCCCTAGCTGGTGTGTGTCATCTGGTTTAAGCATCCAGACGAACACCAGATTCCTGGTCAGGTTACAAACTCTGGTTGGGGAGTTTGATCCTGGGTTGGGAGTGTGTGGGAGGCAACCGATAGATGTTTCTACCTAATGTTTCTCTTTCCTTCTCTCTTTCACTTCCTCCCTCTCCCTTCTTTTCTCTGAAAAAACAAACAAAAAACTTTGGGTTCTGGATTCTTAAAAAAAAAAAAAAGACTAAAAAGGAAAACTATATGATTACATTCAACATCCATTCATGATTTTAAAGAAGACTAAGTATAAATCTAATCATATGTGCAGAATTTATATGCTGAAAAGTACAAAATGTTGGTGAAAAAAATCAGAGCATATCTAAATAAATGGAAAGATATTCTATGGTCATGGGTTGGAGTGCGCATTACATGGCTCAACCAGGAAGTCATAGTTCGATTCCTGATCAGGGCACATGCCCAGGTGGTGGGCTCAATCCCCAGTAGGGGGCGTGCAGGAGGCGGCCAATCAATGATTCTCTCTTATCATTGATGTTTTTATATCTCTCTCCCCCATCCTCTCTGAAATCAATAAAAATATATTTACCTCTACATATGTTAGAAATGGCTAGCATTAAAAAAACACACAACACACAAAAACCAAAAACCCTTGCAATACCAAATGCTGGTAAAGTTACTCTACTTGGTAATTTGTTTCCCAGGGAAACTACTTCACATTTATAATGGAATTGAAAAAATAAGTCAATAAATGGTAGATAATGGAAGCCAGGTTTTCATGGTCACAGAAAGAAGTTGCAAATATGCAAAGAAGGAAGGCTAGAATTTATTATGTCAAAGAACGAGGTTATAAAGAACAGAGTTCAACTATATGCAACCACAAGAATGAATTTCACAGACATACAAATGATCAAAAAGCAGACATAGTAGAATATATAGTAGGATTCCATTTATATTAATTCTAGAGCAGTCAAAATGAATCTATGGTGACAATCTAAATATGGTTACCTTTCCAGGATGGAGCATCAGAGCCTCCTGACTTGCTGGAAGCACTGTGTATGTTTGACCTAGGTGGTGGCTGTTTGGGCTCATATCTATGTAAAAATTCATTAGACTGAACTCTAAGATCTACACTAATAAAAGAGCAACATGCTAATTGACCGTACATTCGCGACACCCACCAGCCAATCAGGAGTGAGTAAGCAAATTAACCCAACAAAAACTGGTGGGTTAATTTGCATTCATAGGTGCCAAGTGGGCTGGGAGGGACGCTTGCGTCATCACCATGGTGACGACACAGGCGTTCCACACCACCCCAGCTGCTCTGGGCCTCTGGGCAGCGTGGGAAGGCAGAAAGGTGGCTCCAGCCAGAGCGAAGGCTGTGCCAGCAGCCAGGGGAAGGAAGGCCCACTCTTGCACGAATCTTCATGCATCGGGCCTCTAGTATATGCATATTGCTGTATGCAGGTAAAAAAACTAGAAGAAATAAGAGTACAGTGGGGCTAAGGAAGTCAAGTGTAGGCAACTTTTCCAAGAATAAGACAACTTCTCCAAGAGTTTGGTTGTACAAATGTATTAGTCAACATTTAGAAACTGCCATGGAGCCAGGACGGTTTTGTGTTTTATTTTCCCCAAGTAAGCACCCTGAGCATGGGTTTTTGTTTTGTTATGTTGAATAGAGGTAGATAAAAATAGAAAAGAGCCTGGTGGCGTGGCTCAGAGGTTGAGCATTAACCTATGAACCAGGAGGTCAGGGTTTGATTCCCGGTCTGGGCACATGCTTGGGTTGCAGGCACGATCCCCAGTGCGGGGCGTGAAGGAGGCAGCTGATCAATGATTCTCTCTCATCATTGATGTTTCTATCTCTCTCTCCCTCTGCCTTCCTTGCTGGAAAAAAAAAGAAAGAAAGAAAAAGAAAAAAAAAAAGAAACAGAAAATAAGTGGAGAAGTAAGGTCCCAGGGAAGGCAGGGGATGTGTTAGTCTCAGGCACAGCAGGGGGCGAGATCTCTTCCATAGAGAAAGGGAGCTACAGGTATGAGACAGACAGAGATAGCTCTGTCAGTGGAGGAGCAAGAGAAGGACATGAAGTGGGTTGTATGCTGAGACATCAGTGGCTCAGGGAGTGGTCAGTTTGGATTAATGGTTGAGTGGGTGGGAGAGCTGGTGCAGGAGACAAAACTGACCAGAAACAAAGAGCAGGTGTGGGCCGACCAGTTAGCAGTGTGCTGGCATCACATTGGCAGTAGGTGACGAGGGCTTAGACTAGGATGTTAGTGGCGGAGCTCATGGAGGTAGTGGATTCACTTGATGTGAAAAACAAAATAAGCAAGATGAGGATGGCTGGATACTGGGCTAGACGGAGGCAGAGCGTCATGGGTTTGGCCAAGGTTGTTTCCCCCTTCTTGACTGTCTGAGTGACAGGGCCATCCAGAGAAACTGGAGGATGGAGGAGTGGGCAAGATCGTGATTTCCTTCTAGGCATGAAGAATTTGATGGAACATGTGGAATATAATCGAGAATTAAGTGTTTGGAAGGGACTCAGCCAGGGTGAGGAGGGGCTGGGGAGAGACACTCACTGGCTGGCTGAGCAGGAGAGGGGTGAGACCATGGCTCTGCAGTGATGCCAATCACCACACTTGATGACTCCAACTGCCTTCAACAGCCAAGATGTAGGACAGACAGATTTAAACGTCACCTTGAGTTTTCCCAGTAAAAGAGGGGCAGGAAGCCAGTGGAGCCAGGATTGCTTCTGCCTGACAAACAGGAGGATGGAAGAATGGATGCAGAAGGGTGGGAGCAGATTACAGGCAGATATAGTAAGATAGGCTCTTTTCCTTCCGAGTCCAGAAGGACATGTGAGATACTATGCACTGTGATTGATATCATCACATGAAAGATCCTAACAGCTGACTTCTTTTGAGCTCCTAACTAGAGCTTAGGCATGGTGCTACGCATTTTCATGCATCACATGCAAACAGCCCAATGAGTTAGAAATTATTTCTACCTTTTTCAAGAGTAGGCGGAGTAAACCAAACCCATTTGCCTTCTCCTTGGGCACACAGCTAAATCCTCCCTCCCTGCGGCATCCAGAGAGGGATGGCCAACTGCTGAGCTCTCAAACAGAATGTGAGGTGACGTGATGCGTGTGTGCAGCTGGACTCTACCTTCCTCTCGGGTGCCCTTTGCAGTAGAATGAGGTCAGGGTAACCATGAAGCCACATATGGATGACAAAGGGCACATGGGTCTCTCAGTAACTGAGTGAACGAACTCCCAGGTTGACCCACATGGACCCTGTTATGATTGAGAAAAATATTCTTTATGTATTGAGCCGCTGACATTTTGTAGGTTATCTGTTACTGCAGCGAGCATTAACTTAGCCTAACTTAGCTAAACGAGGCCAAGCAATTGGAGCCAGAGCCTCACTCTTCCGTAACAGAACAGGTTCTTCATCTGGCGGCAGTAAAGAATGTGTTGGGGAGGGAGGACAGAAGGACACCAAGACACCCAGGCACCCAAGGAGGCTGCAACAAGGAGCTTCCCACGGAGTCCCAGAGGCGGCGGTTTCCTCAGTTAGGCTGCCACAACACCCATTGTCTAAACCTCGGCCACCCACCTGCACAGGCACTTGGGGAGAGGCCTCTCTTCACCGTCCATAGCTCCTGCCTGTGCTCCGATAGGTGGGTCAGCTCTGATTTGGGAACTGGGTATCCTATTTGTGGAGAAAGAAGTAAGATACACATATTTTAGCAAAGACAACAAGAAATGCCTCAGTGCTGCCTGGGACTTCAGGATAGAGAAGACCTTGGAGTGAGGCTGCTCTTGTCCAAGTTGATCTGCAACAGGGAACCAATGCCAAGAATACCATCATTGGGTCCTAAACACTGAATAAGGTAGGGCTGGCTGTCTATGCTGATCCACCTCCCTTGACCTCCATCCTAGAGAATCCCCAAAATTGTTCCAGTGTGGTCACAGGACCCATGTGCACCAGTGCTCAAAGATCAGTATGACCACTGCTACTGACTGCTTTTCTTTACACTGGCCCGTTTTAATTTTATCTTAATACATGCCTGCAAAAAAGGGAATCGTGTGTCAATTTGAGAAATTGAAAGACTAGTTTCATTTGCCACAAATGGAAAGTTACTACAAGAAAATCAAAATAGCACTATTTTTAAAAAATATATATTTTTATTGATTTAAGAGAGGAAGGGAGAGGGAGAGAAAGATAGAAACATCAATGATGAGAGAGAATCATTGATTGGCTGCCTCCTGCACACCCCCCTACTGGGGATGGTGTGTGCCCTTGACCGGAATCAAACCTGGGACCCTTCAGTCCGCAGGCCAACACTCTATCCACTGAGCCAAACCAGTTAGGGCCAAAATAGCACTAGTAAGTCTCAGTGAACTCACACTTGCTCAGGGCTGTGAGTCTGAGGCTGTCTCCTCTGTTGAAGAGGGAAATTACCAATAGTCAAGGGGCATTTGGAAAGACTCAGCTTGGCCCTGGCTGGGTAGCTCAGGTGGTTAGAGCACCGTCCCCCTACTCCAAGGTTGTGGGTTTGCTCCCTGGTCAGGGCACATACAAGAATCAACCAATGAATGCATAAGAAAGTGGAACAACAAACTGATGTCTCGCTCTCTCTGTTCCTCTCTCTCTAAAATAGCAAACAAACAAAAAAAGACTCAGCAAAAAATAAAATACTTTCTCCCTTAATCAGGGGTGGCGAACATCTGGCCCATATAAGGCCCGCAAAATCATTTGCTCTGGCCCTGCCAAGGCATTAGGGGTGATTTAATTAAATGTTTGACCAAATATAGCAGGCTAGTTAAAAAAAATTTTTTTTCTTTTAATTGTCTAAAGTATTATATATGTTTCCTTTTTCTCCCACCGACCCCTCCCCGGCCACTCTCACCCCCTAGAGCAGGCTAATTTTTTAAGTTGATAATTGTTCATGGCCCTTGAATGATGTTATAAATATCATAAAAATGACCCTTGGCAAAAAAAAAAAAAAAAGGGCCGAAACCGGTTTGGCTCAGTGGATAGAGCGTCGGCCTGTGGACTCAAGGGTCCCAGGTTCGATTCCGGTCAAGGGCATGTACCTTGGTTGCGGGCACATCCCCAGTCGGGGGTGTGCAAGAGGCAGCTGATCGATGTTTCTAACTCTCTATCCCTCTCTCTTCCTCTCTGTAAAAAATCAATAAAATATATATATATATAAAAAAAAGAACAGATGGTTAAAATATGTGAAGCAAAAAAGTGATAAGCAGAAAAAATCTAAAAAAAAAAAAGGTTCCCCACCCCAGCCCTAAACCATCAGCAAGCAGGAAAGAAAAAAAAAAAAAGGGAATGGCTTTCTCTGATTGCTCATCAATGCCATTTGTTGTGTGTGTACCCCCTAAAATTCTCTCATTCCAAGAGAGGATAATGGCCCAGACTTCAGGACACAAGGGATAAACAGGTAGGCATCAGGGGTCAAAGAAGCCTTTTAAGCATTTCTTTTAATACTCACCCGAGGATATTTTTCTTTTGATTTTTTGAGAGGTTGGAAGGGAGGGAGGAGGTGGGGGGAGAGAGAGAAACATCGATGTGAGAGAGACACATCGATTGGCTGTCTCCCCCACATGCCCTGATGTAGGCCAGGGATTGAGCCTGCAGCCCAGGTACGTGCCCTTGACCGGGAATCGAACCCGAGAGACCCTTCAGTCCGAGGGCCGACGCTCTAATCACTGAGCAACTGGTCAGGGCCAAAGAAGCCTTTAAGATGAATTGTTGTTTAGAACAATAACCAGCAGGACGCACACCTCCGGGTGTGCTGTCTGCTTCCCTCATTTCTGAACGACATCCCGTTACTCACGGGTCCTGCTGACTGGGCTGTGAACCAACGGAGCTTGGCTCCTCGGCTTCCACCTCATGGGACTCCAGAGAAGGGCCAGCCTAAGCCAGCCTGTGATGAAGTCCAGGTTGAGAGCTAAAGGGAAGTGTGGGCTCGGGACATGTGTGCAGAGACAGCCAGGTGGAAAGGAAGAGAGAGAACTAAAGAAGTCTATACAGAGAGAAGTAGAGACAAGGAATTGGGGGCCTCTTAGAGCAAGGACAGGAGAGGCCATTTCTAGCTACCCACTCCCCGGGGCGGAAAACGCCAATCTGCTGAGACCCACCAAGAGTCACGGAGAACGGAAGTCTCCGGGGCAAGGTCTAATCAGGATTCCTTCCATTTTCTGGCTTCAGCCTCTCAGGATGCCGGACGGCACATCTTGCCCTTGGATATTAAAGAAACCCATATTTCCCCCTACAAATCCTTCTCCTTGGGTACCTGAGCCACTCTGAAGAGAACTACATTTCTTGCCCACAATTTCCTGTAGAAGACACAGGGAGACAGACCGGAGAACAGGAAACCGACACACGCCGGGGCTGCGGGCAGGAGAGAGGGAGTCTTGTGGAAATCTTCTGAGCCGAAGGCGGGATGGAGGAGGCGGTAGGCCCCCACAGAAAGGAGCAGAAAGGCCTTACCCAGAGAGACCAGGAGCCTGCAGATTTCCAGCATCACTTCCCTGTACAGGGTCCTCTGGGCAGGGTCCAGCTGCTCCCACTCGTCCTGGGTAAAGGTCACTGCCACATCCCTGAAGGCAATGGATGTCTGAAAAGTCAAACAGAGGTAGCTTCGTTGGCCCAGGGCCAGTCAGGTAAGATTAGGGCCTCACGCCCAGTCGTCTGTAAAGGACCATAGAGCCCTGTGTGGCCTGTGAGCACAGGGCCCCTTCCCACGCTCCAATCCCCCTCCCGCCCTGCGGGGATGTGATGAAGGCCATCTGTAAGGGTGCTGCGGGACCCCGAAGCCTGGCAGCCCCTCGGTCAAGGAACGGCCAAAAGAAACCTGTGCCGGAGGTGAGCCTGGATGGTAAGCAGCTGGGTTTTAACCACACAGCTTGCACACGAGCCCCGTCCACCCTGCATGCACCATGTGTGACTCTATTTTCTGTGCTCTCTGTAACCCTGTGCTGCGGAGACTTCACCGATAGGCACGACGCCCTCATAAACTCACGTCTTCCACAGCCAGTCCTCTGCGTAATTTCCTTGGAATCGGCGAGTGGTCCTCAGACCTCAGCTCTATGCCTCACCAGCCCCAAGGCCAGTGTCATCGAGCACTTCCTAGGAACCTACCTCTGTTCCCGTTTCCAAGGACTCAGACACGGCTGTTGGACCAATTGGGACCGTGTTAGAGACAAAAGCTTTCTATGCCGGAACCATTCACAAAAGACACAAGACAGGGACAAGGCTGAATGGCCCGAGAGGCACAGACAGCGAGCACTTTGAGGATGAAGAGGGTTAAGGAGGGCATGATCAAAGCACCAATCATGACCAAAGCGGAGGCAGTCCAGCCTCGCTGGTCCTCACCGCATACCTGCGCCCCGGTGAGGCTTCCCTCGCTGTATTCTAGCAATTACACATTCCCGCTCTGGAGCTAGATTCCGCTTTTGAATATCGTCTCCTGGGAGTGATTCTCGCCTGATCTGTCGCCTGGGGGAAGGGAACTTATTTCCCTGAGCCTCCATTTCTGCATCAACACAGGAATAGTGCCCACCTCACTAGGTGGTTGTGAGAATTAAAGAAAAATGTTCACGGAGCAAACTCTGCAGTGCCCAGCACATGTCCGTGCTCGGTGTGCTTTTCCTCCTTTCATCACTCCACCCACAGCTGTGATATCAGCACCACCATCCTCTCCACAGAACAGCCAACGAGGCTCGGGCAGCCCTAGCAAGTCACTGGAGTCACACGTCCCAGGAACACAGGCAGAGTTTGAACATCTGTGAAACACACACAGTCTCACCCTCCTGAGGCGCGTCTCAGAGACACCCCCTGCCCATGTACATACACGTCCCTTTGGCTGGAAGGTCCGCCATCCCGCCTTGTTCCCAACCCACACGCCCAAGGGACACTTCCTGCCTTGCAAAGTTTTCCTTAGTTGTAATCTCTAGGCCGCCCGGTGCACTGTGGAAAGGTGATTAAGAAGGCACGTTCCAAAAATAAAAAATAAATAATAAATAAATAAAGCAAAAAGAGAAAAAGAATGCACTTTCCACCCTGGCTGGCTTGGCTTAGAGACACAGCCCTGGTACACCATCACTACTGATCTACACTAATAAAAGAGCAACATGTAAATTAACCATCACTCCACTACACCCACAAGCCACGCCCACCAGCCGATCAGGAGCGAGTATGCAAGTTAACCCAACCAAGATGGCGGCCAGCCACGGAGCTGGAGCAAGCAGGAGGCTTGGGTTGCCTGGGCAATGGAGGAAGCCAAGCTTCCCGCCCACCCTGGCCAGCCCTGGCCTCCGCTCAAGGCTACAAAGTTTAAATTACAGAAGATAAATAAATCCCAACAAAAATGGCAGCGGCCACGGAGCTGGAGCTGAGTAGGAGGCTTGGGTTGCCCTCAGCGATGGAGGAAGCCAAGCTTCCCACCCTGGCTGGCCCTGGCCTCTGCTCAAGGCTACAAAGTTTCAATTATAGAAGATAAATAAATCCTAGATACTTGCTTCCAGCTGGCCCTGGCCTCCGCTCAAGGAGACGCTGAAAAAAAAGAAAAGAAAAAGAAAAAAAGGAGGGGTTGGGACCTTGGGTTGCCAGGGGATGATCAGGCCAGGATGGGACAGCAGGGGCCGTTGGGGGTAAGCAGACCAGCAGGGGGGCCAGTTGGGGGTGAGCAGGCCATCAGTGGGGGTCAGTTGGAGGTGATCAGGACAGCAGGGGGGGGGCAGTTTGGAGTGAGCAGGCCAGCAGGGGGCCAGTTGGGGGTGAGCAGGCTGTCAGTGGGGGTCAGTTGGAGGTGATCAGCGGGGGGGGGCGGGGCAGTTTGGAGTGAGCAGGCCAGCAGGGGGGGGGCAGTTGGGGGTGAGCAGGCTGGCACGGGGGGCAGTTGGGGGTGATCTGGCTGACAGGGGCATTTGGGAGTGAGCAGGCCGGCGGCAGGGGGTATTAGGGGTGAGCAGGCCGGCAGGCAGAGTGGTTAGGGGCAATCAGGCAGGCAGTCAGGCAGGTGAGCGGCTGGAGCCAGCAGTCCTGGATTGTGAGAGGGATGTCCGACTGCCGGTTTAGGCCCGATTCCTGTAAACCGGCAGTAGGACATCCTTCGAGGGGTCCCAGGTTGGAGAGGGTGCAGGCCAGGCTGAGGAAAACTCCCCCCCCCCACCCTGTGCACGAATTTCGTGCACTGGGCCACTAGTGTTGATACAAGAAACATCCAAACCTGTAGATAATTTCTGTAAGAATTTATTTGAGCAAAAACTGATGACAACTGCTAGAAAGCAAGATCTCAAATGTTCTCTGGATGACAGTTTTGCTGTTTTTATACACATTTAGAATTAAGGAGGGAGCTTATATTCCTCCTGATTGCTGTTTTGGGGATTTTAGGATATATTCCCAGAAGTGGGATCACTGGGTCAAACGTAAGTTCCATTTTTAATTTTTTGAGGAAACTCCATACTGTTTTCCACAGTGGCTGCACCATTCTGCATTCCCACCAGCAGTGAATTAGGGTTCCTTTTTTCCATATCCTCACCAGCATTTGTTGTTTGTTGATTTTTTGATGAGAGCCATTCAAACATGTGTGAGGTGATACCTCATTGTGCTTTTAAATTGCATTTCTCTGATGATTAGTGACCTTGAGCATTTTTTCAGGTCTCTTGGCCATTTGTATGTCCTCTTTGGAGAAATACCCTAAAACCCCCAAAACCACCAATCAGAAAGAATACATGCACCCCTATGTTCATAACAGTGTTATTTACAATAGCTAAGATTTGGAAATAGTCCAAGTGCCCATCAGTAGATGAGTGGATAAAAAGGCTGTGGCACATTTATACTATGGAATACTATTCAGGTATAAAAAAGAGGGACCTCTTACCCTTTGGGACAGCATGGAGAGACCTGGAAAATATTATGCTAATTGAAATAAGCCAATCTGAGAAAGACAAATATTACATGACCTCACCTATTTGTGGAATCTAATGAACAGAATGAATCAATAACAAAATAAGACCCAAAGCATGGAGGCATGGAATAAACTGACATACCTCCCTGTGGGGTTAGGGAAATGAGAAGAGATAAACCAAAGAACTTATATGCTTATAGGCATAGCCCATGGACACGGGCAATAGAGTAGTGAAGCCATGAGGGGGGTGGGTAAGGGCTGGGAGGATGGGAGTAAAGGGGAAATATCTATAATACTATCAACAATAAAAAGTATATATATATTTAAATATATTTTTATTGATTTCAGAGAGGAAGGGAGAGGGAGAGATAGAAACATCAATGATGAGAGAAAATCATTGATCGGCTGCCTTCTGCACGCTCCCTACTAGGAATCAAGCCCGAAACCCCGGGCATGTGCCCTTGACCAGAATCGAACCTGGGACCCTTCAATCTGCAGGCAGACCGATGCTCTATCCACTGAGCCAAACTGGCTAGGGCTAAAAAGTATATATTTTTTTAAAAAATAGGGAGTATGCCTAACTTACTCCAACAGTGTAATTTATATTTTGGAAAAATAGGGTAAATAAAACAAAATTTCTTAGTAAAAAAAAAAGGAATTTAAAGATTACCTGAAGGTGGGAGAAAGCAAGGTACAGGGTAGGTAAGAAGATTAACTATCCCTTGAGGGTGTTTATCCCTCCAAGAGGTCTGGAAAAGAGAATTATTTCTGGCATTTCAAAGGTGTGTTAACCTAGATGCACAAGAACAATAGACAGGACTTATTTAAGGCAAAGATAAACCTTTTTACTAAAGAAAGTATATGCCTGGGGTATGACGACCTAATTAGGAAATTATGATCAGATCACCCTGTGAGGTCACTTTTAGATAGCTATATTAGAGTGCCCCTTTTTCATCCACACGGAAATGTAATGGATTTGCTTTTCAAAGGCGAATGCCTTAAAAGGTAAACTGATTCACTACTGTGAACCAGTCCAGTCGACCGCACTGACAAGATGGCAACTGCAAAAGGTGAGTGTGGGGGCCTCCCTAGCTCTCAGCCTTCTCTCTGATCTTCCCAGCAGTAGCAGAGGAGCAGCAGTTCCAAAGGCGTTTTCTCCACCCACCTTTCCCCCCAGGCTACCCACCTCCGATTCCACTCATCAGTTTTGTGTCAGGCCAGAGCCCCGCAAGGCCCAAGGGCCAGATCCTTCTGGAGGTGAGGCCCTGAGATTAACACGGGTCTGGGACGCACCTCTCAGGCAAATGGGTGCAGAATGATGCTCCCTGGGCAGTGCTGGGGGACAGATACACCTAACAGAAGTACCCTATCCTGTTCCGGAAACCAAGAGGGAACAACTGTCAACATTCCCATTTTATACCTGAGATAGGATAGGCCAAGGATAACGAGTGACTCGGGCAGGTCACACCCTGGAAGGGGTGCCAGCCAGAATCCACACTGAGGGTCTCTGCATGCAACGGTCTACGTCCCACCCAGAGGGAAGGTCCACGTGGGTCGCGCCTACTGTGGAGATCCTGAGAAGCTACCCTTCCTCCCACGTGGCAACCCGCGGATTGCCAGACAGGAGAATCTCTCCAGGTAAACCCCATCCTGGAGTCCAGACCGTGGGCGGTGAGTGACCCCATGCCAGGATACCCAGACCCCAACGGCAGCGAGGGGAAGGCGAGGACCCCCGCATTTAATACACGTTAGGGCGCCAACCGTGAAGGAGCGGGTAGGGATCTGGGCCACCCGGCCCTTACCTGCGCCAGGTCCATGAGAACCAGCACCGACCAGGAAGTCCGCGTGCGGAGCCCAGCCAAGGGAGGCGGCGGCAGAGAGGGTCCCGCGGGCTCGCCGAACCCTCCTCCAGGTCCTACCAGCGCCGGCGTGGCTGTCTCTTTTTTGGTGCTTCTCTGCAAGGTACCGAGGAGCCCGGAGAGCCGGAGTG
Organism: Cnephaeus nilssonii; assembly: GCF_951640355.1. NCBI lineage: Eukaryota > Metazoa > Chordata > Mammalia > Chiroptera > Vespertilionidae > Cnephaeus > Cnephaeus nilssonii. Next base: position 34,884,835 of record NC_137091.1, read on the forward strand.
CACAGAACCCCCGGGTTTGAAGAACTAACTCGCCGGCGCCGCCGGGAGTCCCACCCGACAATGCCGCAGCCCCTTTCGAGGTCCCGAAGAGTCGGGATGCTCACCTCGCCCAGACTTCTGGGTAATGTAGTTTCTCTCTTGCTGGCAGCGTGGCCCGGGGAGCTCTTTCCAGTCTCCTGCACCACCACCGGACCGACGGGTCGGGTGCTGGGAAAAGGTGGCTTGTAGGAAGGGGATGAGGCTTTCATCATCTTAAAGGGGAAGCACCCTTTATCTGCCACCCATCACAGAAGACTCTAAAAGACACATGACTTCATATGCCACTATGGGGAAGAAAGTGTGAACGAAAGAAGCCACCTGCTAACCTGACAAGCTCAGGGGAGGCCTGTGTGGCGGTCTTGAAAACTCAGAGACCTAGGATAACCACAAAAGATGGTCTGAAAATTAAATATTTAACTACAAACAGGTTATGGTGGGCAGTCATTCCTAGGCTGCTATCTTCCCTGACAAAGATCAACTTGGATCTTCTTTACTGAGCCCATTTGCCTTTTTGCCTCTAAGATAACCTATCTGTGAGATGTCTGGGTAACTTGTAACTTCCTTCTTTTGCTGGAGCCCCTGGGGCACAACCAAATGTGGTAGGCGCCAGGACAGATGCCTCAAATTCCTTCATTATCATGTTAATTGTTCCTGTACCCACCTAAGTATGTGTCCATCATTTTACTTTTTATCCAATCCCAGGGGTTTCCCATCATTTGACTTTATCCAATGAATTTCATGTAGCCCACCTATGTCCCTCCTTTGATGGCAATGTATAAATACAGATGTAACCCACCATTCTTTGGAGCATTATCTCAATTCATTGAGGTTCTGCTTCCCGGCATATGTCGACAGTTTGGCTCAAATAAACTCACTAAAATTCTTTACAGGTTTCAATGTTTTTTTTCGTTAACAAAAGGAACTTGCCCCTATCCTCAAGTTTTTTTTTTTCTTTTTCTTTTTCTGAGCTAATAATCAAATCTATAAAAGGTAGATTAACAAGAGAAAATAACCAAATTTAATACATACATACTGTGAACAAAAAATGGTGTATGTATGCCGAAACCGGTTTGGCTCAGTGGATAGAGCTTCGGCCTGTGGACTGAAAGGTCCCAGGTTCGATTCCGGTTAAGGGCATGTACCTTGGTTGCGGGCACATCCCCAGTAGGGGGTGTGCAAGAGGCAGCTGATCGATGTTTCTCTCTCGTCGATGTTTCTAGCTCTCTATCCCTCTCTCTTCCTCTCTGTAAAAAATCAATAAAATATATTTAAAAAAAAAAGAAAAAAGAAAAAATATATTAAAAAAAAATGGTGTATGTAGTAAATCTGATAAGCTCCATGACTACAGTAACCTCAAACTCTGATCTGATCATAAATTCCTAACTGGGCAGGTCATAGTGGGTAGTCACACCCCAGGCCTATAACTTCCTTAGGTTTGTCTTTGCCTTAAGCAAGCCTGTCCATTGCTCTTGTGCATCTAGGCTAACACACCTTTGAAATGCCAGAGTAATTCTCTTTTCCAGCCCTCTTGAAGGGGTAACTACCCTCAACTTTGTGAGAAGTTTCACATTTCAGAAATTGAGTTGATTGTCCCATATCACATTAAACTAGCCTCAGTCTTGAGTATAAATCAGTTCAATTAAACAGTCATGTCTCATTTCAGGAGGCAGACATACAGGTGGGCTCCCAAAGTGTCCCAGTTATGCCCCAGTTAATTGATTATCTGTCTAGACTTAGTGGGACAAACAGGTGACCAGGGCTCAGCAATAATGGCCTATCCCCTGGTACTTCAATATCTAGACAGTTGAGCCGAACTGGAACACATGAACACACAAGACAGAATTAGTATGCAATCACACAAGGTTTATTTACCTATTCCTAGTGGGTCCTAGGCTCCGGCAAGGCCACCCTGCGATGCACACCGAAAGACGGACAACGAAGACGGAGACAGACAGGCGGCCGCAGTTGGTTCAGGCTCGAACAGCAGAGCATTCAGTCAGAGGGTTCCTCTCACTGAGCGATGTGGCGTCCTCTTATCTAGCTGTTAGGAAACAACTTGTGTTTTATCTGTGTGGGCCAGACGGTGTGCCTTGTGCTAAGAGCAGGGCGTTTACACTTTAAGGGCTTAGGGCGTTTACATCAAGTCATCCCACTTTAGCTTGCATGGCTTTGGCTAAAGGGAAATTTTAGTTCTCAATGATTCCAAGTCAGGATGGAAGAAAAATTGGAAAGGTTAGTTGGGAGAGTCAGAGGCAGATAATGGAGGAAACTAGAAGACTTCCTTCACCATCCAGTCCAGTTTATAGGTAGAAAACAATACCTCAAAAGACAATAAACAGCCCTAACCGGTTTGGCTCAGTGGATAGAGCATCGGCCTGCGGACTCAAGGGTCCCAGGTTCGATTCCGGTCAAGGGCATGTACCTTGGTCGCGGGCACATCCCCAGTAGGGAGTGTGCAAGAGGCAGCTGAATCGATGTTTCTCTCTCATCCATGTTTCTAACTCTCTATTCCTCTCCCTTCTTCTCTGCAAAAAATCAATAAAGTATATTAAAAAAAAAAGACAATAAACAGCACTAGAATCTAATATCCACAAAAGTGTACTACTGAAACATGTTTTTCTCTAAAATCACTCTCATTTTTAACAAAGATAGCTGACTTATTTGCGAGGCTAATTTATTTGCAAAATAAGTCTAATTTCAATAAACTTGCCAATTATTTGTGTAAGTCCAACAAGAATAACAATTAATCATATAGACTCATATATTTATTTATTTTCATTTAAGTATAGTTGGTATACAGTGTTAAATTGATTACATTAGTTTCAAGTGTATAACGAGTCAACATTTTTATATCTTACAATGTGATCACCCCACTAATTCTAGTAATCACCTGTTACCATGTAAACTCAGTGAAAGGTTAAAGTGGATGGTGTGTGCGGCAGGCTAAATAGCCATCTCAGACGGTGGATAAAGAAAAATTGAATTTATTTAAGGAAAGGGGTGGGGGATGGAATATCCAATGGGAAGAGCTCCATAGCACTGAGCCAAAGGGACATTGAGTCGATGATGGCGGCACCCAGGAGCTGGAGTTTCATCCTTATATGCAGTGGATTTTCCCAAGAGGCTTTTATTGACTTCCATAAGTCAGTCTTAGTTCTTTAAAGCTGTCTAGTCATATCTGAGTCTATGCACGTCTCTTTCGACTCTGACATTCCACTCAAAGCCCTGACAATATAACCAATTTCCAATTGTGTCCTGTTGCAAGGTGAACAGATCCTTATTGAACTTATGCAAATAACAATATTGCCATGAAAATAAGAATGCTTATTGACTAAAAGTTTCCAAATTCTGAAGGGATCAAGTTGGGGGAATAAGTGTTTCAATACTGCTTACAATACCTGCTTACAAAGGTATCATTTACCAAATTGCTCTAAGAGGGAAAAAACAAACATTTTCCCACATCTGGAAACAAACAAACAGCAACAACAAAAATATAACCAAAGAACTTACATGCATATATGCATTGCCCATGGACACAGACAATAGTGGGGTGAAGGCCTGGGGTGGGGCAGGAACTGGGTAGAGGGGGCACTGTGGGGGAAAAAATGGGGACATCTGTAATACTTTTAACAATAAAGACATATTTTTTAAAAGGGGAAAAAGAATCAGCAATATTTCAAACAAAAAGTCATAAAATTATAATCATTCCTCAGTTCATTCAGTTGCATATAATTCAAAAGTCTGCTTGCATCCAGTTTTTCAATTAGTTTTCTCACCTGTGTCTGATAACAGGGTGATGGGGACAATGATGATTCCAACAAGTTATAAAACAACTGATCCTACTGGGATCAGGCCTAAACGGGCAGTCGGACATCCCTCAAGGGGTCCCAGATTGAAGAGGGTGCAGGCTGGGCTGAGGGACACCCTCCCCCCCCTCGTGCATGAATTTCATATTTCATGCACCGGGCCTCTAGTGTGTGTGTGTGTGTGTGTGTGTGTATGTGTGTGTGTGTATGTATACTCCTTTATGACTTGTATGTAGTAATTTTTATTTTTCATTTTTAAAACAATGTATTGGGGTAACATTGGTTACTGACATTACACTATATGAATTTCTGGTGTACAACTTTATAATACAAACTCTGTATATTCTATTATGTGCTCACCACTTAAAGCCTAGTCTCCTTCCAAAACATGTAATTGGCCCCCTTTTCCCTCTGTGGCCTTCCCCCATTCTGGTAACCACCTCTAGTAACTACCATTCTGTTGCTTGTGCCTAGGAGGTTTTTGTTCGTTTGTTTGTTTTCATTTGTTGCTTTCTGTTTTATATACCACATGAGTGAAACCATATGGTTTTTTATTTTTATCATCTGATTTAATTTGTTTAGCCTAATACTCTCAAGATCCATCCATTGTGTTGTAAATGGCAGTATATCATCCTTTCTTATTGCTTAGTATTCTATTGCATATATGTACCACAACTTCATTATCCAAGCATCCATTAAAGGACATGTAGGTTGTTTTCATGTCTTGGCTATTGTGAATAATGAACATAGAAGTACATATATCTTTATGAATAAATGTTTGCAAAAATTTCAGTAGATATCCAGAAGAGGGATCGCTGGATCAAATAGGAGTTCGTGTTTTAACACTCAAGAAACATGATCATATTAACCAATGAGAGCAAAGTGAGCAATTGTGATCTGGACAAGACCCCCCAAAAAGCATCATGACAGGTAGTGGTTTCTATCATGATATGAGGGAGGGTGGAGTTTTAGACCAAATTAGTGTAGTGACAATGGAAATGTTAAAAGAAACACAAACTTCACAAATTATTCAGAAGAGTAGCATTAAAATTTCTACATCACAGCAAATGTATACTCATTCCAAACAAAGAGGGCTTTACAATTACTCAGTATCAATTTGATGAATGAATGATAGGCGCACATATATAAAACTGTTTAGCCATAATTTCAGTGATGTGTATTGGAGACCCATTTTGTCACTACATATTGGAGCAATAATAAATAATTCGCAGTTCTATTTTTTTCTGCAAAATAACAAGGGTTTCTTCCCACTCCTTTCATTTACTTTAACATGCATGTGACCTTGACATGCAGTTCTTGCTTTTCACACACAATAATTCACATCTTCACCAATAAGGGATACTGTAAGGCATGGCAAGCTGTAGGTGAGAAAACTGAAAGAGAAAGGGGTGAATAATGAGACTGAAGAATTAGACTAAAAAATATTCACAAGAATCAGAGAAACCCATCACAGGAAATATAACAATTGTGCACCTGCTGTAGACCTGGATGTTTCCACTTTTTGAAATCTGCACTATTGAAACCACCTTTCCCTTTAAGGCTGTCTTCCTTTCTCCCAAAGAGAGAAACATTTTTAGGAACACAGGTGTCATCTACAGAGAAAAAATTAGTTTTCATTAATCACACCAGGGTGTATCTCTCTCTCTTTCAGACTTATAAAGTACTTTCAATACAAAGAGACCTTGTTCCTTCTCTCAATAAGTTTTAATCAAGTGCTTGCCAACAGATGATGAACAAATGCAAAATAATGAGTATTGAGCAAATAATTAAAATAGAATGGGACTAGATGCACCTTTAGAGAGAGTGATAAGAAAAGACCTATTTTAGAAGGTGACAGTAGAGCAAAGATCTAGATGACAAGAAAGAACAACAGGGAGGTCATGAAGATGAACCTCCAGGCAAAAGGCTTGCTTAAGGGCTTGAAGGTGGTACAAGTTTGGCTTATGAGAGGTAGAGAAGGCAGGCCATTGAATTAACATGTGAACAAGAATGGAAGGAGGCAGAGCCAAGTCAGGTAGGCCTGTGTAAGCCAACATAAAAAGTTTGGATTATATTCTTTGAGAAATCAGTAGATATTAAATATGTTATGAAGTGGAGTTTAAAAATCATCTAATTTCTGTATAGAGTGTGGAGTGTATGGATGCAAGAGTGTAAGCATGGAGATCAGCTAAGCAGCAATTGCAGGGTTTTTTTCCCCGTTTTTTTTCCTTCCCTCTCTCCCCCTTCCTCTCTCTGAGTATGTCCTCAAGTGAGGATTAAAGAAAAAAGAAAAAGAAAACAAAAACGATACCCGCTCCTAACCAGAAGAATTTCTTTAGGGAAAGCATCATTAAGACCTTTTCTCATTCAGTTACTCTCCAGATAAGCAAAATGTGAGAAGTTTTCTTTCCCATGAAACCAGGAAACAGAGCTGTGCTTACCTCTGCCCCATGGCCCTCTTTTTTTTTTTTTTTTTTTTTTTTTTATTCTTCATTGTTTAAAGTATTACATACAGTATTACATATGTCTCCTTTTTTCCCCATTGGCCACCCTTACCCCCCAGAACATGCCCTCACCCCCCTAGTGTCTGTGTCCATTGGCTATACATACATGCAAGCATACAAGTCCTTTGGTGGATCTCTTACTCCCCACTCACATGCTCCCCTGCCTTCCCTCTGAAGATTGACGGACTGTCAGATGCTTCTCTGTCTCTGGATTTATTTTTGTTCATCAGTTTATGTTGTTCATTATATTCCACAAATGAGTGAGATTATGTGATATTTTTCTTTCTCTGACTGGCTTATTTTGCTTAGCATAATGCACTCCTGGTCCATCCATGCTGTTGCAAATGGTAAGAGGTCTTTCTTTTTTACAGCAGCTTAGTATTCCATTGTGTAGATGTACCACAGCTTTTTAATCCAATCATCTGCTGATGGGCACTTAGTTGTTTCCAAATCTTGGCTATTGTACATTGTGCTGCTATGAACATAGGGGTGCATATTTTCTTTATGATTGGTGCTTCTGATTTCTTGGGGTATATTCCTAGAAGTGGGATTACTGGGTCAAATGGGAGTTCCATTTTTAATCTATGGGACACAATGAAAGCAGTCCTGAGAGGGAAGTTCATAGCATTACAGACCTACCTCAAAACAAAACAAAACAAAACAAAAAAAACAAAAAAACAAGAAAAACTGATAATCAACTATCTAACTCTACAACTTAAAGAATTAGAAAGAGAGCAACAAGAAAAGCCCAGAATGAGCAGAAGGAAGGAAATAATAAAGATTAGAGAAGAAATAAATGACATAGAGACCAAAAAAAAAAAAATATGAAAGATCAATGAAACTAAGAGCTGGTTCTTTGAAAGGATAAACAAGATTGATGAACCTCTAGCCAGGTTCAGCAAGAAGCAAAGAGAGAGGAACCAAAGGAACAAAATCAGAAATGAAAGAGGCGAAATAACAACAGACCGCACAGAAATACAAAGAACTGTAAAAAAATACTATGAGCAACTCTATTCCAACAAACTGGTCAACCTAGAAGAAATGAACATATTCCTAGAAAAATACGACCTTCCAAAATTCAATCAGGAAGAATAAAAAAATCTGAATAGGCCATTAACTATGGAGGAAATTGAGGCAGTAATAAAAAAACTTCCAGCAAACAAAAGCCCCGGGCCAGATGGCTTCACAGAGGAGTTTTACCAAACATTCAAAGAAGAACTAAAATCTATCCTCCTCAGACTATTCCAAAAAATTCAAGAGGAAGGAACACTTCCAAACACTTTCTATGAAGCCAGCATTACACTAATCCCAAAACCAGATAAAGACAATACAAAGAAAGAGAATTATAGGCCAATATATCTGATGAACATAGATGCTAAAATCCTCAACAAAATTCTTGCAAATCAGATCCAGCATTAATTAGAAAGATGATATACCATGACCAAGTGGGATTTATTCTGGGGATGCAAGGATGGTACAATATCCATAAATCAATAAACTATCACATAAACAAATTGAGAGACAAAAAACACACAATCATATCAGTTGATGCAGAAAAAGCATTTGACAAAATCCAACAGCCTTTCTTGATAAAAACTCTCAGCAAAGTGGGAATAGAAGGATCATATATCAACATAATAAAAGTCTTATATGACAAACCTACAGCCAACATCATACTCAATGGGCAAAAACTAGAATCATTTCCCCTAAAAACAGGAACAAGACTGGGATGCCCACTCTCACCACTCCTGTTTGACATAGTACCGGAAGTGCTAGCCATAGCCATCAGACAACAAGAAGAAATGAAAGGCATCCAAACTGGAAAAGAAGTAAAACTGTCACTATTCGCAGGTGACATGATATTGTACATTGAAAACCCCAAAGACTCCATCAAAAAACTACTAGATTTAATAAATGAATTCGACAATGTAGCAGGATACAAAAATAACACCCAAAATCTATGGCTTTTTTATACACCAATAATGAACTCAGAAAGAGAAACAACAAAAACACTCCCATTTACTATTGCATCAAAATAATTAAGATACCTAGGAATAAACTTAACTAAGGAGGTAAAAGACCTGTACTCGGAAAACTACAGGACATTGAAAAAAATAGAGGAAGACATAAACAAATGGAAGAATACTGGTATACTGTGTTCATGGATTGGTAGAGTCAACATAATTAAAATGTCCATACTACTCAAAGCTATCTATAGATTTCATGCAATCCCCATTAAAATACCAACAGCGTATTTCATAGACCTAGAACAAACTCTCCAAAAATTCATATGAAACAAAAAAAGACCCCAAATAGTCGCAGCAATCTTGAGAAAGAAGAACAAAGTTGGAGGGATCACAATACCAGATATCAAGCTATATTATGGTACAAAGCCACTGTTCTCAAAATTGCCTGGTACTGGCACAAGAACCAATGAAAGAGAACAGAGACCCTAGAAATCGACCCAAGCCATTATGCCCCATTAATATTTTACAAAGGAGGCAAGAGCATACAATGGCGTCAAGACAGTCTCTTTAATAAATGGTGTTGGGAAAATTGGACAGATACATGCAGAAAAAATGAAACTAGACCACCAACTTGCACCATACACAAAAATAAACTCAAAGTGGATAAAGGACTTATACGTAATACAGGAAACCATAAAAATCCTAGAAGAATCCATAGGCAGCAAAATATCAGACATATGTCATAGCAATATCTTTACAGACACAGCTCCTAGGGCAATAGAGACTAAGGAGAAAATAAACAAATGGGACTACATCAAAATAAAAAGCTTCTGCACAGCAAAAGAAACCATCAACAAAACAACAAGAAAGCCTACTGCATGAGAGAACATATTTGCCAAAATTTATAGGGAACTCATACATCTTAACAAAAGGAAAATAAACAATCTAATAAAAAATGGGCAAAGGAATTAAATAGACACTTCTCAAAAGTGGACATACAGAAGGCAAAGAGATATATGAAAACATGCTCAAAGTCACTAATCATCCCAAAGAGGCAAATCAAACAACAATGAGATACCATCTCACACCTGTCAGAATGGCTATCATCAACAAATTGACAAAGGACAAGTGCTAGCAGAGAAAAAGGAATCCTTTTGCACTGCTGGTGGGAATGCAGACTGGTGCAGCCACTGTGCAAAACAGTATGGATTTTCCCTGGCTGGTTTGGCTCAATGGATAGAGCGTTGGCCTGCGGACTGAAGGGTCCCAGGTTCGATTCCGGTCAAGGGCATGTACCTTGGTTGTGGGCACATATCCAGTGGGGGGTGTGCAGGAGGCGGCTGATTGATGTTTCTCTCTCATCGATGTCTCTATCCCTCTCCCTTCCTCTCTGTAAAAAATCAATAAAATATATTTTTTAAAAAAGTATAGAGTTTCCTCAGCAATTGCAATTTTTAATGTGAGAACTGAATATGAATAAATGAAGCCTGATGGCCAATTACTTTGAGGCAGATTGAAAACAATACTATCTGTTACAGTGTACAAGTGGGGAGGGTGAGGACAAAAGAGAAATACTAGTAAAGGGAAATGTCTGGATGTTCAGCTTTATCTAATAGGGCCGTGGTCGGCAAACTCTTTGGCCCCTTGAGTGTGGCTCTTCCACAAAATACCACGGCCTGGGTGAGTCTATTTTGAAGAAGTGGTGTTAGAAGAAGTTTAAGTTTAAAAAATTTGGCTCTCAAAAGAAATTTGAATCGTTGTACTGTTGATATTTGGCTCTGTTGACTAATGAGTTTGCCGACCACTGTAATAGGGGGATGGTGATTCCATTTACTAATTGGTGGGGGCTTGAAAGAGGATGGGAATAAGGAGACAAAGCCTGTGGGGTCTCATGAAACGTGTGCAGTTTGACAACGAACAACCATGTGAGCTGGGAGGTAAAGAGCTAGATATATGGATTGAGTTCCAGGGAGAGGCCAGGCTGGGCTATAAAGACTTGAGAGTCATCTTTAAAAATGATTCATAAACACATGAAAATGCAAAAGTGAAAACATGTAGAAAATATACAAAATGGAGGCCAAGTATCAAGTCCTGGGTCCCTTTAACATTTAGAGCTCAAGCCCTAGCCGGTTTGGCTCAGCGGATAGAGCTTCGCCCTGTATACTGAAGGGTCCCAGGTTTGATTCCTGTCAAGGGCATGCACTTTGGTTGCAGGCTCGATCCTGTCCTAGTTGGACAGGGGAGGGAGGCAACCAATGGATGTGTCTCTTTCACATCAAGGTTTCTCTCCCTCTCTTTCCCTACATTTCTCTCTCTCTTAAAAAAAGAAAAAAAAATCAATGGAAAAATATCCTCGGGTGAGGATTAACAAAACAAAACCAAAAAAGCACACCCATTTTTGTTTATTTATTTAATATTTTTATTGATTTCAGAGAGGAAGGGAGAGGGAGAGAAAGAAACATCAATGATGAGAATCATTGATTGCCTGCTTTCTGCACACCCCACACTGGGGATGGAGCCCACAACCGAGGCATGTGCCCTTGATCGGAATCGAACAGGAGGCCCTTCAGTCCGCAGGCTGACGCTCTATCCACTGAGCCAGACCTGCTAGGGCAGCACACCCATGTAGAGCTCAAAAAAGATGAAGAACAAGCAAAGGAAACTGAGAAGCAGCAGCCGTCAAGATGACATTTGAGAAAAAGGGAGTATCCTAGGACCATCAGAAGACACGGATGAAAAATGGTCAGTTCCAGCAAATGCTGAGGTCAAGAAACAGAAAAGTGTCTCTCATATTTAGTAATGAGATCACACTGACCTAGAGAAAAGCAGCCTCCGGGAAGTAGTAGGAATGTTTCCTGATAAGACATAGTTATGGAGAGACTGTAAAATGAAAATTAAAGAAAACTGTTAACGAAAAAAACCATTGAAACCTGTAAAGAATTTTAGTGAGTTTATTTGAGCCAAACTGTCTACATATGCCGGGAAGCAGAACCTCAATGAATTGAGATAATGCTCCAACGAATGGCGGGTCACATCTGTATTTATACATTGCCATCAAAGGAGGGACATAGGTGGGCTACATGAAATTCATTGGTGACGGATTAAGGAGGTGGGGTAAAGTCAAACTGTGGGAAACCCCTGGGATTGGACAAAAAGTAAAATGATGGACACATACTTAGGAGGGTCAGGAACAATTAACATGATAATGAAGGAATTTGAGGCATCTGTCCTGGAGCCTACCGCATTTGGTTGTGCCCCAGGGGCTCCAGCAAAAGAAGGAAGTTACAAGTTACCCAGACGACTCACAGATAGGTTATCTTAGAGGCAAAAAGGCAAATGGGCTCAGGAAAGATCTAAGTTGATCTTTGTCAGGGAAAATATCAGCTTAGGAATGACTGCCCACTATAACCTGTTTGTAGTTAAATATTTAATTTTCAGATCATCTTTTGTGGTTATTTTAGGTCTCTGAGTTTTCAAGACTGCCACACAGGCCTCCCCTGAGCTTGTCAGGTTAGCAGGTGGCTTCTTTCGTTCACAAAACTAACTTAGAAAAAAAAGTCAACAAGTTTTTCCATTGAGAATAGAAGTGGAACATTTGCTGGAGGGAGTTTTGGGAGAAGAGAGGGTTTTTAAAAAGTGAACGATTCCAGATATCTAAGCACGGCAGAAAGATCATGTCCGAAGGAGGCCAGCTCGTGTCCGGGGCCTGCAAGGACTGCCCACGTCCGGGCAGAACCCACGGGCGAACGACCGAAGACCTTCCTCCCGCATCACAACGGAGCGGGGAGCGGGGAGCGGGGAGCGGGGAGCGGGGAGCGGGGAGCGGGGAGCGGGGAGCGGGCAGCGGGGAGCGGGCAGCGGGGAGCGGGCAGCGAGTCCCCCAGAGGCTCCCGTCTTCTCCTCTCTCGGCGCGCGTGTCCCGCCGCCCTACGCCGTCCAGGCCGTGTTCTCGCGGGGCGCGGAGACCGCGCGCGGCCGCGGAGACTTCTGGGAAGTGTGGTTTTGCTGGAGGCGACCGGGCGCTGCACCGCTAACTAGTGTCTGCGGCGCGGAGAATTCTGAGAGATGTCGCTTTGCTGTGGGCTCCGCGCGTGGTCCCCTCCGCGCTAGTGTCGGGCCAGGCGAAATTCCCCGTCCTGGACGCTGGGAAGACGCGGCGGTGCAGTTCCCGTGAGGGCGGCTACCATTGTCCCCGCACAGCGACCCGGCGCGTCCGGTGCGTGGATTTGGGCGAGCGTGGGTCCCGGGAGGGCTGGCGCGGGCCTCAGGCTGACGGCACCGGCACCGGGCGCTGGCACGGCCCGAGCCCTGGCTGTGCTCCCAGCGTCTGCCCCGCGGTGTGAGCCCACGAGGGCCTTAGCTTTCTGGGCCTCTGGGCCTCGCTCTGTAAAGGGGATGCCAGGAGGGCGCTCACCTCCCAGAGCTCGCGAAAAGAAAATGGGCGAGCGAGTGCACAGAGGACTGACTGCAAGAAAACGCCATCCTCAGTTGTTTTTATGTCACCCAGTCTTGAAGCTGACGCTTTCCAGTAGTGTAACCTTGAACAATTGTTTCAATATAGCCGTTTCAATTGTTTTTAAAAAAAGAAATCTGGACCTAACCGGTTTGGCTCGGTGGATAGAGCGTGGGCCTGCAGACTGAAGGGTCCCAGGTTCGCATGTACCTTGGTTGCGGGCACATCCCCAGTAGGGGGCGTGCAGGAGGCAGCTGATGGATGTTTCTCTCTCATCGATGTTTCTAACTCTATCCCTCTCCCTTCCTCTCTGTAAAAAACCAAGTAAGATATATTAAAAAGAAAAAAAAAATCTGGAATAATGTGAATGCCCACCATGCAGAGTGGTGATTATTAAATAAGCTCATATTTAACATGATTACTACTGTTGTTTTATGAGTTTCTCTCTTAGGTAAAATGAAAGTTGATTTACTTGCAGGTGGAACCTCCTGGTAAATGGTTTAGTTACTTCGTGCCAAGGAATACTCTGTTAGTTCAGAGGAAGATCGGAGCCCTAGAAAATGATTCCCATTGTGTTTCTCCACGCAGGTGTGTCACCGAGCTGCAAGAGAAGTCCGATTTTTCATGACTGCTTTTTCCTGTCCTTAATTTGTCATCTCAGGACAGTGCCCTCCAATTATACAAGAGCCTGGAAAGACAACTGTGTTGACTCCTGGAAACTGCAAAGTCATGTTCCAGGTAAGTCCTCAGATCTTCCTGAAACACCTTTTTATCAGGACTCTCGCGTGTTTGCTTTCTTCCTCCTATCATTTCCCTCCTAACAAAGTCCATTTAGGGACTGGATCTGTGATTCCTTTCATTGTAGCCAAGGATGGAGCCTGAAGAACTCCAAAGTGTTACCTTCTCTAAGTTTCTCCTCTTTTCTACCAGTTTTCTGCTAGAAGCCTCTGTAGAATCTTGAGCAAACTTTTTGTTGTTGTTAATCCTTACCTGAGAATATTTTCCCATTGATTTTTAGAGAGAGTGGAAGGAAGGGGGAGAAACAGGGAGAAACATCGATGTGATTGTTGCCTCCCACAGGTGCCCCAACCAGGACTGGGGATAGAGTCTGCAACTGAGGTACATGCCCTTGACTGGAATCAAACCTAGGACCCTTCAGTCCTCCGGCCAACGCTCTATCCACTGAGCCAAACTGGCTAGGGCTAAACTTTTAAAAATTACAATTCAGAATTCAAATTTGGAAATTTAGGCTATTTGCTTTATGGTTGTTAAAGCTGTATCATTGGTCTCAGTTAATGGTATATACAATAAGTCCTTTCAGTTAATTCAGTCAAGAGATGTTTGGAGTCATCTTGATTCCTCCCTTTCTCTCATAACTCACATTCAGGCACTTTAGTTAGTTCTAAAATATAAACAGGATATATACAGAATCTGACCATTAGCTACCCCATCACTGCCGCCACCACTGCCACCCTGGTCCAAGTCACAGTTTGATCCTGGTTAAGACACAGGCTCAATCCCTAGTAGGAGCGTGCAGGAGGCAACCCATCAATGATTCGCTGTTATCATTGATGTTTCTATCTCTTTCTCCCTCTCCCTTCTCTCTGAAATCAATAAAAGTATATATACATATTTAAAAAAATATTTTTTATTGATTTTTTACAGAGAGGAAGGGAGAGGGATAGAGAGTTAGAAACATCGATCAGCTGCCTCCTGCACACCCCCCACTGGGGATGTGCCTGCAACCAAGGTACATGCCCTTGACCGGAATTGAACCTGGGACCTTTCAGTCCGCAGGGTGACGCTCTATCCACTGAGCCAAACCGGTTAGGGCAAATAAAAGTATATATTTTTAAAAATGACAACAAAAACCCCCACAATTTGACTATGTGCTGCTAAATGTTGAATGCTGATTTAAAAAATTTATAATTTTATTCCCTTTGAGAAAATTAACTCTCCTGAAGCAAAGTTCTTACATTTGTCTCACCCTTACTGTACAACAATGCCAAGAATGTAATTACCCAATTATTAGTTTACTTATGTCAGATTTCTAATTACTGTCACAATCTCTGCATCATGTCCCCTTCTCCAACCAGGGTAACTTTACCCTTTGTCCAGTGACAGAAGAGGTCTGGATTATAATTGAGCCTAAATGTGTTTGCTGTTTCAGGTAACATTTAGTGATGTGGCCATAGACTTCTCTCATGAAGAGTGGGGATGGCTAGATTCTGTTCAGAGGGATTTATACAAGGATGTGATGGTCCAGAATTATGAGAACCTGATCTCTCTAGGTAAGCATATTATAATTTGCTTACTTCCACCTCCACATCAACAGGGGAGATTTTTTCTTTTTTTTTTGCCACTCTGAATTGATGGAAATCTTCCTGAGTAAATGGCTGAATTTTTCTTTTACATTCCCAAGGAAATGTGTAGCTCTGTTGTATTCTGCCTGAAGCTTATCTTCCCTTTCAGGGAACATTCTTTAAACTGTCCTTTAGTCCCTTTTGTGATGATGGCATCTCCCCAGGAGGACCACAGCTTAAACAAATTCTATGTTTTTCCTGTAAGCAGGTCTTTCGATACCTAAGCCATATGTGATCACTTTATTGGAGGATGGGAAAGAACCTTGGATGGTGGAGAAAAAACTGAGAAAAGGTGTGTTTCCAGGTAAATCATGGTGAATTGGGCAAAACAGGTCTTTGTTAAAGACGCTTGTAGAAAGTGGGGGGGCATTTTAGGAAATCTTAGGGAGACTGTCTTCAGAGATTCCCAAATATAACAAAATTGAGGGATCCTTAAACTTAGATTTCAGAATGACCATTCTCCATCCAAAATTATCTTTCTGTATTATTCATGTCATCTAATCAAAAGTGGAGGTTTTTGCCTGACTGGCAAGGCTCAGTGTTTGAGCGTCAACCTATGAACCAGGAGGTCACAGTTCGATTCCTGGTCAGGGCACATGCCCGGATGGCGGGCTCGATCCCTAGTGTGGGGTTTGCAGGAGGGTGCTGATCAATGATTCTCTCTCATCATTGATGTTTCTATTTCTCCCTCTCCCTTCCTCTGAAATCAATAAAAATATATTAAAATAATAATAATAAGTAAATAAAATTTTAAAAGTGGAAGCAAATTATTCTTTTTAAGTCCATTTAAGGAAAAATATACTGATGGTTTTAGTTTAAGAAAAGCTGTCAATTAGGTAGAAAAATCACTTTTCCACTAAGGCTGAACTTCAGAGATCAAATATGAACATAAGTGTTAGAGGAAATAAAGAATGTATAAGAAAATTTCTAAGAACAATATTTTCTAATGTCCAAGAAAATTAATGATTTTACATAGATACTACATAACTCACAAAAGCCTAAATTTTTGTGGGCCATAAAGTATATTTAGATTATTTTGTTGTCATTGTAACCGTTTAATGCAACACTATAAATTCTGCATTTAAAGCGTACTAATCTGACAGCAAATTGAGATTGATTAAAGGTTGTGGAACCAAGGCCCTGAGATTGAATGTGTTCTTGCACATAAATATAGGCACAAAATATTGGCCTGGATTCCAGAAGGCCTTTTGCATATTCTGCCTGACAGTTTCATTTTTTCCAAAATACTGATTGCCCTTAATTAACCCCGGTCCCTTATTGTACTCTGTTTCTGCCTCTGTGAGCTGTCTGTATTTTCTGTGCTCTGCTTTAACTTTTTTCAGAAATTGAATATATGAGAGTTGTCAGAGCTATGCGTTTTCGAGCAGGGGGGTGGGTGGGACTTTATTTTTTATCCAATTCTATTTCTATCATAGAAGTTTCTTTCCAAGAAGTACGTAAAAGAAGTGTTTTGCTTTCTTGATATGTTGCAGATTGGAAATTAAGATGGGAAAACAAAGAATTATCAGCAAAGGAGGATATTTATGAGGATGACTCACCCCAAACGGTAATAATAGAAAAAATGATAAAAAACAAAGTTGTGAATTTTCAAATTTTAACAAGGACTGGGACTATATAGAGAAATTGGAGGGAAAGCATGCAAATTAGGTAGAACATTTTAGACCAGTGACCTTCACCTTTAGAGAAAGTCCCAATGGGGAATGTGTTTATAAATACAATACATTTAGAAGCATTTTCTATTTAAATTTAAAGTCTATTCTTTTTGAACTACAGAGAATTTCTGCTGAAGGGAAATCACATAAACATGATATATTTAAGAAGAGCTTACCGAAAAAGTCATTTATAAAAAATGAGAATATCAATGGTGGAAAGAAACTTTTGAATTCTAATGAAAGTGTGGCAGCCTTCAGCCAGAGCAAATCTCTTACCCTTCACCAGACTTATAATAGAGAGAAAATCTATACATGCAGTGAATGTGGGAAAGCCTTTGGCAAACAATCAATTCTTAATCGCCACTGGAGAATTCATACAGGAGAGAAACCTTATGAATGTCATGAATGTGGGAAGACTTTTAGTCATGGCTCATCCCTTACTCGCCATCAGATAAGCCATAGTGGTGAGAAACCTTACAAATGTATTGACTGTGGGAAGGCCTTTAGCCATGTCTCATCACTTACTAATCATCAAAGCACTCACACTGGAGAGAAACCATATGAATGTATGAACTGTGGAAAGTCTTTTAGTCGTGTTTCACATCTCATTGAGCATCTGAGAATTCATACTCAAGAAAAACTCTATGAGTGTCAAGTATGTGAGAAGGCCTTCATTCATAGGTCATCTCTCATTCACCATCAGAAAATTCATACTGGAGAGAAACCTTATGAATGTAGTGAATGTGGAAAAGCCTTTTGCTGTAGCTCACACCTTACTCGACATCAAAGAATTCATACTATAGAGAAACAATTTGAATGCAACAAATGTCTGAAAGTCTTTAGTAGCCTCTCATTTCTTATTCAGCATAAGAGTATTCATACTGAAGAAAAACCCTTTGAATGTCAGAAATGCAGGAAATCCTTCAACCAGCCTGAATCACTGAATATGCATTTGAGAAATCACATTAGATTGAAACCTTATGAATGCAATATATGTGGGAAAGCCTTCAGTCATAGGTCATCCCTGCTTCAACATCACAGAATTCATACTGGAGAGAAACCCTATGAATGTATTAAATGTGGGAAGACCTTCAGTTGTAGTTCAAACCTTACAGTACATCAGAGAATTCATACTGGAGAAAAGCCATATAAATGTAATGAATGTGGGAAAGCTTTTAGCAAAGGCTCAAATCTTACTGCCCATCAGAGGATACATAATGGAGAGAAACGCAGTAGTGCCCTAAGTGTGGAAAGACCTTTAGGCTATATGAATCACTATATGTGTGAAAAATCATATATGAGAGAAACTGTATGAATGCAGTGTTTTTCATAATACATTTCAGCCATTGATCCTCCCTGATTCAGTATCAGAAAATCAATATTGGAGAAAAGTCTTATGAGAGTAATGACTATAGAAAGGTCTTTAGCAATGGTACAAGCCATATTATCCAGAGTTCACATTGAAGAGAGACCATATGAAGGCAATAAATGTGAGAATGCCTTTAGCCAGTATTAATCCTTTAATAAGTAAATCCACACTCTATTTACTATTCTGTATATGTAATAGCAAATATGGGGAAGACTTGGCAATATGAATCTCTTATGAAATATGTACAGACATGTACAAGAGAGACAAACTATGAATATAAAGTTGTGGCAAGTCCTTTGTTAAAGTGCATCCCTCATTCTACATCAAAGAACTCACACTGCAGAGAAAGCTTATGTAAGAAATGTAGCAAAGTGTTCACTAAGAGCTCTTATTAGACATGGAATGTTTGGAACAACCTGTGTACTAATGCTAGAACAACCTGAAGGATGTAGGAATTACGTGTAAATCTTTGCAATGATGCCATTTGTAAAGAGTTTTACAGGAGCGCAAACAAGCATAAATAAATATGCATTTCTTATAGCAGTAGCTTGCAGTTTTACTTAAGTCCTACATAGAAATTATCTAATTAATGGGCATTGGAAGATATTTAGTCACTCAGTGGATTGAGTAAATGTTATAAAGATGAAAATTAAATCTGCAAAAGAAGTAAAAAGTGGTGTGAATGAAATTCTTGATCTCTAATAAAACCAGTTGTATATAATAAACTCACAGTGACACTGATATATCTTGTAAAACTTTCTACTACTTTCCTCTTGATGAATTAAGATCAGACTGACAACAGCCTTTAGTGGGAGACTAGCAAACCTAAAGAAAAACTGGCCCGGCCAGTGTTGCTCAGTGATTGAGTGTCATCCTGTGAGCCAGGAGGTCATGGTCCAATTCCCAGTCAGGGCACATGCCTGGGTTTCAGGCTCAATCCCCAATAGGGGGCATGCAGGAGGCGGCTGATCAAGGATTTTCATCATTGATGTTTCTATCTCTTCCTCTTCCTTTCTGAAATCAATAAGATATATATGTTAAAAAAGAAAAACTGCCTAATCTCTGTGCTAAGAATTTCATTGTTGATAAGGACATTTCATAGTCCATTTCCACTGGATTAATTCACACATTTAAATTTTTAACAAGTACTTGTGAGAACATAAGAAACAATATACTATGAGGGATCAGAGTAGGCTTCACTGTGGATATGGTTTTAAAAATTTATATTTTTAAAATTAATTTCAGAGAGAGGGAAGGAGAGGGAGAGATAGAAATATCAATAATGAGAGAGAATCATTGATCTGCTACTTCCTGCATGCCTCCTAATGGGGTTCGAGCCCACAACCCGGGCATGTGCCCTGACTAGGAATTGAACCAGGAGGTCATGGATCGTTGCTCAATCAGCCACACTGGCTGGACTGGATATGCTTTTTAATTAGAATCCGAAAGGATGAGGACTAAGTATGAAACTGCAAGCACACACAGTCTGGGGGTCATTGTAGGCAAAGCAGACCAGCAAGTTCTGTTATATTTGCTGCAGGTAGACACCTGTGATCCAGTGTCTAGTTTCAGGTATTATGGTTTTGGGGTATTCCTGTTGGCAGCAGCAGTCATTTCTCCCTCCCTGAATCATAGTTTTAGAGGTTTATCTTGAAATTAATAGTCCAGAGCTGTCTCCATTACTTCTCCAGCCCACCTGCCAATTTTGAAAGCATCAATTTTCTATAATATATGCCTTGATTTAAGAATTTTTGTTTTCTACAATGAACCTTGATAGATAATTATGGTTTATAAGGAGCATGGCTTCAAATATTAACTTACATAAGAATTACATAAGAGATGGAATAGTCTTACTTATCTCCCTGGTTTCCTGTCTCCCATGGTTTCTTATCTTGTGACTAGAAAGGTAACATAGATCAATGATTAGGATTGTGTGGACACTGTTGGAAGTAAAGCGTAGTTTATGTAGTTATATTTCACATTATGTTCTCTATGGCATCTGATAATTATAAGTAATAAATTATTTTAAACCAGGATAGTATATCCTGATATAATAATTCTGATGTGGAGTGTGTGATAGGGTTTCAGACTTTAGATAAAATACTGCTCTAGTACATGTGCTACTTTAACTGAAAACCAAGAGGTGAAGGCACATTCCTTAGCAATTCTCAAGAGATAGTGGGTTTGGAATGAGATGGAGAATTTTTAATATTAAGCAGAGATTTATCTTTCTTTTGATTTTTGTGAGATTTTGAAATCTAGGGAATGTTGAAGGATCTTTGAGGGATAATTAAGGAAGTATGGCATGATATTAAAGATAAAGAAATGTTGTAATTATGGGTAGACTAGCCACTACATAATATATAGTTGTGGGATAATGCTAGTAACTTTCTGTTTTTCCTATTCTCTATCCTCTCTCTGCTCTCTCAAGCACTGGTACTGCACAAATGAAGTAGTCCTTTAATTCCCCAGGTTTATTTGCCTTCACTACACATAATTTTATGTCATCTTATTTTATGAGAGAATTCATCCAACTACCCATACATTGCCGTTTCAAAAGAAGCATACAACAGACTGGTGTATTTCAGAAAGAAATGGGTGGGAAGAGATTAACCAATGAACTTATATGCATATATGCATAGCCCAAGGACAGACAATAGTGCGGGAAAAGCCTGGGGAGGAGCCAGGAGCTGGGAGCAGTGTGGAGAGGGTCAAAGGGGGACATCTATAATACTTTCAACAATAAAGATTAAGAAGTAAAATAAAAACACATAAGCATACACATGATAATGATTTACAATTTTTGGTTTAAAATGCTTTTACAGTGATACTGAACTAGGAGAAGAAAGCCAGAGTTTTAAATAAAAATAGAGAAGGTTTTAAGAAAGCAATGAGTACATTACCTTGTTATGTTAAAAGATAAGGCTGAGGTCATAATGATGTTATGGTCACTGATACAGAATCATGCTCAGTTATGTCTGTTATCCATTTCTTGAGCATCAACTATGGGGCAGATAAATAAGGCACACTCCATACCCTTTAAGAGCTCAAAAGTGTGTGTACATATACATGTCTATGTGTATGTGAAGAACATAGGCTCTGGAGCCATGTTATCTGAATATATTTCCAAGTTGCATGTATAATGGCTTTTTGTGATGTTGGACATAATTACTTCACTGCACCATGCCTCTGTTTCCCATCTGTAAAATGGTGTAACACCTATTTCACAGTATTATTATGAAGATTAAATGAGTTAGTTGGTGTAAAATGCTTATAATGCCTGGTACCTTAAAAGCATTCAATGAGTATTAGCTATTTTCATCATCATCATTATCATCTTCGCATGGCTGCTGCTTTATTCTGGCCTGAAATGTCACATCTAGTGGGTCTTCCTAATCACCTATCACTTTTATCTACTTACTGATTCATGTTTTGAGGGGTTCTTACAAGACAATTTCATTTTCTTCCAATAAATTATCCTTGATCTCTCAGCCATTTGGAAGCAGAATATATTTATTACTCAAAATGCTCTGAGGAGACAAAGAGTGCCAGATAGGAGAAAGTGAAACAAGAACACAGTAGGGATGCAGGAAGGAGGGAGGGTGCCCTACAGAGCTGTTTGAGAGAAAGGACAGAATGACGGAAGCTTCAGGTCCCCATAGAGAGGAGAGGAGAGGCTTTATCCTGTGAGATGAGAAGCCTGAAGGACTTCAGGGTCACTTCTCAGTACAGGGTCCTCTGGGTAAGTGCAACTGTCCTCATTGTTCCTGAATAGAGGTTACATGCATGCCATTGAAGGTCACTGATGCCTGGAAAGTTAGTATAGCTTCATTAGCTATGGGCTACTCAGATGTGATTATAGTATATTGTGCAGTCATTGGTAAAGATCATAAAAGAACCAAGGCACACATCATTGAGCATTTCATGGGAGACACTCTGTGCTGGGCACTAAGGGGGAGTCAGATACTACCTTTCAACAGGATGTAATGTGTTAGAGAAAACACCATCTATGAAGAAGCCACTGATGAAAGATATGAGAAGGCTGTGTGTCTTGGGAGGCACAAAAAGTAAGAGGGTAAGTGGATGCTGCACAAGCTGGGCCCCCAGCAGAGAGCACCAGAACTGAGAAGGGTACCCACATAACATCTGGCTGTGAAAAGTAGCAGGGTTGCTGTCTGTCAGGAAGAGATGGCTGGAAATTCAGGCACCCTCTTAAAGGGCCAATGCACAAAATTCCCTTTGGAGCCACTCACCTTGTGCTCCAGCAGAGGGAGGGCAAAATGGACTGGAGCTGTGTGAGGGGACTCTGGGGTTAGAGCTCAGAAGGCAGACATCCCAGTTTCCTGTGCTGAGTCATTTCCTCATGCTGAAGAGGTAATCTTTGTCACGCAGATATTAGCTATTCAGGTGGTGTTGCCTGGAGGGGGAGACAGTTGACCCACCCCACTGGGAAACACATTGCCCGATGTGTGGAGTATCTAAGGCCCATTAGCAGACTGAGAATAACAGTTAGCCTCCAGGCAGAAGCAATTGTCCCACCCTATTTAAAAAAATGCTCACCATACCCATGGATGATTGAAAGCTATTCAAGACAGAATCCTATCAGTCTGGAGACAGAGAGTGGTCTCTGGAGGCTTTGCCTGATCTAATCAGTCAGAAACAGCTTTTGACACTAAAGATTGAGAGGCATAGCAGTTCTACCTAACACAATCAGAAATCCAAACAGGCAGCCAAAATGAGGAGACACACAGCCCCCAAATGAAAGAATGAGAATTCTCCAGACGAAGAAATAAATGAAATGGAGATAAATTTATCTGATATAGTGTTCAGAATAATAATGGTAAAGATGCTCCACAGCATGAGAAAAGATATAGTAACTATGAAAACAGAAATAAAGAATGACATAGCACAAATAAAGAATACTTTGAAAGGAATATATAGCAGATTAGGGGAAGCTGAGGATCGAATCAGTGAATTAGAAGACAGGGTTGGAAAAATTAATCAGAAAACCAAAAGGAAAAACAATGGGGAAAAAACACAGGAGGACAGCTTAAGGGAACTGTAAGACAATGTGAAACAACAATATTCGAATAGCAGGTGTGCCAGAAGAGGCAGAAAGGGAGATAGGGAGAGCGAATGTGTTTGAAGAAATAATGGCAGAAAATTTCCCTAACCTGGTAAAGAAAAAAGTCACACAAGTTTATGAGGCACAGAGAGTTCCAAGCAAAAAGAACCCAAACAGGCTGATCCCCAGACACATAATTAAAATGCCAAAAATTAAAGACAAGGAATCTTAAAGGCAGCAAGAGAAAAGCAAATTGTTATCTACAAAAGCGCTCCCATAAGGCTGACACCTGATTTCTCATAAAAAACTACACAGCAAAAGAAACCATCAATAAAATGAAAAGAAAGCCCACTGTATGGGAGAACATATTTGGCAATGATACATCTGATAAAGGGTTAATATCCAAAATATAAGGGGAGGGTTGGGAGGGGGAAGAGACCAACCAAAGGACTTTATGCATGCATATAAGCGTAACCAGTGGATGCAAGACACTGGGGGAGGGGTGAGGGCATGTGCTGGGGGGTAGGGGAGGCAGGGGGGGAGGCCAGTGGGGGGAAAAAAGGAGACATATGTACTACTATTTGTAATACTTTAAACAATAATAAATAAATAAATAAAAAATAAAATGCAAATATACTCTCCAAAAAACAACAAACAAAACAAAACAAAGCAACAACAACAAAAACCCAAAATATATAAGGAATCCATACAATTTAACAAAAAAGGAAGATGATCCAATTTAAAAATGGGCAAAGGACCTAAATAGACACTTCTCTGAAGAGGGCATACAGATGGCCAAGAGACATGGAAAAAAAATGCTCAAAGTCACTGATCATCCAAGAGATGCAAATCAAAATGAAATGAGGTACCATCTCACACCTGTCAGAATGGCTACCATCAACAAATCAACAAATAATAAGTTCTGGCAAGGATGTGGAGAAAAGGGAACCCAAGTACATTGTTGGTGGGAATGCAGACTGGTGCAACCATTAAGGAAAACAGTATGGAGTTTCCTCAAAAAATTAAAAATGGATCTGCCACTTGACCCAGTGATCCTACTTGTAGAAATATATCCTAAGAAACCCAAAACACCAATCAGAAAGAATGAATGCACCCCTATGTTCATAACAGCACAACCTACAATAGCTAAGATCTGGAAACTGGTGGCTATGATGCCCACTGCGGCCAGTGAACCCACCTGATTGAGGGGTGGGGCCAGTGACCAAACTCTGGTGGCCCCTCCCCCGAGTGGGCCCAGCCCCTGATCAGCCTCTCCTACCCAAATTGAGGGCTTGGTGGCCAACCCCCCTGAAGCCCTTCCCTCAGGAAAGCCCTTGTCTGGGTGGCCTCTGAGGGGAGTTTTACCAAACCTTTAAAAAACAACTAGCACCTATTCTCCAACTATTCCAAAATATCCAAGAGGAAAGAACACTTCCAAACTCTTTTTATGAGGCCAGCATTATCCTAATTCCAAAACCTGATAAAGACAATGCAAAGAAAGAGAACTATAGGCCAATAGAATTTTTATTAAAAATGGATGTTGGATTTTGTCAAATGCTTTTTCTGCATCTATTGATATGATCATGTGATTTTTTGCTTTCAGTTGGTTTATGTGATGTATCATGTGAAATGCTCCCATCATTTCCTGACACTTTTTTCAGGGAGGTGGGTGTGAGGAAGTAAAACTCTCATTATTTGCACATGATCATAGATGCTAAAATCCCCCACAAAATATTAGCAAAAAAGGATCCAGCAATACATTAAAAAGATCATACACCATGAACAAGTGGGATTTATTCCAGGGATGCAAGGCTGATACAATATGAACAAAAAAAGCCCCCACTCCCACCTCCCTGAAAAAAGTGTCAGGAAATGATGGGAGCATTTCACATGATACATCACATAAACCAACTGAAAGCAAAAAATCACATGATCATATCAATCAATGCAGAAAAAGCATTTGACAAAACCCAACATCCATTTTTAATAAAAATTCTCAGCAAAGTGGGAACAGAGGAATCATATCTCAACATAATAAAGGCCATATATGACAAACCTACAGCCAATACCATACTCAATGGGCAAAAACTAAAAGCATTTCTCCTAAGAACAGGAAGAAGACAGGGATGTCTGCTTTCACCACTCTTTTCAACATAATAATAGAAGTGCTACCACAGTAAACAGACAATAAATAAAAGGCATCCAAATTGGAAAAGAGGAAGTAAAACTCTCATTATTTGCACATGACTTGATATTGTATATAGTAAACCCTAAAGATTCCACAAAAACACTGGATTTAATAAATGAATTTGGCAATGTAGCAGAGATACAAAATTAACATGCAGTAATTTATGGCATTTTTATACACCAAAAATTAACTATCAGAAAGAGAAACTAAACAATTCCATTTACCATTGCAACAACAAAAAAATTAAGATACTTACTAATAAACTTAACCAAGGAGGTAAAAGACCTGTACTCAGAAAACTATAAAACATTGAAAAAAGAAATAGAGAAATATATAAACAAGTGGAAGAATATTCCGTGTTTATGGATTGGTAGAATTAACATCATTAAAATGTCCATACTACCCAAAGCATTCTACAGATTTAGTGCAATCACTATGAAAGTACCAACAGCATATTTCACGGACCTATAACAAATACTCCAAAAATTTGTATGAAACAAAAATAAAGAACTCAAATAGCCATAGTGATATTGAGAAAGAACAACAAAGTTGGAGGAATCACAATACCAGATATCAAGTTATACTACAAGGCCACCCCTACTCAGAATAGCTTGTTTCTGGCATAGGAGCAGGTGTATAGATCAATGGAATAGAACAGAGACTCCAAAAATTGACCCAAGCCATTACACTCAATATTTGACAAAGGAGGCAAGAGCATACAAATGGAGTCAAGTCAGTCTCTTCAATAAATGGTGTTGGGAAAATTGGACAGGCGCATGCAAAAAAAGAAACTAGACCACCAACTTACACCATACACAAGAATAAACTCAAAATAAATGTAAGTTGTGAAACCATAAAAATCCTAGAAGAGAAAAAAAAAAATCCTAGAAGAAAGCATATGCAGCAAAATCTTTCTTGCAGCAATATGTTTACAGATATATCTCCTAGGACAAAGGAAACTAAGGAGAAAATAAACAAATGGGTACATCAAAATAAAAAGCTTCTGCACGGCAAAAGAAACCATTGACAAAAAGAAAAGGGAGCCCACTGTATTGGAGGACACATTTGGCAATGATACATCTGATAAAGGGTTAATATCCAAAATCCTATATCATAAAAGGCTAATATGCAAATAGAATGGCAGAACAACTGAACAACTGACCAACCGGTCACTATAATGTGTGCTGACCACCAGGGGGCATGTACAGAACATGGTGGGCGTCAGCAGCAGGAGGCAGAGTGGATGGTGGAGCAGGTGAGCAGGGGCACCAGACCAAGGCAGGGTGCCAGTCGCTGTCATCAGGGTGAGCCTCTGGTGGTTACTGAAAATTCTTTGCTCCCATGCACTGTAGTCCCACCCGGTGCTTGCATCTGCTGCTGGCGCCAGCCCTGCTCACACCAGCTGCCAGTGCCAGAGATACTACTCGCACCTGCTGCCGGCACCTGGCCCCAGCCCCGATCTCTTGCAAGAGTGGAAGCTGCCAGCCCTGATTGCCCCTTAGGGCTCCTCCATCTCCCCCTTCTCCTAAGGAGTGGTCAGGGACGGCAGCCACCTCTTGCACCAGCTGCTGGTGACGGACCCGCTCACACCAGCTGCTGGCACCTGAGACATAACTCGCACCCGCTGCTGGCGCTGGCCCCATTTGCTCCACACCATCAGCAGGTGCAAGCAGGGCCAGCGCCGTCAATGCATGGGAGCGGTGGTGGCGGGAGCGGGGCTGCCAGCAGACAGGGGACTGGGGCTGTGGCAGGAGGGGCTGGGCAGGGGCGCGGAGGATGGGCTGAGACCTGCCCCTGTGCCCACTGCAGCCTTGCAGCCCACAGTTCCTTTCAAGGTGCATGAATTCGTGCACTGGGCCCCTAGTATATAAGGAACTCATACGACTTAACAAAAGGAAGACAGTCCAGTTTAAAAATGGGCAAAGGACCTAAATAGATACTTCTCCAAAGAGGACATACAGATGGCCAAGAGACAAGAAAAAATGCTCAGTGTCACTGATCATCAGAGAGATGCAAATTAAAATGACAATGAGGTATCACCTCATACCAGTCACAATGGCTACCATCAACAAATGACAAGTTCTGGCAAGGCTGTGGGGAATTAACACTGCTGGTGGGAATGTAGACTAGTATAGCCATTATGAAAAATTATGGAGTTTCCTAAAAAAAATAAATGAAATGTGGATCTGCCATTTGGCCCAGTGATCCCACTTGTAGGAATATATCCTAAGAAATCCGAAACACCAATCAGAAAAAATATATGCACCCGTATGTTCATTGCAGCGCAATTTACAATGGCCAAGATATGAAAACAGCCAAAGTGCCCATCAGTAGATGAGTGGATAAAAAAGCTGTGGTACATTTACATAATGGAATACTATGCAGCAGTAAAAATGAAGGAAGGATCTCTTACCCTTTGAGACAGCATGGAAGGACCTGGAGAGTATTATGCTAAGCAAAATACTTGTCAGAGAAAGACAAGTATTACATGATCTCACTCATATGTGGAAACTAATGAAATAAACCAATGAACAAAATAGATCCAGAGACATAGAAGCATAGAACAAACTGTTGAATCTCAGAGGGAAGGCGGTGGAGGGTGGGTGGGTGGGCAGAGATCAACCAAAGAACTTGTATGCATATATGCATAACCCCTGGACACAGACAATAGGTGATGAAGGCCTGGGGCAGGGTTGGTAGCTAGAATAGGTTAATGGGGGATAAAGAGGGAGATATGTAATAATACTTTCAACATTAAAGATTTTATATATATATATAGTAAATCACTGGCCTGTTGCTCAGTGGTTAGAGCATTGGTTTGTGGACTGAACGGTCGAGGTACGATTCCTGGTCAAAGGCACGTACCTTGGTTGCAGATTCAACAGATTCAATCCCCGGCCTTGGTCAGGGCCCGTGCAGAGGCAAGGAGTTAATTTGTCTCGCTCACATCGATGTCTCTCTCTCTCTCTCTCTCTCTCTCTCTCTCTCTCTCTCTCTCTCTCTCTCTCTCTCTCTCTCTTCCCCTCCTCCTTCCATTCCATTCTCTCTCTCAAGATCAATGGAAAAATATCCTCGGGTGAGGATTAAAAATATGTATATATTAAACAGCCTGCCATAGAAATAAGACTTCATTTTACTCTTAACTACTTCAAAAATAAGAACAATGAAACCATGAAATTGAACATGTAAGTTTATTGTTCAAAAGGAGAATTGCAGGCATTTTACTGATATTGCCAACATAAATTTTAATTTTTGCTCTCCTGCTGCATCTGGTATTTCTTTGGTAGATCAGTTGTAATTAGGATGATTTTCATATAATCAAGGTGTTTGAGGAGTTGATCTTGAAAGGGAGGTGGCAGATGTATCCGCTATCATTGTCATTGGGAAGCTTGGGTTGCCTACTGGTTGCAGGGTAGAAGGAAGACCATCAATGACTGGTGAATAAGAATATCTATTTGGAAAAGTAGAAGGCTGGACCATCCTTTCAAAATAACTTCTCTGTAAGGGAGAAATAATGTGGTTCTGAGAAGCAGAAGTTGTGGTTGTAATGAAATTCACCATGCGGGTATTTGCTTGAGTGTAGCTGCTATGTGAATGCACAGGAAAGGTGGTCAACTGATTTGAAATAGCATATCGATCCATTACAATTTGTTCTGATGGTCTAACTAAAGTGGATGATGGAGGAGAAAAATTACTTCTCCTTTGAGCAGTTGTCTTAGCAGTTATCTGGCTGGTAGCAGGATTTCTTATTAGAGGCATATTTAAATTTGTGGAGTGTGAAAATACACTTTCTTCACTTGATTCAGCAATAAAACCAAAATTATGGTTATCCACATGACTATCTGGTCCAAAATGCTTCTTATTGAAATCTTGAAATAATGAAGATGCTGGAGAAGCATTTTTAATCCCAACTCTTCTTTTCATTCTTACTAGGAGTTGGGGACAGCCTCGTTTAAAATTGGGATTATGAAAAAACTGTAGCTAAAACCAAATGAGAAAGTTATTTAGTGACATTTTAAACCAAGATACAAGAATGTTACAAACCTATTCTATAAAATATGATTTCAGTTTTATCACACAAAGTTAATGTCATCAAGTAATACATGTACACTGAAAGTTTACTTATTGGCAAGGACATTTAATTATGATTTTTCAAGCAAAAATGTGTTGTATATTTACAGTACCTGTGAATACCATTTCAAGTGGTTTCATGACCTTTATTTAAATAGAGCTCATTGATTAGGTTCAAAGTTACTAGCAAAATTTCTTATAATCCTGAATGTTTATGCCCAAGTTGTCCTAAATTTAGAAAAATAATTTTAAAAATCTGGTTTTAGCATATATATATATATATATATATATATATATATATATATATATATGCATATTGATGTACAAAAGAAAAAAATAATCTCTATATAAGTTGTAACTGAAAATTGCTGAATACCTTGCTTAAAACAGAGACTTCTTTTTCTTCTGCCAGAAAGTCAGCTAGAGAAGCAGATCTTTGAAAATTCTGTCGCATTTTACTAAATCCATAAAGGTTAAGCTGTCGAACTAAACTTTTCATACTCTCAGTTTCGAATATTCTGAAAGGGGCCTTTCTTTCCAAAACTTCTTTCTTAAAGAGGTCTTCATTAATCACTATAGAAGTTCCATTCTCATCCCACCAGATAGACTTAAATTGATCACTTTCAACTATCTTCCACAGTTTTCTGGGAAAGGTCATAGAAAGGAAATCATTATCTTCATCTGGTTCGGAGGCACAGAATGTGTAACGTGGTCTTTTTATCAAGGTTTCTTCACACAAAGCCTGGAAGGCATATTCTTCAATCATAGACCTCAATTCCGAGTCCTCAGGGTAAGTGTGATCACACAATGCAGACCTAATGGAGGTTTCTGAATCATTTGATCCATCGTTAGGAGAAACAATTTGAATTTCTGAGGAAACATGGGCCATCTCAAATAAACTTTTCTTTGGCAGCCTTCCACATCTGCATAATTTTGAATACTGCGGCTTCAAAGGATGTCTTGGCAGGCTGACACAAATAAACTGCTCACACCATCACAATGGTCCTCAACCTGTATAGCTGTGACATCACAAAATGACTGGTCTCCTAGCAATTAAATGTGATCTTCAGCCAGTGTTTCCTTCTCGCTCTATAGATTTTATTCAGTTAAAATAAAATATAGGCCAGTTTTTAAATAAAAAATATTTTTATTGATTTCAGAAAGGAAGGGAGAGGGAAAGAGAGATAAAAACATCAATGATGAGAGAGAATCATTGAAAAGCTACCTCCTGCATGCCCCGCACTGGGGATTGAGCCTGCAACCTGGGCATGTGCCCTGACCAGGAATCGAACTGTGACTTCCTGGTTCATAGGTTGACGCTCAACCACTGAGCCATGCCAGCTGGGCTGAAGAGTACTTTAAAAGGAGAGATAAAAGAGATGTAGAACAGAAAGGAAACAGAAATGTGTGTAGGTCTTCTTTCTAATTTTCCTGACATGATTATATCCAGTGATGTCAATGGGGTATTAAAGTCCCCTACTATGATTGTACTGCTGTTGATCTCTCCCTTGATATCCTTCAGCAGTATTTTTATGCATTTAGGTGCTCCTGTATTGGGTGAATATATGTTTACCAGGGTCATATCCTCTTGTATCGATCCCTTTAGTATTATGAAGTGGCCTTCTTTATCTCTTGTTATGGCCTTCACTTTGAGGTCTATTTTGTCAGATTTAAGTATTGCTACCTGAACCGTGTCCTCTCCTTCTGACATCCCTATTATGTGGGTGTTGTTTCATTTCATGTCTTCCCAAAGATCCCTTAAATTCTCTTCCTGTTTTTTAATTATTTTTCCAATTGCTGCTCTACTTGGGTGTGTTTTTTTTCTACTTTGTCTTCTAACTCGCTGGTTTGGTCCTCAGCTTCTTCTAGTCTACTGTTTAAATCTTCCATGGTGTTCTTTATTGCAGCTATGTCATTCTTCATTTCCTCCTGATTCTTACTCATGTTGGTGCATTTCTCATTCAGTTTCTTATAATTCTCATTGAGTTGCGTATATTTCTCATCCAGACATTTGAACATCCATATAATAATTATTCTGAATTCTCTGTGATAAATCACTTGCTTCCATTTTATTTAGTTCCCTTTCTGGAGATTCCTCCTTTTCTTTCATTTGGGGGTTGTTTCTTTGTCTCCCATTTTGGCAGTTCCTTTGTATTTGTTTCTATGTATTAGATCAAACTGCTATGCCACCCAGAATTTTTGGGTTGGTCTTGTGTAGTACAAGTTTTGTAGGACCCAGTGGTGCAATCTATCAGGTCTCCTGGTCTGGGTGTTCTTGGGAGGCCCCCTGCTTGAGATATTTGGGTTCTCCTGATGTAGTTGGGTCTTAGATGTTTTTGTCCTGTTCATGGATGGAGTCTCCTCTCAGGGTGTCTGATTGTGTGGCTTACTCTCTATCACATTATGCCAGCTGTTGTGGAGGTGCTTACCGAACAGCACAAAATACAACAAGACAAGACACAACACAGAAGGAACAGAACACGAATGTACACTTGACCCCTAAACCCTAACAAAAGTGACCACCAGAGAAAAGAGAATTAGAAAAGAGAGCAAGATAGAAGAAAAAAAAAAGAAAGAAAAAAATGTGGTGAGAAAACACAACAAAACAAATAGAAAAGGGGGTGGGGGGTCAGAATCTGTAGATGCAGAGCTTAAATAAAGAAAATAAGGTTAACAAATTAGATGAATAAGGGAAGGACCATAGTTTAGCATAGAGGAGGGAGGAAAGAAATGAGAAGACAAGAAAATAATTTTTTGAAAAGGAGAATAGAGAGCATATAGGCCTAAATTTAGGAAGTGAAACAAGTTAAAAAATTAGGAGAAGAAGAAAAGAGCAAGAGAAGAGAGAGAAAAAATTGAGTAGTGAAGAAGAGGAAAAGAGAAAGGGAAATTGAGTAGGAGCAGGGAAGAGGAAATTATATATATAAATACACCAATAGAGACTAGAATGATAGCAAATTAATAAAGCAGATAGATAAAGAAGATCAATTTTTTAAAATGGGAAAAGAGAAAGAAGAGGAAAACTGAAAGGGAAAAAAGAGAAGAAAAATAGGTGGAAAAAAGGAGAAGAGAGGAAGAAAAAGGTGCAAAAAATAAAATAGAAAATAAATAAATAAATAAATAAATAAATAAATAAATAAATAACTGAAGTGAGGTGTTGTTCGTTCAGTTCAGCCAAATTTTAATGCCCAATGAAAGCTGGCTTAGGTCCCTACTCTTCTGTTCTGTTTGCCAATTCTGGACTTTCTATTAGTACTTAGGTGCTAACCACTGTCAGGCACTGTCTTTTGGCTTTTAACAACCTGCTTCATTCTCCAATGTACAGCTGGGGAAACTGGACTCTCATCCAGTCAGCAAACTCAATTGAGAAAAATCAACCGCAGCAGATAACAGCCCCATACTACTTAGAAATAGAACTAACATTTTCAGTAAGAGAGAAACCAAGATGGCGGCATAGATAAACACCTAAACTGCTGCCTCCCACAACAATTTCAAAACTACAACTAAAAGACAGAACGGACATCACCCAGAACCACAGGAAAACTGGCTGAGTGGAAATTCTACAACTAGAAGGAAAGAGGAAAGCACATGGAGAATCAGAACCGCAAAAGACTGCGGTACGGAGATGCGCACGCGGAGAGGAAGGGCGGCTGAGTGCCTGGCTGGCATTCTCTGGCGGGAGAGGGAAGGAAGCCCCCGATTGCACTGAACCCCAGTTCTGACTGCACTGAACCCCAGTTCCGGGTGAAACGCCGTGGACCCAGGCTCATATGGGGGGAGTCTGGACTGTCAGGTAGAGAGAAAGGCACATGGAGACTCGGAAAGGAAGCCTCGGCAGGCAGGGGTCTGGAGGCGCGTGCACACAAGTGCTCACATGACTGACTGCTGAGGTTGACGCTAGCTCTCCCTAGTGGAAGGGAGTTGGAAGCTTCTGACTGCACTGAACCCCAGTTCCAACTGCACTGAACCCTAGCTCTGACTGCACTGAACCCTATTCTGGGTGAGCCAGGAGGAATCTGGACTGTCAGGCAGAAACTCAGGGGAACTGCGGAAGGCAGAGGTCTGGAGGCGCGCGCAAGGGTAGGGCTGACGGGAAGCCAAGACTGTCTGCTCAGCCCTGAGACTCCACCCCATCCAAGCTGAGCACAAAGGCTTTTGCAATTTTGCAAGTCTGGTCCTATAAGGCTGTCTCCAGCACAGGTCTCCCAGCATAGACACAGCTGATACTCACAGCCAATTGGCCTGGAGATTAATTCCTCCCAGTGATACCAACAACAATCAAGACTTAACTACATCAAGGCTGTACACACAGTCCACAAAGGGGTGCACCAAGAGTGTCCACATCAGGTGACTGGGGAGGCTGACCCACTGGGCCATATAGGAAACCTAGCACAAAGCTACCCTACCAACTCAGGGAAGCAGCAAAAATGCAGACACAAAGTAACAGATCACAAACAAAAGAAATGGAGGAAAATAAACGACTGGATATAGAATTCAAAACCACGGTTATAAGGTTTTTCAAGAATTTCCTAGAAAAGGCTGATAAATTTAGCCAGACCCTCGAGGATATGAAAAAGGACCAACTAGAAATTAAACATACACTGACTGAGAATAAAAAATAAAAAATATTATACAGAGACCCAACAGCAGACTAGAGGAACGCAAGAATCAAGTCAAAGATTTGAAATACAAAGAAGCAAAAAACACTCAACCGGAAAAAAATAAAGAAAAAAGAATCCAAAAAGTTGAAGATAGTGTAAGAAGCCTCTGGGACAACTTCAAGCGTACCATCATCAGAATTATGGGGGTGCCAGAAGAAGAGAGAGAGCAAGATACTGAAAACCTATTTGAAGAAATAATGACTGAAAACTTCCCCCACCTGGTGAAAGAACTAGACTTACAAGTCCAGGAAGCGCACAGAACCCCAAACAAACTTTTAGAAGTAGACTCTTGGTTCTAACAGTCTTTTAAAAAAATTTTTTTTTATTGATTTCAGAGAGGAAGGGTGAGGGAGAGAGAGAGAGAGAAACATCAATAATGAGAGAGAATCATTGATCGGCTGCCTCCTGCATGCCCCCTACTGGGGATTGAGCCCGCAACCTGGGCATGTGCCCTTGACTAGAATCAAACCTGGGACCCTTCAGTCCACAGGCCAATGCTCTATCCACCGAGCCAAACCAGCTAGGGCACAATTATTTTTATTAGTATGTCATTTGTTTTATTTTTTATGGCATTATTTAATAAGAATGTTTTTTATATTCATGGCATCATACATAGAAAGGCCATTCCAGCTCTAACTGGTTTGGCTCAGTGGATAGAGCGTTGGCCTGCAGACTGAGGGGTTCCAGGTTTGATTCCGGTCAAGGGCACGTACCTTGGTTGTGGGCACATCCCCAATAGGGGTTGTGCAAGATGCAGCTGATCGATGTTTCTGTCTCTCTCATCTCATCGATGTTTCTAACTCTCTATCCCTCTCCTTTCCTCTTTGTAAAAAAATCAATTATAAAAAAAAGTCTTAAAAAAAAAGTCCATCCCAAAGCTGACGTTAATTTTTAAAAATACTCTTCCAGCCCTAGCAGGTTTGGCTCAGTGGATAGGGTCCTGGGTTCGATTCTGGTCAAGGGCACATGCGGGAGGCAACCAATTGAGACAGAGAAACATCAATGTGTCTCTCTCACATCAATGTTTCTCTCTATCTCTCCCCCTCTTTCCCTTCCACTCTCTCTAAAAATAAATGAAAAAATATTCTCTGTTGAGGATTAACACACAAAAAAGAGATTATTTTAAAAAATACTCTTCCATATTTACTGAGAGTATTTTATGGTTTTTGTGCATTATAGTTACATGTTTGCACCGTTTGGACTGGATCCTGATTAGAGGTTTTGGCTCTGTGGGGAAAGTGAAAATTTCCTCCCCTATTCCTCTAGTTCCGTCCTCAATAGGAGACAGATTGACAAGAGAAAATAAAACCTAATTTCCTGTGCATAGGAGCCCCACATACATAGTTAGAGACCCCACATACATGACAGGTTCAAAGACAGAACGAGAAAAGGGTATAAAGGACATTCTGAGTTAGGGATGAGGTAAGGCCCCTGGGGCTCCAGGGGGGAAGGGCTCAGCAGGAGGATAAGGAGAGCAGAGGGTCAGTAATTAGGTTTGCCCTGCCCTCTAGTTGGGTCATAAAAATTTATTTCTGGTAATAATTCTTTTTATGGGCACGGTCCTTGATTAAATTCTTTTGGATAGTTGAGGGGACAGGAGGTAGAAGTTTCTCTTGAGCCTGCAGGCTCTTGGTTGTCTTTAGCTTAAAATAATCCATATACCACAGCCACACATCTTGGGGCAACTCTTTCTGAAGCACTGTAGCGCTATATGCCTTATCCTCTTCTTTAGCATAGTGTCTGAAACCTAGAATACATTCAATAACTATTTGTTAAATGGATGGAAAAAATTAGCACACAGGCCTGCTAACACAAGTGTCTGAAACCATTATTTCCTATTAGAGTCCGGTGCATGAATTTGTGCACCAGTGGGGTTCCTTGGCCTGGCCTGTGGGATTGGGCTGAAACTGGCTCTTCAATATCCGCCGAAGGGTCCCTGATTGCCAGAGGGCACAGGCCAGGCAAAGGGACCCCACTTGTGCACAGTCAGGGCTGGGGAGGGACATAGGAGGTTGGCCAGCCAGGGAGGGACACAGGAGGGCTCCAGGGTGTGTCCAGCCTGTCTCACTCAGTCCCAATCGGCTGGACCCCAGCAGCAAACTAACCTACCGGTTGGAGCATATGCCCCCTCATGGTCAGTGCACGTCATAACGAGCAGTTGAGCGGCCTTAGCATATCATTAGCATATTATGCTTTGATTGGTTGAATGGCCAACCATTTGACCAGACACTTAGCATGTTAGACTCTTATTATATAGGACTAGTGGCCCAGTGCATGAAATTCCTGCAGGGGGGCGTGGGGGGGGGCGTTGTGCATTATGGTTTTTGTGCATTATGGTTACATCTTTGCACCATTTGTAATGGATCCTGATTTGAGGTTTTGGCTCTGTGGGGAAAGTGAAAATTTCCTCCCACAGGGATCGGGCCTAATCCAGCAGTTGAACATCCCTCTCGCAATCTGGGACTGCTGGCTCCTAACTGCTCACCTGACTGCCTGCCTGATCACCCCTAACTGCCTCTGCCTGCCTGCCTGATTGCCCCTAACCTCTCTGCCTGCCTGCCTGCCTGCCTGCCTAATCGCCCCTAACTGCTTCTGCCTGCCTGTCTGATTGCCCCCAATGGCCCTCCCCTGCTGGCCTGATGTTGCCCCCAACTTCCCTCCCCTGCTGGCCTGATCTTGTTCCCAATGGCCCTCCCCTGCCAGCCTTATCTCGCCCCCAACTGCTCTCCCCTGCCAGCCTGATTACCTTTAACTGCCTCTGCCTTCCTGATCACCCCTAACTGCCCTCCCCTGCAGGCCTGATCTCACCCCCAACTGCCCTTCCCTGCTGGCCAACTTGGTTCTGATTGGTTGGTTTCTATGCCAGTCAGCATCAAAAGCTCTGCCTCCTAAGCAGCCATTGGCTCCTCACAGTTCACCCAGCTTTGGTTCTGATTGGTCAATTTCTATGCCAGTCAGTGTCAAAAGCTCCGCCTCCTAGGCAGCCATTGGCTCCTCACAGTTCACCCAGATTTGGTTCTGATTGGTCAGTTTCTATGCCAGTCAGCATTTCTGGGCGTATCTCCGGGCCTGATCAGAGAGGCGGGGATGGTTAGCAGCCCCCTCGAGGCCCTGAGAGAAACAGAGATGTGGCTGCTGGCAAAGCCTGGAGAGAAAGAGAGAGGCAACGGCTGATCAACAGCTGCCACGGAGGCTGAGGATCAGACCCTGCCTCTCTCTTCGGGCCTGATCCACAGCCCCCTTGGCAGTCAGTGCTGGATCGCCGTGCCTGCACTAGCAACCTAGCACTGACTGCAGGATTGATTTCCGGTGTTCGGTTGAGCTTTCTGTTGGTCATTACGGACCCTTGGTTTTTATATATTAGGATTGCCCCTGTGAGTGACCTCTATGTGGAATACCTCCCATTTTCCTTATTTCTCCCAGGAGAGCTCAGAGCATTTCCCACAGAGCAATGTTCACTGACTTCTCTGAGGATGGGGAAACTACCAGCAGCTCTCTTCAGGCGAGGGCCTTTTGTGGGGACCACCATGGCTCTGATTGCATCTGTCTGAAATACTGGTCTCTGTGTGGTGGTTACCTAACTCGTCTTGCTGAATGCTTTTTCATAATTTGGGGTGGTAACTTGGTGGCAACTACTGTATGCCTAGCTCCAGAATAGAGAAAACATGTCTTCTACATCTGGCCCTGAAAATCATTGCAGATGTTAACACAAAAGTCCTGGAAAAATACTCTTTCCTCGAGTATTTGAGAAGCAAACAAAGCAGTTCTGTTTTTCTTGGTGTGCAGTGCTTGGTTCTGGTTTACAGAATGTAAATTAAAAATGTAATGTGTAAAGACAAAAGGAGAGTTCGTGGGGTAAACAGCTGATGTTGTCATATAATATGAGTGCGTAGATGTGGGAGCAGAGAGGGGAAGCAGGGAGACAAGTGCCCAGGTGGCCCCAGCGTTCACTATCCTGCTTTCAAATGTTTTTTTTTCCAACAAAACTCAGCCCAGAAATCCACTCCTGCTCCTCTTGCCCTCTGGCCTGCTCCAATCAAGAATTCCTCCATCACTTGTACTAGGCAAGGCTTCTTGATTCCGACATGGAGAAGCATAAACGGCTTCTGAACCAGGGTCCAGAACGGCCACAGAAGGAGAGGCAGGAGCTCAAATGAGAGACAGTTCATGACTTGGAGGAAACAGTTCTTCCTGGCACAGGAAAAGCCAGTACATCCTGAGGAAGCCACTTGTGCAGAGCCAGAGCCCTACCTGGCCCAGAGGGCGCGTCCATGAATGTACAACATTTGAAGGTGGAGTGTGAGCCTGAGGCTTCCCTGATCAGACAGAATCTGACTCAGGCTCCGGGGGAGGAGGGTTATAAGGGAATGCATGGAGTCAAGTGTTCAAGGTCAGCTCAGCAAACAGTAGACACCGAGGAAAGGAGCCAGCAGGCCAGTGTGGCACTGAAATGCTTCCTTCATTTAGATACCGGCTGGCACACTTGGGTGGGAACCCTGCTGTGTTGAGGGAGTGTGGGCACATGTTGAACCTGAGTGTGACTGGGGATTTTGATAAAGAAATGACATGTGAGAGAAAAAAATATTTTAGAATATAATAGAAGTAATCCTGCTATTTGCAGATTTTTAATATTTTCTACAACTTTTGTGATATTATACTGTTAGTACAGTTTTGGTAATATTATTATATTTAAAATCTTTTTTCTTGAAAGATTAATGTTTATTGCATGTAAATGGCTAATTATTTTGTGTCTACAATCTGTTAATAGGTTTATTTTGTATATTATAAAAATAATAATAAAAGAAAAGAAAAAAAAACTTATAAAAATTAAGTACATGAGAAATATTTATTGCTTCCCAGTTTTGTGAGTCAGCGTCCCTCCCCAGGTGCTAGCCAGAGCTGATGTCTCTTCTCATGGCTCCACTGGGAAGGAGCCGCTTCCAAGTTCATTCTGTTTCTCACAGGCCGGGGCTCTGAGGGCCTCTGCTCTTCACTGGCTGTTGGCCAGAGGCTGCTCTCAGTCCTCTTGTCCAACATGGCAGCTTGTGTCATCAGATGTGCAAGCCAAGAAGACAATTAAGAAAGTCTGCCAGCAGAGAGAAGCATGATCTTTTGTAACTTAATCACGGGTGTGACATGCCATCCCCTTTGCCCTATTCCATTGGCTAGAAGCAAGTCAAGAAACCAGAGCCACACTGAAGGGAAGGAAATTATACAAGGGCACCAATAACAGGAGGTGAGGATCATTGGAGGCCTGCTTAGAAGCCTGCCTCCTGTAGGAACGGAAGTACCTGGAGAAAAATACCTAAACTGCACTTCCCTCTGGTCTAGACTGTTCTTGAGAACGACTAGTATTTAAGGAGACAACCTTTTAAATGAATTTAATGGCAAAGAAGAAAAGTTAGAAGAATGCCAATCCTTCTAAAAATTTTTAGGGCTAATTTCCTAATAGTTCATAAGCATTGGACTTAATCTCGAAGGAGACTGGCTTTCAAAAATAGTAGTTAATGAAAAATAGGTCACTCACCTGTAATTAATCCAAACCAGAGCTTGCTCATTCCCACTTGCACCCCACCTCATCAAATTTAGTGTGTTATCTTTGGGAGAGAGTCTGAGAGTATTGCAGTTGTCTATTACCACATAACAAATCACCCCAAGGTTTACCGGTTTAAAACATGTATTTTGCTCACAAATCTGCAATTTGTACATGTCTGCTCCACTCAGCATTAGCTGGGGCGGCTTGAATACATGGAGCTGGAATCTTCTGAAGACTCTCTTGCTCACATGTCTATAACTGATGCTGGATCGCACCTGGAGTCATGGCCAGGACACCCACATGTGGCCCTTTTATGTGGTTGCTTGGATTTTCTCACAGCATGGTGTCTGGGTTCCAAGGGGAGCATACTGAGAGAGAAAGACAAGCAGAGTGTACCACCATTTAGGATTTAACTTCAAAAGTCACCTAGCATTGTTCTCATCATAGTCTTAGGTCAGCTGGATTCAAGAGAAGGAAACATAGACCCCCTATCTTGATGGAGGAGTCTCAAGGTCTCGGGTAAGAAGGGCACGTGGGATGGAATTTATCTTCGGAAAACACAATCTGCCACAGAGAGCAATCTAGCCCCTGCCATCCCGAACTTTCATGAATGTCACTGACAACAGACACCATAGGCGTGTGCCGTCGGGAAGAGGCAGCAGGTATAATCTTGGTCCATGGAAGTACCATCCTTTCTGCCTCTCTCCCCCTGGGGCAGGGGTTTGGGAACAGAACTGCCTGCCTGGTCTAGAGAGCAGACATGGCCCAGGGTCGCTGGCCAAGATTGTGGGCGTGGGATTCTCAATTGTCCTGTTATTGTAAAGCCTATAAAACTCCCTGTGTTCCTTTTCTATTGCTGCAAAACAACTTAGCATCTTAAACAATGCCCATTTATTACTTCACAGTGTTATAGGTCAGAGGTCCGAGCGGGTTTGGCTGAGTTTGCTCAGGTTACTGCAAGGCTGAAATGAAGATGCTGGTGGCTGGGCCCTGGAGAAAAATGTGTAAATGCCCCAGAAATGATATCTATTAGAGGAAGCTTCTAACATCAGTTCTCTGCTGAGTGCTGCTAGGGAGGTTTTGGCCACCAGAGGATGCAAGAACCACAATTCCTGTCCTGTGGGAGACTTGCCTGAGTTCCAGCTCCTTTCACCATACCAGTTTACCTCTCTGTCACTCACTTTTTCACATCTGTACCCATCGAATCTAATGCAGGAGGGCATTGTGAAAACGAAATTATGCCAGTAGCAGCAGCATAGCCTGATACTTGCTAGAAAAGTGGAATCTCAGGCCCCTAACCCAGACCTGCTGAATAAAAATCTGCACATGGTACCCTAGCTGGTTTGGCTCAGTGGATAGAGCCTGCAGACAGAAAGGTCCTGGGTTTAATTCCAGGGCGTGCAGAAGGCAGCCGATCAATGATTCTCTCTCCTCATTGATGTTTCTATCTCTCTCTCCCTCTCCTTTCCTCTCTGAAATTAATCTATAATAATAAAAGAGTAATATATAAATCAACCGGACCACTGAACAGCAGAACGACCATCAGACCACCTTCTGGACGACCACACTGTGACACGCACACACTGATGACAGACTAGCCAAGGCGGGTGCTATGTGATTGGTTGGGGGCCTGGTCATCGCCCCATGATCGCCCTGCAGAGGGAGGCTCAGGCCACCAACCTGTGGGCTGTGGCAGGTGAGCAGGGCCTACCTCTTTGGGGCAATTGATCGCTGGGCTCCCGGACTGTGAGAGGGCCCATGCCAGGCTGAGAGACACCCCCCACCCCTGCAAGTGCACAAATTCTGTGCACCGGGTCTCTAGTAAAAATACATTTAAAAAAAAATCTGCACTGTGTGAAGACCCCAGGTGGTTCGTGTGAGCACTGAAGTTTGTCAGTGGTTCACAGCCTTGGCTGCTTGTTAGAATCACCCCAGGAACTTGAAAAATTCCTGATGTAAGGGCACCTCCCCCGCCCACCACCACGACCAGTTTGATTTGAACAATCTTGGGGTCTGGATTATTAAAAATTCCCCTGAGGATTCTAATGTTCAGCCAAGGTTGAGAATCGCTGTAAGTCCAGCTCATTCCACACTGTAGAGCCTGGTGTACGTATGGAACTGGACTGTGTAGTGCCACACCACCTCCTCAGACAGAAATTGTAGCTCCCGCCGCGGGTGCTCAGTGATGGTGCTCCCTGGTCGGTGGTGGGGCCTCCTGGTCTCCACCTCAGGCTGCTGCAGAGCAGGAGATGTGTTGGCTCTCCTCTGTGGAGTGTTGGCTCAAGGATGCTCCCTCCAGAACTGCTACGTGACCTGGGCAGACCCCACCTGATGTTGGACCTGATGAGCTGAACTTCAAGAAAGAAGACACCTTGCCGAAGCCGGTTTGGCTCAGTGGATAGAGCGTCGGTCTGCGGACTGAAAGGTCCCAGGTTCGATTCTGGTCAAGGGCACATGCCTTGGTTGTGGGCACATCCCCGGTGGGAGGTGTGCAGGAGGCAGCTGACCGATGTTTCTCTCTCATCCATGTTTCTAACTCTCTATCCCTTTCTCTTCCTCTCTGTAAAAAATCAATAAAATATATTTAAAAAAAAAAAAGAAAGAAAGAAAGAAGACACCTGGAGGGTAGAGGCGCACAGCACTGTCAGGAGGGACTTTAAAAAATAGTTGTCCTCTCCCATTTACATAACGCTTTGTAATTTCCAATGCACTTGTACCTGCATTATTTCATTTTCACAATGCCCATCTGCATTAGCTAGATGGGTACTGATGTGGAAAAGTGAGTGACAGAGAGGTAAATGGTTATGTTGAAATTTTCAGGATGAGTCAAGCAGAATTGGAACAAGAAATCGCTTTCCTCCTGAGTTTCTAAGCATGATGTCCAGGATGTGGCAGTATCCCACTCCTGGCCGCTCTCTCCTCACTGCGTGGCAGCCTTTCTGGGGATTTTTGTCTTTGTTCTTCCTTCTCCATTCTCCTCCCCAATTTGAGGGTTTGTTTTGTCATTCTGGAATTCTCCATTAATCTCCTCCCAAATGTCCACTGACATCATTTCTCATTTTAATGATAGGAATAGTC
The DNA here is from genome assembly GCF_951640355.1 of Cnephaeus nilssonii. Classification (NCBI taxonomy): domain Eukaryota; kingdom Metazoa; phylum Chordata; class Mammalia; order Chiroptera; family Vespertilionidae; genus Cnephaeus; species Cnephaeus nilssonii. Next base: position 34,927,608 of record NC_137091.1, read on the forward strand.
ACTTGGGGTGGAGTAAATTCTTCATATGTGCTAGCAATAATGATAGTATTTCTTGAATGCCAGGGACTGGTTTCCTGTTGAATCTCTAGTACTTTAACAAAATACTTGTGGAATGAGTGAACTACAAATAAAATGAAGAGATTTGCAAAATTTAACTGAGAGGGAAGAAGCAGACACAAAAGAGGAACCAGCCAGGAGTCTGCAAGTGATGCGGTGGGCACAGTTCTAACCTCTGATCCGATGTGGAAGAGGGGGTATGTAGAAAATATTCTGTCAGGGCCATGAGGGTGGGGGTTGATTTTATCTTCTCAAATAATAGCCAGTTCTCCTGCATACCATTCCCTTTTTCTGCTCCTCTCCGTGGTGCAGAAAACGGAAGCTACAGTCTGAATGTATTTCCTGCTCAAATGAAATGCTATATTGTTCTTTAGAGAATTCCCTGAACCTCTCCGGATGTTGACTCTTTCAATCAGGGCCTTCCTGCTTCCCCTTCTTCTGTCAAGTGCCCTTACTCCTCTGGGCCCACAAACCCTTCTCCTTCTTGGGTCCCTAAACAACTACCCCCCCCCCCCCCGCCGCCCCCAGACATCAGAGATGTAGGAAGGATGTGAAATGGTGGGCTCTGGCTTCACCTCGTGTTTCTGCCCATCAGGAGGAGGCCCTCGCTGGAGCCCACCGTCCCATGGCTTCCTCCCACTGTCTCCCACTTGCTTCCTTGAGACCTGGCCATTCAAAGGCCTGCAGTGCCTGTCCAGGGTGGGGCTGTGGCCAAGGCTCCTGCTTAGCCCATTCTGCCCCTGGCACCACGAATCAGTGTCTGATGTCCAGGGTGCTCTTGGCCTGGACTTAGGGCCTCATGAGCGGCAGGTGATGGCGAGTGAAAAGGCCACCCCCAGGGGACATGGAGACTGACGATAGGCAGGCTGAGGAGGAGCAATGGTAATGGTTGGAGTGCTTCAGGATCTCACCCCAGCGTAAAAGAAAGAAAAACTTTGTTTCTTCATTCTCAGATCACACGGGAAGAAACTTCCACCAGTATGTGGGTGAAAAGAAAGAGTATTATGACTGGACCAGTGGAGGCCAAGTTGGGGTTGGGTCCCAGGAAAGTGAAGAGGCCCTCAGAGCCCAAATCTTTCCCTTCCTGTTGCCCTTGGGGTATTTAAAAGTCTACTGTTTCTGTAAGGCCCAGGCCCCTCCCTCAGCTTGTCTTGGATCGGATCCAAACGAAGTAGCAGACATTAAGAATTTTTATCCCCAAAGCTGTGTGCTGCAAGGGAACTTCTAGGCATCATGAACATATGTATTTGCCAAAATTAATGGAAGTGTACACTCAAAACAAGTACATTTTATTGTGTGTAAATTATACCCCAACAAGTTGATTTTTTAAAAAGTGTGTCAGAAGATTGGCAAAAATACCTATCAATACTATCAAAGCTGGATGATGTCAGATCACAGTTCATTATGTTTTTCTCTCTACTGCTGGGAATGTTTGAACATGTTCATAATACAATGTTCTAAATGTGCTAAACTTAGTTCAGGGAAGCAAAGTCACACTTGAATTCCTCCATTTCACAAGCAATTTTTTGAGCATCCACTGTGTGCCAAACATCGTGCTAGGCACTGGGAATCCGATGACCCAGTCGTGCCCTGTCCCTGCCTGTGGTGTGCAGAGTCTAGTGGAAGAGATGGACATGCAAATAATCACTCAGAGGAACGATGACTTCCATAATCAATATAAAGCAGTAGGACATCATGGGAGATTATAGAAGGACCCATCTTACTCTAGGCAATTAGAAAGACTGCTAGAGGAGGCAATAGTTATACTGAATGCTGAAGGAGAACATGAGAGTGAGGAAAAAAGTGCCACAGGAGCATATAAATTCAGCAAACTTTCATGCTGTGCGACTAATACCTAGTACTTTCCCTTGGGGAGCTCTCATTTCATCAGGATAGTCCAAATGTTGATGAATACCCTGGTTCAAGGTGATAACTGCTCTGACAAAAAAACATTCATTTCTTTTGGGACCAAGGTGAGAAAGGTTTCTTGGAGAGGGTTACTGCTGAAGTATTTACAGTGAGTGTTGCCTGTAAACTGAGTGTGAAAGCGAAGTGGGTGTTCACCAGGTAGGCCAAAGGTATGCAGAAAGCAGAAATGCTCCAGCCAGTCAACAACCGAGTGAACATTGGGTCCAGAGATGATCCAGAAAGAAGAGGTGAGCCTGAAGCTGGACTTTGAAAAATGGGCATATTTATACAAGAGAAAGAATTCTCCAGGCAGCCTGATAACATGTGTTTGCAGGGAGGATTTCTGAGGATATGTGTGACTTGAGAGGAGGGTACACTCTGAGGAGCAGTGGGAGATGTGGTCTGGTATTTAAGTTAGATGGGGTTGGCATGGGGGCCTTGAATGCCGAGCTGAGGAGGTTTGAGGTGTCAACTGATGGTCATTGGTGTCAATTCAGCATCAACAGGAGTCCCCAATTTGGGGTGTGGTATAAGGGGAGACTTTATTTAGTGCAGATAGCTCTATTATAACATGGCTATGGAGGCCACAATGGGTACAAGGCAGTTCCTGGCCTGCTGGAACGGGTGAATGGAATCAATACTGACAGAAAAGAAAGGCAAAATTGGTATCCACCATGAAATGAACCGACATAGTTCTAATTTTCTCAAAATAAGTTTTTGAAAAATTAAGTGCTATATTTTCATATAGCATTCTCAAACTTTAGATACATATATAGTTGTATTAAAAGTCGCACATAGTTAACATTTACTATAGTTGTATTAAGAGTCGCATATAGTTAACATTTACACATACTGTAATGTTAAAAAGATATAAATCAACAGCCATGCCCTGCTCTCCAGCCACTGCTTATAAGCAATCGCTTTCATTTTTTAGCTCTTCTGATATTGCTCTATGTTGCTGTATAATATGCATATCCTAATATATTTTCTGCATTTTAATATTATTGAAGAATGATGCACCCATACGACTGTCAGCTGATTTCTAAACAGAAACTTTGTAGGGAGTGGCAAAAAATATTCAAAGTGATGAATAGTAAGGACCTACAACTAAGATTACTCTACCCAGAAAAGCTCTCATTTAGAATTGAGGGTCAGATAAAGAACTTCACAAACAAGAAAAAGCTAATGGAGTTCATCATCATCAAAACAGTATTACATGAAATGTTATGGGTATTTTTTACATTTAGGGTTATTATTGAGAGGTACTTATTTATATCTATTTTAATTCTGTATGGCTAGGTTTCTATCTCTGTTTCTTCTTCTTAGCAATCCCTTACAGCAATCCCTTTAGCATGTCTTGTAATGCTGGCTTGGTGGTGATGAACTTATTTAGCCTTTTTTTGTCTGGGAAGCTCTTTATTTGACCATGTATTTTGAATGATAGCCTTGCTGGATATAGTAATCTTGGTCGCAGATCTTTGCTTTCCATTACCTTGAGTACTTCATGCCATTCCCTTCTGGCCTGTAGAGTTATGATGAGAAATCAGGTGTCAGCCTTATGGGAACTTTTTTGTAGGTAACAGTTTTCTTTTCTCTTGCTGCCTTTAAGATTCTCTCTTTGTCTTTAATTCTTGGCATTTTAATAATGATGAGTCTGGGTGTGGGTTTGTTTGGGTTCTTCTTGTTTGGGGCTCTCTGTGCCTCCTGAACTTGTGCGATTTTTCCCTTTACCCAGTTAGGGAAGTTTTCTACCATTATTTCTTCAAACGTCTTCTCTATTCCTTTCTGCCTCTTCTGGCACAGCTACTATTCTAATATTGTTACATTTCACATTATCCCACAGCTCCCTTAAGCTGTCCTCCTGTTTTTTTTTTTATTGTTTTTTCTTTTTGGTTCTCTAATTGAGTGATATTTTCAACTCTGTCTTCTAATTCACTGATTTGATCTTCAGCTTCCCCTAATCTGCTGTGTATTCCTTCCAATGTGTTCTTTATTTGTGTTATGTCATTCTTTATCTCAGACTGTTCTTTTTTCATAGTTACTATATCTTTTTTTCATACTGTTGAGCATTTTTAACATCATTACTCTGAACTCTGTTTCAGATACATTTCTTATCTCTGCTTCATTTATCTCTTCTTCTGGAGAATTCTCTAGTTCTTTCATTTGGGGGTTGTTTCTTTGTTTCCCCATTTTGGTTGTCTGTTTGGGTTTGTGACTATGTATTAGGTAGGTCCTCTAAACCTCTCAATCTCTAGTGCAGGACAGTGTTAAAGGCTGTTTCTGACTAATTGGATTAGACAAAGACTCAAAGCCCCCAGAGACTGCCTGTCTACAGATTAGTAGGATTCCGACTTTAATTGCCCCCAGGCAATTGTCTTCAGGTGTGGTGAGAGTTTTCTTCAAGGGGGGGGGGGGCAGTTGCTTTGCCTGGAGGCTAATTGTTACTTTTAATCTCTTAAGTGGCTTCAGGGCAAGGTGTTTTCCAATAGGGTGTGTCTTCCCCCCAGGCAAGGTAGATGTCTATGTGGGAAATATGTCCACTGCTTTGTGAGGAAATGACTCAGCCCAGGAAACTTGGGGTGTCTGCCTTCTGAGCTCTATCCCCCTGAGTCCCCAGTCCTGGGTTCTGCTCTCATAGCTCTAGTCCACTTCACCCTCCCTCTGCCAAAGCACAAGGTGAGTGGCTTCACAGGGAATTTTTGTGCGTTGGCCCTTCAAGGGGGTACCCGAATTTTCAACTGTCACTCCCTGGCAGACAGCACTCCACTGCTTTACACAGCCAGATGTTACCCTCCTCAGTTTTGGTGCTCTCTGTTGGGGAGCCCATCTTCAGGATTCGATCCCAGAGTTCTCAGTGGCACTCCCCACAGCTGAGATATCTCTCTGGGACTTCAGTTGCCATCTGTGGGTGCCTGGCCAGCTCTTTTACACCTCTGCCCCACCTACCAGTCTCTATGTGGTCTCCACCTTCGGTCCTTGGGTATCAGGGTTCTCTCCTGTGAGTTTTCCATTGATTATTCAGGAAGCCTTTCCATATTTCAGTTGTAATTCCAGCTTGTTCCTGGGAGCATGTCCGTGCAGCATCCTCCTACTCTGCCATCATTTTTAAAAATAGTTTAATTGTAACTTTGATGTGGTTGTGGGAGGCAGCATGTATAGGTGCTTACCTATTCCACCAGCTTGGTTCTTCTCCTCTCTCTTTCTACCTTTCTAATTTGGATACTTACTTCATTAAATAGCACGTAACGCTATCATTTTCCTTCAAATTTTCATATGTGGCATTTTTATCATTTTTAGTTCCATATATTGTCTAGTTTATATTATGATATCTTTTTGGACTCATGAGTTATTTAGAAATGTGTTTACTAATTTTCAAATACAGCATGTCCCCCAAAAATGTATGCACACTTTAACAGCTGATAGCTCAATTTTGAAAATGAAATGTATTTTAATAAACACTGCTTTATAATTATTCAAAGTGTATGCATATATTTTTGGACATCGCATATATGAATTTTTCTAGTAATATTTTTGTTATTGATTTCTGATTTAATTTTATTGTGATCAGAGATTGCATTTGTTTATCGTTAACATTGTATTGACACTATCTTTATGTCCTAGACTGTGATGGAATTTTGTAAATATTCCATGTGTGCTTAAAATACTCTTTCCTTATTGGGTACAATTTGTTCATTAGCGCATCCAAGCTTAGAACTGTTGTATTTTCCTAGTGAACTGAACTTTTATATTGTTAAGTTGTGGCTATCTTTACCTTTAAAAATCTTTTTGTCCAATATTATTATAGCTACACTAGTTTTCTTTGGTTACTATTTTCCTGTTAATTCTTTTTTCACCACTTTATTTTCAACCTTTCTTTATCCTTACATATCAGTTTGTCTGGTAACAGCATGTAGCTAGATATTTTCTGTATCTACTTTGGCGGCTTGTCTTTTAACTAGAGCTATTAGTCTTTTTACTTGCATTATACTTATGGATCTGCTTGTTATATTTCAGCCACAATATTTTGTGCACTTTCTCTTTATCCCAGTTTTTCATGCTTCTTATCTGTTGCGCCTTATTTTGGATTGAGAGTTTTCCTTTTTCATTTTTGTCCCACTACTAATTTAGATGTTATACATCCTTTCTATTTTAGATGCATGTGTAATATATTGAAGTTTCTTATCAGTATCTTTATTCTCCCTGAACAACACAAGGACTGTAGAACACCACTTCCAGTCATCCATCCTGACTTTTAGGCCACTATTATTGTAAGAAACATCCAAACCTGTAGATAATTTTTATGAGTTTATCTGAGCCAAACTGACAACAATTGCCAGGAAGAAAAATCTCCACAAATTGAGAAAATACTCTGCAGAATGGCAATTTTGCAACTTCTTTTATACATTAGAATAAAAGGAGAAGATATAAGGAGGTTACACGAAATCCATTGGTGGTAGATTAGGGAGGTGGTTAAAAGTAAAGTGGGAAGTCTCTCAGACTGGATAAAGAGTAAAATGGAGGGAGGCATGCTTCTTTTACATTGGTGGGTACCAGATAGTTACTAATTAACATTTACATCACAGAGATGGTATGCAGGGGATGAGATAATGAAGAAGAACAGAGGTTGTGCCCTGAGCGGTCTGGAAAAGAAGATTGCTCTGACATTTCAAAGGTATGTTATCTTTGATGCAAACAAACAAACACAACAACAAATAATGGACAACTCACTTAGGTAAAGAGTCACCTTTGTCAAGGAAGCTGCAGGCCTAAGACATGACTACCTGCCATGACCCACTGTTAGGAGTTTGTATGTTCAGACCATCCCATACGGTTACTTTCAGTCCCTGAGTTTGTAAGGCCCTCCATGCATGTCTTCCCTGAGCTTGTCAGGCTTAGTATGTAGCCCCTTTCTCATCCACATTATCATGTATTTTAGGTCTAGACTGTTCTTTTTAACCTGAAAAAACAAAAATGTGTTGTTTTATTCTTTCACTGTCCATTTAGTTCCGCCCACACATTCATCACTTTTATTGTCCATTATTCCACCTTACAGCTTATATTTTCTCTGAGATATTGCTCCTTTCTGAAAAGCTAAATTCTTTTCCTTTCTTTTTTTAAATCCTCACCTGAGGACATGCTTTTATTGATTTGAGAGAGAAAGATATGTGAGAGTGAAACATCAATTGTGTTGCCTCCCGCACGGTACCTGGACCAGGGATAATGCACCCCAATCTGGATCAAACCCTCAACCTGGGTATCTGTTCCTAAGGGGCCTGTGTCCTCTCCTGTGTGGCCAGTTCCCCTACTCTGTAGACAGCGCCTGGGAAGGCACATGGGCATTTCTTTAAATTGTTGTCAGCTGAGTCCGAGGCGACTGGCAGAGCCGCGTCTCGGATACATGTTTCCCCAAGAAGGCGGAGACATGTAATCAGCTTGGCCTTTATATCAGCCCAGGTGTCGGCAGGGGCAGGTCTAGATATGTAAATCCAGTCAAGCAATAGGAATGCTCTGGCCTATTCAAGAATGCAAATAAGCTCCTTTGACCCTAAGTTTTTGGTGATACTTCCTGGTATTTGGGGGTATAAAATAAAAGTGCTGCGTGGCTCAGGGTCGTCATCGTCCTGCCTTTCCATCAGAGAGAATGGCGTCCCACCCGGCTCCCAGCTTTTAATTCTATTTCTGCCTCTTGCTTTCTTTTTTTCTATTATTTCTCAATCCCTGGCCACGTCCACTTAGAACAGGTTCATTCATCTCTCTTTCCATGCTGGACGTGGAAAAGGGAGATCCCTGCCATATCTGGCCCCCACCGCATCTGGCCCCCGCACTACTCCTTCCCTTTCTTTTCTCAGGTTTGCAGGGCAAGGCTAGGTGTTTCCTATAAAATTAGCCATACTTCAAATGTTAAAAATATTTTAAAATAAAAGTAAAAAATATGCATTATACCAATACATACAACAGAAAAAATTTTAGCCAGACCAAACCTATTCTGTTTGGAGGAGTATCCTCCTCACAGGCCTGACTGTGGAGCCAAATGAAATCTTTCCAGTTTCTCTCTTCTTTGGTCTCTTTGCAAGCAAGCATGCATCACCTTCTCATTTTAAGAATTTGCTTAGTAATAATAATAAGAGAACTGCAGATGTCGCTGCCCTGAAGCCACCCGTGACCAGCCATGGTGAACCTCACCGTGTTCTTCAACATCACCTTTGACGGTGAGTCCTTGGGCCGCGTCTCCTTCGAGCTGTTTGCAAACAAAGTTCCAAAGACAGCAGAAAACTTCCGTGCTCTGAGCACTGGGGAGAAAGGATTTGGTTATAAAGGTTCCTGCTTTCACAGAATTATTCCACGATTTATGTGCCAGGGTGGTGACTTCACATGCCATAATAGCACAGGTGGCAAGTCCATCTATGGCGAGAAATTTGAGGATGAGAACTTCATCCTGAAACATACAGGTCCTGGCATCCTGTCCATGGCAAATGCTGGACCTAACACAAACGGCTCCAGTTTTTCATCTGCACTGCCAAGGCTGAGTGGTTGGATGGCAAGCATGTGGTCTTCGAGAGGTGACAGAAGGCATGCATATTGTGACGGCCATGGAGCGCTTTGGGTCTAGGAATGGCAAGACCAGCAAGAAGATCACCATTGCTGACTGTGGAGAACTCTAATAAATTTGACTTGTGTTTTATCTTTACCACCAGACCATTCCTTCTGTAGCTCAGGAGAGCACCCCTTCACCCCAATTTGCTTGGAATGTTCTATAATCTTTGTGCTCTTGCCAGTTTATTGGGTTCCATAATTTCCTTACCTCTTCCCAGTCTAGCTGGATTGCAGAGTTAAGTTTATGATTATGAAATAAAAATGAAATAGTTGTCTGTCAAAAAATAATAAGAGAACCAATATGATGGCATAGGTAAATGCCTATACTCACTGCCTCCCACAACCACATCAAAATTGCAACTAAAATACAGAACAACCATCATCCAGAACCACCTGAAAGCTGGATGAATGGAAGTCTTATAACTAGAGAAGTAAAGAGGAAAGCACATTGAGACTAGTAGGAGGGGCAGAGGTATGGAACGAACTGGTCTGACACCACGTGTGCTGTTTTTTAAATCTGGAGGGATATCTTGGCTGTGGAGGCAACCCTTGAGGAGCAAGGGGTCCCAGTCCCACACCAGGCCCCTAGCCTAGGGTTCCAGAGCTGGGAAGAGAAGTCCTCACAACTACAGGCTATAAAAACCAGTGAGGATTGTGACTGAGAGACACAGAGGCTGCTGGAGATGCAGGCATTCCTCTTAAAGGGTCCGTACACAAACTTACAGGGACCTGCTTCTTCTGAGCTCCAGTTCTGGGGGGACCCAGACACATACGGGGAGGAACTGGATTGTCTGGCATTGGGGCAGGAACTCAGGGCAGCTTTCTTCCAGACAGAGGTGCTCACAAGGGTCATTGTTCCTGTGCTGGGACCTCCCTTGATACAGGGTTGACTGGCAGCCATATATGAGTCCCCATAAGCCTGGAGCACACTATTTGCTTCACCCAGGGTATTTTCTGAGACCCTGCCCCATCCAATCTGCAGCCCCACCCAAGCTGTTTGCATCAGCTTTTCCATATGAATGGCCTGTTCTGACTCAGGCTTCAGACTTTGCTAAAATCTCTCAAACAAGCTGCAGCTGGTGTTAGCATGCCCCAAACCTATCAATAAAAGTTCCCAATCCCAGAAATAGCACCAGTCTGCCTTGCTTCATAGCTATGCCTTGCCTCCTGCACAGCAGCTCTCCCACTGTAGTTGCAACTTGTCCTCACAGCTTGGAGGTCAACTCCTCCCAGAGACATCAAGAGCAGTCAAGGCTCAACTACAAGACTGTGCTCACAGCCCACACAGGGGCACATCTAGAGTGCCTAGCTCAGGTGACTGGGGAGGCTAGGCTACTGGGCCCTACTGGACACCTACTACACAAGGCCACTCTACCAATTCCAGGAGACATAGCAGCTCTACCTAATTCAGAGAAACAAACACAGGGGAGAAGTCGAAATGCAGAGACAAAGAAACATGTCACAAATGAAAGAAATGGAAGCAAGAAAACTACAGGATACATTGAGTTCAAAACCATGGTTATAAGATTGCTCAAAGATCTCCATGAGACTTTCAAGGATCTTAGTGAGAATGTCAAAGACATGAAAAAAGACCAGTCAGAAATTAAGCATACACTAACTGAAATAAAGAACAATTTACAACAGTAGAGTAGAGGATTCCGAGAATCAAATAAACAATTTGGAATATGAGGAAGAAGAGCAAAAAAAAAAAAAAAAAAAAAAAAAAAAAAAGAATCCAAAAATATGAAGATAGTGTAAGGAGCCTCTGGTACAACTTCAAGTGTACCAACATTTACATTATGAGGGTGCCAGAAGGGGAAGATAGAGAGAGAGTAAGATTGAAAACCTATTTGAAGAAAGAATGACAGAAAACTTCCACTACCTGGTGAAAGAAATAGACTTACAAGTCCAGGAAGCACAGAGAGTCCCAAACAAGAGGAACCCAAAGAGGCCCACACCAAGACACATCATAATTAAAATGCCAAAGACTAAAGACAAAGAGAGAATCTTAAAAGCAGCAAGAGAAAAGCTGTCAGTTACCTACAGGGGGGTGCCCATATGACTGTCAGCTGATTTCTAAACAGAAACTTTGTAGGGAGTGGCAAAAAATATTCAAAGTGATGAATAGTAAGGACCTACAACTAAGATTACCCAGAAAACCTCTCATTTAGAATTGAGGATCAGATAAAGAACTTCACAAACAAGAAAAACTAAAGGAGCTCATCACCACCAAACCAGTTGATATGAAATGTTGAAGGGTTTTTGAAGAAGAAGATGAAGAAGGAGAAGAAGAAGAAGAAGAAGAAGAAGAAGAAGAAGAAGAAGAAGAAGAAGATCTATAATAATAATAATAATAATAGAGGAATATGCAAATTGTCCAGGATGCTGTCACAGTAACAATAACAACCAAACAGCAGGCTGCGTGGGGCGACAAGGCCAGCAGGGGGGTTAGTGAGGGACGACCAAACAATGGAACAGCAGGCTGTGTGGGGCGACCAGGGTGGCAGGGGGGGCAGTTGGGGGCAACCAAGCTGGCAGGGGGGGCAGTAAGTGGTGGTCAGGCCAGCGGGCGGGTCAGTTGGGGGTGACCAGGCTGGCATGGGGGAAATTGGGGGCAACCAGTCCGGCAGGGGGTGCAGTAAGGGGTAATCAGGCAGGCAGGTGAGCAGTTAGGAGCCAGTGGTCCCGGATTGTGAGAGGGTGAAGGTTGGGCTGAGGAGACCCTTCCCCCCATGTGCACAAATTTTGTGCACAGGGCCTCTAGTGTGAACAATAAAATGGCAACTAATACATATCTGATAACAATTGAATATAAAAATCAAAATAAACAAACAAGAAATCTAATGAACAAAATAAACTGGTGAATAAAATAGAATCAGAGGCATGGAAGCACGGAACAGACTGACAATCTCAGAGGGAAGGGGGATCAGGGGTCCGGAAGAGATTAACCAAAGATCTTACCTATGGACATAGACAGTAGGGTGGGGAAGGCCTGGGGTGGGGTGGGGTGGGGTGGGAACTGGGTGGAGGACAATGGGGGAGGGGGGTAAAGGGGGACACCTGCAATAATAAAGATTAAAAAGAAAAGAATTTGCTTAGCAAGTGGTGTGTAAAAACACAGAGAGTCTAAACAAAACCAACATGGGGACATGACAAGCATTCCAGAATTTTTATGTTTGTCCTAGCTCTATTTTCCCCAGCATCTAATTTCCGCCATCTTGTCCAGTGTGGTTGTTGAAATCATGATCCATGGATGCTTACTTAAACACTCTTCCCCTGGCCTCTAGAACATGTAATAGCTAAAACAGTAACTGGGCACTCACTGTGCGCCCAAGCCCAGCCTAAGCATCTTACTGCTATTATTGCATCTCATTAGAGTCTCTCAAAAGCCCTTAAGGTGGGTAATAACATTTTTCACACTTCAACGATGAGGGCTGTGACTGGGTCCATCTGTCCATGGCTTCCCTCCCATTTTCTAGAAGAGCAGCCTACCAGGTGTGTCCGTGGGAGGGGAGACGACCTGGAAAGTCACCGCAGTGTCTCAAAAGGCTCTCCACTATCACTGCTGGAATGAAGCCTCCAATATCTTCCTTGACGAGGTCTCAGTCTGGGCAGAACACTGGATGGAAGTCCTCATTGTAAATGCCTCCAAAACAGTTATTTCCTACAGAAAATATTGTATTTGTTCCTGACACATCCTTGCAGGGGACAAAAAAAAAAATGTGGTTCTTTAAGTTTTGAGAAGTAGAACAGGCCATCCTTTCTTAGACTGCGCCCCTCCATGCAGTTTTTAGGGTCAGAATAAAAAATATAAAATGAGAAGGCAAAACGGAAAAGTAGGTGCTGGGACAAAAGCTGGGGAGAAGGAAGAAACCCTTGGAAGGCCCTAGTCTTTAACCCTCTGGTGGGCGCAATGCAAACATATCCATCTTTATCCCTCCTGCCCTTGTCAAGGTGCTGAGTCCTTGGGAACTCAAGATCCACGAAGAGTCCTTCCCAGGTAGCCCCAGTTTTTAGGACAGGAAATGGTCTTGGACAGGGTGTCTGCTCTGAGGGCAGCAGCACCAACACTTGGATCCAAGATGCTGGAGAGACAAAGCAGAAGTTCACGAGAAACGGAGGCCCCAGCAATACTGTCTGGGCGGGCAAGGCAGGAGGCGGCTGGGAGGAAACAGCCAGTCAGTACCTGGAGAGGCATCAGTTATGTAGAAAGGAAGCCGAGTCTAGCCCAGAGGAAAGACTCTCAGATTGGGCAAACAAGGAACTGGAGGGGAGGACTTCAGAACATTTGGGACTTTCCAAGGTGGAGAGTGTGGGAGGGGATTTGTTAAAATCAGACACACTTGAGTAAGAAACCTTACTTAGAGTGTGGGTGAGATTTGGTAAGAAGTCAACTTACCAAACCCACGTGGATACAGAGAAAAAAGCCAGAAGTCACAGTTCAATGGAAACAGATACTAGCAGATACAGTCAGGAAACCATGAAATACCTGGGGAATGCAAATATCACCTTGTTGCTTATTACTTGTCATAAGCCTGTACTCTCCTGAGTACCCACGGAGGAGTGGAAAGTGGAAGTCACCACTGACTCTTTCTGCATCAACTCTTCATGGGGACAATGCTATGGAAATGGTATAAAATCTGGACCCCTCAACCCACTGTTCCGGCCCCGCTGGGAGGAGACTCCAGTGGGCAGTCTCATGCTGTTGCTACTCCCCCGAATGTGGGGAAGGCAGGAATAATGAAGCAGGAGGTGTTCTGCACCCTGGACTGGCCAGAGGCCTATTCACGGCCAGGTGCAGAACATTTGCTTCATCACCGTGGTGACGAAGCAAGCATTCCACCATGCTGCTCACACGGCCCGCTGTCAGCGGCTGCCCGGCCCCTCCCCTCCCCCGGGGGACTCCGGTGGGGCTGAGAGGACTGGGCACCGCCATCTTGTGGCTATGGGTTCTGCCATATTTGTGACGGAGTGTCGGTTAATTTGCATATTACCCTTTGTTAGATAGGACTAGAGGCCCGGTGCATGAAATTCATACACTGGGTGGGGGGTGTCCCTCAGCCCAGCCTGCACCCTCTTCAATCTGGGACCCTGCGGGATTGGGCCTAAACCGGCAGTCGGACATCCCTCTTACAATCTGGGACTGCTGGCTCCTAAGCACTCACCTGCCTGCCTGCCTGATTGCCCCTAATCGCTTCTGCCTGCCAGCCTGATCATCCCCTAACTGCTCTCCTGCCAGCCTGATTGATGCCTAACTGCTCCCCTCCCAGCCCGATGGCCCCCAACTGTCTTCCCCTGCCGACCTGGTTGCCCCAAACTGCCCTCCGTTGCTGACCCAGTCACCCCCAACTGTCCTTCCCTGCCGACCCGGTCATCCCCAACTGCCCTCCCCTGCTGTCCTGGTCAGGCCTTGTCACCCCCTCTTCTGCTGGCCTGGTCGCCCCCAACTGCTGTTCCCTGCAGGCCTTGTCACCCCCTCTTCTGCTGGCCTGGTCGCCCCCAACTGCCCTCCCCTGCCAGCCCAGTTATCCCCAACTGCCCTCTCCTACTGGCCTGGTTGCCCCCAACTGCCCTCCCCTGCTGGCCATCTTGTGGCAGCCATCTTTTGATGATGTGGGGGCAGCCATCTTGTGACAACGTGGGGGCGGCCATCTTGTGACAACATGGGGCAGCCATCTTGTGATGACGTGAGGGCTTGAGGGCCACCTAGGCTTTTATTATTATAGATTAAAACGAACAATGTCACCTATACACAATAAGGTGTATGATTCACAAGCCTAAGGTTAAATGGGAAAAGCCAATATAAGAGAATTAAAAATGTGTTATTCTAGCCCTGGCCGGCTTGGCTCAGTGGATAGAGCATCAGCCTGCGAACTGAAGGGTCCCAGGTTCGATTCTGGCCAAGGGCACATGCCTGGGTTGCGGGCTCGATCCCTGTTGGGGGGCATGCAGGAGGCAGCCGATCAATGATTCGCTCTCATCATTGATGTTTTTATCTCTCTCTCCTTCTCCCTTCCTCTCTGAAATCAATAAAGAAATATATTTTTAAAAATGTGTTATTCTATTGATATGAAGTTCAAAAATAGGCAAAACTAAACTAGAGTGTTGGGGAACATGCACTCAAGTAGTAAAACTTTAAAGAAAAGCAAAGGAAGGGATTATTACAGAAGTCAGGATGTTATTTGGAGGGCTCGATTGGAAAGGACTTGTGGCATCCAGGGCTGAGAGCAACATGCTTTTTTTAACCAGGGTGTTTCCTTTATATTTATACAATGAGTGGCATTTATATTTTATGTTCTTTCCTGTGTGTATTAGCTATCACAAAAAGGTTTTTAAAAACAGAAAATACCAAATGAAAAAAAACTAACAAACTATAAAATAACTTTTCAAGAAACTTTATTTTTAAAAAGTACCTACACACATGATGGTGATGGTTGCACAACAATGAGAAAGTACTTAACGCTCCTAAACTATAAGCTAAAAATGGTTACGATGGTAACTTTTATGTTATTGCATTTTATCACGAATTGTAAAAATACCTAAACACACAGAAGTGACATTAAAACATACCTAACTAGCCTAACCTGTGTAGCTCAGTGGTTAAAACTCAACCTATGAACCAGGAGTTCACGGTTCGATTCCTGGTCAGGGCACATGCCAGGGTTGCAGGGTTGATCCCCAGTAGGGGGCGTGCAGGAGGCAGCAGATTGATGATATCTCTCTCTCCCTCTCCCTTTCATTCTGACATCAATAAAAATACATTAAAAATGTGAGTGGGCAGGGGGGGAGAAACAAAAATAAAATAAAAAAAAAACCCAACAATAATCCTATATAATAAAGAGGTAATATGCAAATTGACCATCATGTCCTTGCACAAGATGGCCACCCCATGTGGTCATAAGATGGCCACCACAAGATGGTCAGCAGGGGAGGGCAGTTGGGGGCAACCAGGCCATCCGGGGAGGGAGGGGAGTTGGGGGGACCAGGCCTGAAGGGGAAGGCAGTTAGGGGCAACCAGACCTGCAGGGGAGGGCAGTTAGGGGCGACCAGGCTGGCAGGGGAGGGCAGTTGGGGGTGATTGGGCCGGCAGGGGAGCAGTTAGGCATTGATCAGGTTGGCAGGGGAGTGGTTAGGAGTGATCAGGCTGGCAGGCAGGTAAGCGGTTGGGAGCCAGCATTCCCAGATTGTGAGAGGGATCCCAGATTGGAGAGGGTGCAGGCTGGGCTGAGGAACACCCCCCACCCCCACACACAGTGCCCAAATTTCATGCACTGGGCCTCTAGTAAATAAATAAAAACAAAATAATGTGGGTGGATGATAGCTGATGAATGAGGACTTCTGGAGGGAGGCAGGGGGAGGGGCACACTTCAAGGTGTGCTTGTTTCTCAAATTGGGTGGGTGGGAGTTATGAGGTTCATTTTGCTATTACACTTTGTAACTCACATCTATGGTACAGACATAGTTTAGTATGTGGTGATTATATATATAAAAGCCTAAGCGACCGTCGCAACCGAAACACCCAAACGGATGACCGAACAGGCTGTGTGGGGCAACCAGGCCGGCAGGGGGGTTAGTGAGGGCCGAACAAACGACTGAGCAGAGGGCTGCATGGGGCAACCAGGCCGGCAAGGGGATTAGTGAGGAATGACCAAACGACTGAACAGAGGGCTGTGTGGAGTGACCAGGCCGGCAGGGGTGGGCAGTGAGGGGCGACCAGGCCTGCAGAGGGGGGCAGTGATGGGTGACCAGGCTGGCAGGGGGGGGAGGGTGGAGGGTGGAGTTAGGGGCAACCAGGCCAGCAGCGGGGCGGGGAGCAGCTAGGGGTGATCAGGCAGGCAGGAAGGTGAACAGTTAGGAGGCAGTGCTCCTGGATTGTGAGAGGGATGTCCTAGTGCTGGTTTAGGCCCAATCCTGATTGGGCCTAAACTGGCAGTTGGACATCCCCCAAGGGGTCCTGGATTGGAGAAGGTGCAGGCTGGGCTGAAGGGACCCCTCCACCCCCTTGCATGAATTTCGTGCACCAGGCCTCTAGTTATGTGATAAAAATGAAAAGTCAGAGAGAAGTGCCTGAGCCTAAACCCTGGGAATAAAAGTGAGATGGGAGGAGAGCCAGACCCTGTGGCATTGTGGAGGATATAAGAACCTCTCAGAAGGCAGAACAGTCTCCCAGGTTCCAGCTTCTGAGAGCAGGGAGGGAAGATGAGAAGTGGAAAGTGTGTGGGATTTGGATTTGGCCACTTGGGGGGGGTCTCTAGGCTTGGAGGAGCAGTTCTGGGAGAGCAGTGGGGTGAGAAGCTAGGTTGTGGCTGGCTGCTGGCAACAGAAGGACGTGTGGATGAAAGGAGCCACAGGCTGCCCTGACAAGCTCAGGGAAGGCCTGCATGGTGGTCTTGCACACTCAGAGACCTAACGTCACCGCAAAGGATGGTCCGAAATGAAACTTTAACTAAAAGCTGTGATGGTGGGTAGTCACCTCCTAGGCCAGTCTCTTCACTGACAAGGTCAACCTTCACCTTAACGGAGCCAATCTGTCTTTTTGCACCTATGATAACATATCCTTGAAACGTCTGGGTAACTTGTAACTTCCTTTTTTCTGGACCCCTTGGGACACAACCTAATAATGTGCCTGGGCACCAGGACAGATACCACAAATTCCTTCATTATCGTGTTCATTGTTCCTGTACCCACTTAAGTATGTGTCTATCATTTTACTTTTTATCCAATCCCAGGAGTTCCCCCCGCCCCCCTTTGCTTTCTCCCACCTCTCTAGTCTATCACCAACGGATTTCATGTAACCCACCTAGGTCCCTTCCCTTTGTTGGCAGTGTATAAATACAGATGTAGCCCGCCATTCTCCAGAGCATTATCGCAATCCGTTGAGGTTCTGCTTCCCGGCAATTGTTGACCGTTTGGCTCAAACAAATTCACAAAAATTCTTTACAGGCTTGAGTGTTTCGTTTTTTATTTTAAACTGTTTTTTAAAAAATATATATATTTTATTGATTTTTTACAGAGAGGAAGAGAGAGGGATAGAGAGTTAGAAACATCGATCAGCTGCCTCTTGCACACCCCCTACTGGGGATGTGCCCGCAACCAAGGTACATGCCCTTGACCGGAATCGAACCTGGGACCCTTGAGTCCGCAGGCTGACGCTCTATCCACTGAGCCAAACCGGTTTTGGCAGGCTTGCGTGTTTTTCTGTTAACAGATGGATTAGTAGAGGCCTAGGATGACGACAGTCCCTTCTTCAACAGGACAGTCAAGCGGGAAGGGCACCACCTTCAGCCTCTTCTATGGAATGAACTCCCCCACCCCCACTTGGTCATTTCTCCCGCTGGCCAGAGGGGAACATGACTCCAGTGGACATGCTATTCCAATTGGCAAGGTCACGACTCTCTGGCCCAGCCAGGACTCCCGGGGGAGGGAAGGGCCTGTTCTTTGCCCTTATCCTGGAAGTCCAAACCCTGTGAAGACAGAAGAAGGTAGAAGCCGTAAGGTAGGAGTATTGGGGTGCCTGCAAAGGACCCTGGGGTCCAGGCCTGGCCTGTAAGAGTCTTCCGTGAACCAGGGGAACGCTCTCTGGGTCCCACAGTCCTCCTTCCCTATTGCCTGGCAGCTGGGTGCCAAGAAGCCCTTGTTGTAAGGACAAACAGACTGATCTGACCTCCCCAGACCCAGGCAGCCTCCAATATCACAGCCGAAACCGCAGGAACTGGCCCGGCTTCCTCTCATCTGAGGAGGCCGCAGCCCAGCCACCCTCCCATTGTTAGTCTTGGGAGCGGCAATTGCTGAGCAAACAGGGAAGGGAAATCCTGGATTCTGCCTCTTGATCAGCCGTTACCCAGGCCTGCGGCCTCTGGGGCCCCTCAGGCCTGGCTCCTTCCTGGCCCTGTGTGTGGAGGGGAGCTGGGTGGCGGGTTACAGAAAGCCAGGGCTTGGCCTTGGTGAACACTCAAAAAACAAACAGAAACACCCTGGCCCTGAACAGGTTTCATGAACATTCCCTGACCACTTACTGTGTGCTGGGCCCTCGGCTAGGCCCTCCGTATGTCAGAGCTCTCTGACGCGGCTCAGCCACCCGAGGACCTTCAGTATCCAGAAGAGGAAATGGAGGCTTGGGGTCATGAAGGGAGGATACTGGCCGAGGTGGGAATCCCACCCAAACCTCTTTGATCCCCACATAGTGCTCTGCACCTCAGCTCCTCTCCCTTTCAGGGAGGGGCAGAGCTTGGACAGGACCTGTTCCCTTTACCTCTTTTTCTCCCCCAGAGACCACACCTGCTGTCCAAGGCCCCAGCAAAGCAGACAACGCCCTTCCCATGGCTGAGCTCTTGCCCCTGCTCCCTGGGGCGTCCCTGCTGATCCAGGGTGGAGCCCAGGACTCACTTGGCCCCCCAGCCGAGTGGCAGAGCCAGCAGCCACGGGATGGCAAGGCTGAGGACCTGGCCTCTGAGCCCTGGAGGCTCCTGGAGATGCCCTCCATTCAGATAACACCATCCAGTGATGGGGAGTCACCCGACTGCACCCAGGCACCCCAGCGCCTGCAGCTGCTGAGGACCCCCGACCTGGAGAGTCTGCCCCTGGACAGGTGAGACCTGGGTGGTGGGGCAGGAAAGGGCTTTTCTCTTTCTAGGGACGCACGCTCAGGAGTGGGTTTCCTGTGGCTCTCTGCCCAGGTGGGGGCTGATGTCCCTTAGAATGTGGCCTTAGCCTGGCTGGAAGGTGTGAAGTAGATGCACAAACAAAAACAGGCAATTGGGAGTACACCTTGGGACAAGCAAATCTGGGCTTAGGTGAGCGCCCGGTGTATTTCAAACTATGGATCATGACCCGTTCAAAGACCATGAAACGGATGCAGTGCATTGCAATTGGCACTTTTTCCCCCAACAGAATTAGGATAGAATTGGAAGTAACACAGCGTATGAGGCATAGTGACTAAGTAGGGTTCCTTACAGCTTTTGTGACATTACATATGTTTCTAAGTGTGTAGGGAAGCCAATATAAAGGTATTGCCTGCTGCAGCTCACAGGCAAAAAAAAAAAGTTTAAACAAAACTTTTGCAAAAGAACACTGGTTCTGGCACAAGGAGACAGGAACTGGGAGGTTCAAGGCTACAGGGGAAAAGAGAAAAGAGCTACACTGGCCCCGAAGAGAAATATACACCGTGGTTTCTTCCCACTCAAGATAAGATTAAAGTTTATGAAGGAGAGCTCTGTGTGCCAATGTGGACAAATCTCAGAAACTGATGATGGAGAAAGCAGGTTGTAAAAATCATACAGTAGGAGCCTAATTGTGTATCTTTTTATAGTATGAACAACAGGACACATTACAGTGCTGGTAGGTGCCTCCCTGTGGAAAAAGGATGGGACTTGCACAGCTCCAGGGCAGTATGTACCTTGAGGGCAGAGGCAGAGAAATGGGGTGGGATCTGGGCCTTTGGCTGTGACTGTAATCATTTCTTTCTTTTTTTTTTTTTAAATAGATATATTTTATTGGTTTTTTACAGAGCGGAAGGGAGAGGGATAGAGAGTTGGAAACATCGATCAGCTGCCTCCTGCACACCCCCTACTGGGAATGTGCCCGCAACCAAGGTACATGCCCTTGACCAGAATCGAACCCGGGACCCTTCAGTCCGCAGGCCAACGCCCTATCCACTGAGCCAAACCGGTTAGGGCTTTTATTTTATTTAAAATATATATATATTTTATTGATTTTTTACAGAGAGAGAGAGGGATAGAGAGTTAGAAACATTGATGAGAGAGAAACATCAACCAGCTGCCTCCTGCACACCCCCCACTGGGGATGTGCCCGCAACCAAGGTACATGCCCTTGACTGGAATTGAACCTGGGACCTCTCAGTCCGCAGGCCGACGTTCTATCCACTGAGCCAAACCGGTCAGGGCCATTTATTTCTTTAAAAAAACAAGAAAGGGTCTGAAGCAAAAATGGCAAAATGTCCACATCAATTGTATAAGGGTGGTGGGGACATAGATGACTGTTATATTTTTTCTTGTTTGAAATAAACAGTCCCTAATTAAAAATGTTAAAGTATTTCAAAACAAGAAACAGGCCAAGAGAGTAGTGAGACAGAGGGAGACGATGGGGGAGGGGGTGGGGTGTCTCTCTGAGATCTGAGGGTGAGAGGGGAGAACTGGGGGGAAGAGCTTCCAAGCACAGGAAACTGCAAGTGCAAAGGCTTGGGGTGAGGGTGGGGGTGCATGAACCTGTCTGGTGAGTTAGAGGAACAGCAGGGAGGCTGGGGGGCTACAGGGAGTGAGCAGGGGGAGACAGGTAACGTCAAAGTGGTGTCTTGGGCATCACTGGGGAGGGCTTTGCTTTTAGCTGGAATGAGATGGAGCCCCAGGAGAGCTCAGAGACCTGGCGGGGTTCACAGGCTCCCTCAGGCTGCCTGTGGGGGTGGGAACAGGAGCAGGAGGCTGCAACCTCCCAGAGGGAGAGGGTGAAGGCTGGGCCCGGGTGGGAGGTGGAGGGGAGAAGGGTTTAGGTTCTGGGTAGATTGTGTCGGTGGAGCCCGCAGAGTTTGCTGAGAGATTGGAGAGGGTGTGAGAAAAAGAGAGGAGTCAGGAAAGCCTGAAGTTTGGGGGCCGCCATCCACCAAAATGGGGATGTGGAGTTGGGCTGTTTGGAGGACTGGGGAGAGGGATGGGAATGGAGGAAGGCACAGCCTGTCCTGTAGAGGGCTGGGGAGCCATTCTCTCTGCGGGGTGCTCCTGGCCAGGAGCTGTGCGGTGGGGCCTCCCATTCCGTGGGGTCCCGCCAAGGGGCCCAGGACCGACAGACTCAGGCAGCGGCCGCAGAGCGGGGGCGGGTCTCCCCGCGGCCTGCGGGCTGGGTGTCTCGGCCCCTCACTCTCCATCTCTGAGGCCGGGCCTCCCCAGCGGTGAGAGGGCGCTGCTGCCCTTCCCCACAGAAGTAGTGGGGTCCCCGGGACTGGGCCGACTCCCTCCAGGTCACGGCACAGACCCGCGCCGGGGAGGCTGGGTTCTGACCTCTGGGCTGACAGCCGCTGGGACGGAAAGGGGTCCCCCAGCCCCGGCGCCGCCGGGACCTCCGCAGGACAACCCTTCCCGCAGCCGCGATCCCCACCCCCAGGGCCAGCCGCCCCGACTCCTCCGTGTCCCACAATCTCCCTTCCCCCGCAGCTCCGCCCCGCCGCTCAGGTTCCTCCCTGCGGGGAGGGGGGAGCTCCGGGCCCGGGGCGCCCTTGGAGCTGAGGACCCCTTCCCGGCCCGGGGCCGGGCGCGGCAGCCGGTGCCAAGGCAGCTGCCATGGCGGCGTTTCGTTTTAACCACGTCAGCCTCCGTGTTTCCCTCCCTCCTTCGGTTCTCGCTCTCCGGCTCCTCTCCGGCGTCCCAGCCGCCTCTCCATTGCTCGGTCTCTCGGTCTCACGCTCCCCCCTCCCGCGCCCCCCCGATCCCCGCTCCCCCGAGTCCCTCGGTCTCTACTTCGCCCGGCGGCCCCTAGCGGCTCGCTGCCCCTCCGCGGCCGGGACGGGAACCCCCCGAGCCGCCCTCTCTCCGCCCCCCGCTCTCCGTCCCCGCCCCCCCGCCCCCCGGCGGCCTGATCTCTAGGCCCCGCCCCCTGCCGGGGCCAGCCCCCCTCCCTCCCGCCTCGCGGGCCGGGGGCGGCGCCGTGACGCGCGGGGGCGGGAAGGGGGTGCGTGACGCTGCGGCGGCCTGCGGCTGCTGAGCCCTTTTGTGCGGGCGGCGGGGCGGTGGGGCGGCGGCCTCGGAAGGCGAGGCGGCCGTGCTGCCGGGACGCCCAGCTCGGCCCAGCCCCGCTTAGCCGCCGGCCCTGCCCTGCCCCGCGGCTGGGCGCGCCCGCCGCCGCATCCATGTTCGAGTAAGGACCGGCGGGGCGACGGGGGCGCCGGGGCCGGGCGGGGGCGCGGCCGGAGCCCGGGTCCCGCAGCCTGGGCACGGGGGCCCGGCCTGGGTGCGGAGGGGGCTCGTGGTCCTTGGGTGCGCACGGGGCTGAGCGCCGACGGCGGGGCGCTCCAGCCTGGCTGCTCCCCGGCCGGGAGCGATGCGCCAGGTTGGCGGGGCCGTCGCTGCGGGTCCCGGGCTGATTCCGCAGGAGCGCGGCCTGCGTGGAGGGCCCCGGCCCGGCTCGCTCCTGCCTGGGAGGCGCGGGGGGGGGGGGGGGGGCGACGCGCACCCGGGCCTTTGGACTGGGCTGGAGGCGGGGCGGCTCGCAGGCCCCGGGAGCAGCCCCTCCGGGGCCGAGCCTCCTCCCACCGTCCTGTCGCGGGTCTCGTCGGGGTTCCTGGCGGGTAGGGACTTGCAGGTCTAGCAGGCCGACCGCGTGCCTGGCCCCGCGGGGGTCCTGCACCCGGACTGGGCCCGGTGCACCCGGACTGGGCCCGGTGTTCGTAGGTGCCTGGGAAGAGTGTGTATGGGTGTCAGTGTCCTGGTGTGTAGGCCGCTGTGATCCTCTTTGGCCGTGTGTGTGTGTGTGTGTGTGTGTGTGTGTGTGTAATTTACATCTGATTCCATCTGTGGCTGCAGGTGTCACTCTAAGTTGACTGTATGTGTGACTGTAATGTGTGGCCATATGTGTCCGGGGCTCTGTGCGCACTCCTGTGACCAACCCTCTGGCTCTGCATGTGCCGATAATTTACCTCTGGCCGTGTTCACTCTGTCCACGCATGGCCACACAGGTGTGACGGAGACTCTCTGGGGCTGTGCCTATAATTTACCTCGGATTCCATCTTTGGGTGAACGTTCCTGTGTGTGTGTCCGTTTGCGGCGTTGTTTTATGTGGGTGCCTGGCCTGCCCTGTGTGCAGCTGGGACCCTCTGGGGCTTGGCGTGTGTGAAGAGCAAGAGAAAGGGACCCCTTGTGACTCGTCGTGGGCCTGGGGCCCTCCCTCCGGAGACCTTGCGGGTCCCCTTGACTATTTGGAACCATGGTCATAACTGCCGCTGTTCCTGTTACAGTGTGTAAGGCATGTCCCACACGTTGTATCAAACCTGGCCTCGGTGTTGTTGAGATGGGGCCACACCCCTGGGGCCCCGTTATTCTGAGTCCTTGGCTTCTGTGCGAGGGGGCAGGGCTCTCTGTCAGCCACAGCAGCCGACACTTCCGTCCCTTGCCGCGTCAGAGCAGGCCTTTGCTTTGTCTTCCCCACCCCAGGGGGAGCACCCTGGGAGCCGAGCTGACCCTGTGACTTAATTTCCCTAGGTTGTGCAATGTGTTAGCTGGGGTCCTCTGCGACTGCATGACTCTAACTGGGAATGTTGCTTGTCTTCAGCTCTTCTCTGAGATGTTCTCGTAGCTGTATGTGTGAATGGGATTTATCTGGGACTTTTGATGGTTTTCTGTAACTCTGCAGCCTCGTGTGTGTGTGTGTGTGTGTGCACAGGTGTATGTGTATGTAGCTGCTGGGACTTTGTGGCTGTAGCATACTTTAATGCTGTGCGTAATTATGCTGGGACTCACGGCTCTGTGTGTGACTGTAACGTACCTGTGGCACTATTGCTGGTTGGGGGTGTGGGGAAGACTTCTTGCAACTGTGGAGAACTGCAGTTTGCCTGGAGCTCTGGGCCTGTGTAGCCCCAGGAAGCTGGAGGGGAGGTGTCTTCAGTGGCAAAAACCCATTTTCTTCTTAGTCCCCGCCCCCATAACGGTACTCCAGCCACTTGGGGCTCCTCCCTTCTGTCTGCTGCAGGCTGCCTGGTTGGGCAGCCTCAGGGCTGGGTCTGCCCTTGAGCACTTCCTGTTCCTCCTGCTAAGGAGCAAGATCTGGGAGCACAGGCCCCGCCCTGCTCTGTCTGTCTGTGTTAGACCTGTCCTCAGGTGCCCTCCCCTGACCTGTTTGTGCGGGAGACTGTGGCAGGTTGAGGAGGGGTCTGCATTGAAGTTCATACCAGAGGGGAGAAGATGAGGCGGGGAGGAATGGTCACCTTTCCTTCTGACCCATCCATAGCTCACCAGGGCCCTTAGGGTGAAATCCAAACTCCTGCCCAGAGCCCACAGCACCTGTGGGTGGGCCTGTGCCTTCCTGTCCTCCTTCCCCACCCCACTGGCCACCTCACTCTTAAGACCTGCTTAGCTCACTGTTCCTGCTCCCTAAACAGTCTTCTCCGTCCCTTTGCCAGATCTCTGTTTATCCTGGGGGCTCAGCCTAAGTGTGCCCTGCACCCCACCCACCCACCTAGCCCTCCTTTATCACTGTGGCCCTCCAGCTGGAACATGCATCAGTCTCCTGGGCCCCATCCCGTCTCTGATTCAGTGGGTCTGTGGTGGGCCCCAGAATCTGCATTCCTCACAACTTCCAGGTGTTGCTGGTGCTGCTGGTGTGACCAGTGTCAGTGAGGTTATCACCCTCGTTTGCATGTTTCCTGATGGATTGTTCCCCAAACAGGACATCCAGTCCTTGCCGGCAGGGTTTACACCTCGTTTGCTCACTCCTGTGTGTCCAGTGCCTGGTGCGTGGCAGGTGGTCAGTGTGTAGTTAGAGAGTGAATGACTGCAGTTTGGGGGTCAGACGGGCTGAGGTATCTTGCCATACATACCTGTCGCGGTCAGCATAGCATCTTCAGCATGGGTGTGCTGGGGCAGGGGCCATGTACTCCATTTCAGGCTGACAGCCCTTAATGATCAAATCTGAGTGCCTTCCCGGTGGTGGGCTGTCCGTCTGTCTGACCTGCAGGCAGCCCTGTGAGGTTGGTCCTGTTCTATTCCCATTATACTCACGAAGAAACAGGCACACAAAAATCGTTCAGAAAGCTTTCAACACTTACCCAGGTCACCCAGGGAAGTGGCTAAACGAATCAGCTTTGGCCTCAGCCCTCAGAGGGTTGGGCAAGCCGTATACCTGGTTGAATCCAAGTTCCGGGCAGGATGGGGGAGATGAAGAGGTGGAGAGGAAGGGGGGTTGGGAGTTAGGAAGTGTGTGTTAAATAGAGGGAAGGAAGGTGTCTTGGGGACATGGCCATCCAGCTGAAGGAGGCGAGGGAGCCTGCAGGCGCCGGGGAGAAAGGGCATTTGAGCAGAGGGACTAGTCAAGGCAGGAGCTGGGGGAGAGGGAGCGAGAGGAGAGGCGATGAGAGCAGCCAGCCCTGGGCTAGTAGTGGCGTGAGGGGCAGCAGGGGCGGGCTTACGAGGAGGGCCCTGACCTGCCTGTGGTTCATAGGCTCCCTCTGACTGCATGTGGGGGGAGAGGGGGGGAGCAGGGGGACCTGGGGAGAAGGTGGCTTTGGAAGTTTAAGAGGAGTGGCGGTGGCTTAGGTCACCGTCTATTTCATTCATTCATTTATTTCCACAAATCCATTTCACAAGGACAGGGGACATGACTGCCGACCCTGGTCCCTGTCTGGAGCAATCCCGGGGACAGAGCGGTAACCAAGACAAGAGGGAGCTTACAGATCTGTGGGGGAAAGGGAGTTGTCATCACACAGTGACAGCATAGAGTAGTCAGGGCGAGGATGAGGGAAGCATAGGCAGAGTGGTGTGAGCTGGGGTAGGAGCTGTGGGGGTCAGTGTCCAGGAGGGTGGCGGTGTGGAGCGAGAGCCCTGAAGGATGCATAAGCATTTGCTAGGCCACGAAGGGAAAGGACAGTCTGAACAGGAAAAGAGCATGTGCTAAACCTTGGAGACCAGAGAAGTTGGAGGAGCTCTGGGTGGTTGAGGCACTCCTCCCTCCTTCCCAGGGAGATCGAGGCCCCCGTGTTGGAATCCTGCTCTGAATTAAACGGACAAGTGGTTTGCTGCTTTGGGCCTCAGTTTCTTCCTCTGTGAAAAGGGTATGTGTGTGATCATCGTATCAAGTGCACAGCATGTGGTGGGAAGAGTACGTACCTTCATCATATGCAGAGCTGGCCATGACATTGGGTCCTGACACGCGTCCCTTTACAGTTCCCCGGCTGAGCCCACAGCCCTGTGGCCGTTGGTGTTTATTCTGTCCTGGGAGCGTTCTGCTTGTTCTGGGCAGTCTCCCAGCAGCGGTCCAGTCCTCTGGGCAGGAACCACCTCGAGTGGTATCTGCTGCTCCCAGCTCTAGGCCGCGTTGGGATTACCCTTGTAGTCACCAGTGTGTATTCAGAGCTCACTCGGTGCCAGGTTCAGTTCTGGGTGCTGCTGGAGGAGGCAGTGAACACACTGAAGAAGTGATCCGGAGGAGTTTAGACAGTGTGGGTGGGGCTGGGGCCACTTCAGGGGGGCCACCAGGGGAAGAGCATTTGAGTGGAATAAGACAGAGCTGCTTATGCTGGGCCTCTGGAAGGACATTCAGCCACAGGGAATAGAAGTGCAGAGGCTGGAATGGGGGGGGGGGGGTGACAGGGCAACACCAGGCCTTGGTGCCACAGTAAGGACTGCTTTCAGCTGAACTGAGCTGCAGCCTGGTGAGAACTCAGCCGGGAGGGTCCTGTCCCGACCTGACTCGGGTTCATAGGGCCCCTCTAGCTGTGTGGGGAGTAGATTATAGGGGCTGCTGGTGTGCTGGAGGCAGAGCCAGGGCGCTGGAGGCGGGGAAGTGGGGTATATCATAGAAATTAATGGAAATAGATTTTGGAGGCGGGACTTGCTAACAGATTAGAAATGAGGGGGAGCAAGAAAGAAAATGCTTAGGTTTTTAGCTCAAGCAGCTGAGTGGAAAGTGGCTGCTCAATAAGTACTGTACGAATGACTAATAAGTTAATTAAAAAATAGCAGCTATACTGAGAGTGCGCTGTGTGCCAGGCTCTGTTAGAAGCACTGTGCATGTATTGATTCGTGTAATCCTCCGGACAACTAGATGGGAACATGTATTTCTCACCCTTGGGTCACAGGTGAAGTAACCGAGGTACGGAGAGTTAGGGGACCTGCTCTGGGCCATGCCACTAGGAAGTAGAGTAGATGGGTGGGGATCACTGGACTGGTGGGCAGGCCTCCCAGAATAGGCCTGTCTCCGTACCCCAGCTTGTTTGACCCCATAACCCCTTCTTTCCCTACCCCAGTACCACCCCCCACTCTGGCCGGAGCACGCCAAGCAGCTCCCCATCTCTCCGTAAGCGGCTACAGCTCTTGCCCCCAAGCCGACCCCCGCCTGAGCCAGAACTAGGCACCATGGTGGAGAAGGGGTCAGATAGCTCCTCAGAGAAGGGTGGGGTGCCTGGGACACCCAGCACCCAGAGCCTGGGCAGCCGGAACTTCATTCGCAATAGCAAGGTTGGTGCAGGCCCAGGCCGGGTGGGGAGAGGGGGGGAGTTGGGGGATCCAGGGGCTTGTTCTGATTCCACTCCTTTCTCTTGCAGAAGATGCAGAGCTGGTACAGTGTAAGTGTTGGGCAGAGGGACTTGCTGGCGGGGAGGGAGGGAGGGAGGAGGCAGCCGTCAAGAAGTGGGTGCTGGGGTCAGCAGACCTGGGGTCATACCTCTGTTGGCTACTTATGTGCTGTGTGACCTTGAGTGAGTTGCTTAACCTCTCTGGGCCTCTCTCCTTGTGAAACAGTCCCTATCTGAAGGTCACTATGAGTCGATGATGATGGTGGGTATGTGACACAGAGCCTGGCTTATGTAGGAATCAGTAGATGGGAGCTCTCATCATGGTCACTCTCATGTTACTGGCGGTAGAAGCCAGACTGAGCTAGACTTGAAGCCTCAAAGAGCCTGTCCGGGACAGAGGAGACTGAGGGGCTTCTGAGAGCATAGTGGGGCAGAATTAAGGGGATGAACCCCGCCTGGATTCACACCTCCCAAACTTTCTCCAGATGCTGAGCCCCACGTACAAACAGCGGAATGAGGACTTCCGGAAACTGTTCAGCAAACTCCCTGAAGCTGAGCGCCTCATTGTCGGTGAGTCTGATGCCCACCTAGTCTTGGACCTGACCCTGAGCTCCCAGCTCTGCCCTTCCGACCTTCCCCGCCTGGGTGCCCGCCAGGCCAGCCGTGTGACTCGGGTGTCTGTCCGCCCATCTCTCCCTGGCCGCCTCAGATTACTCCTGTGCCTTGCAGCGTGAGATCCTCCTCCAGGGCCGCCTCTATCTTTCCGAGAACTGGATCTGTTTCTACAGCAACATCTTCCGCTGGGAGACAACCGTAAGCCGACGCAGGAATGAGAAGTGGCCTCGGGGCAGGGAGGGCTCTGGCCCCTTCTGACCCACCTGTCCTTCTAGATTTCCATCCAGTTGAAGGAAGTGACCTGTCTGAAGAAGGAAAAGACAGCCAAGCTGATCCCCAATGCCATCCAGATCTGCACAGAGAGCGAGAAGGTGAGTGAGAGGACCTGCTGGCAAGGCCATGTGGTCACTGATCTTAGCCGGCTCCTCCCTTCTCCCACCACCAAAGCCCTGTATTTTCTGCACCCTGATCTGTGCTCAGTCGGTGGCTTTCTCTTTGTTCTTCCTGCCCCGGCCAAGGCTCCCATCATCTCTGACCTGGATCTCTGCACCAGCTCCTACTTCCTTAGTCCCTGCAGTCCGTCCCCCCACACAGCTGCGGAGATAGGATTAACAGTAAAATTCTTCCCCCCCACGTATCTACAACTCAGATGTCCCCTCTCCTTGGAAGCCTTCCCTGACACTCCATTCTGTCCTCACAATCTTGCCTCATGGTCCCAAGATGGCTGCCTCACACCCACGGCCCAGACAGGAAAGGAAAAAGAAATGTGGCCGGGACACACACACACACACACAGACACACACACACACACACACACCATTTCACAGCAGAATTCCCTTTGTGTTTTATTGGCCAAAAAAAGATCAGCTGACCACCCTACTGGGCAAAGGAGGCTGGGAAAGTACCATGGGCTCCTCCCCCTCACAGCCCAGTCACTCTGGACTGACCCCATCTGGAGATGTGCCTGTCTCCTGCCCTGGACTGTGAGCTCTGGGGGCGGGGGCAGGGTCCGGCCCAGGGACCATCTCCTCATCATAGTGACTCCAGCGTCCATTGCCGAGTTGGGCACAGGATACACATTCTGTGGCATGAAGGAAGGAATGATGGGTGGATGTACCTCAGGATGGAGATCAGGAACAGAGCTGGATGGGGATGGAGCTTCCTTCCATCCTTCCGTGTCTTTCCCACACCCCATCTCTCTCCTGCAGCATTTCTTCACCTCGTTCGGGGCCCGGGACCGCTGCTTCCTGCTCATTTTCCGCCTCTGGCAGAATGCACTGCTTGAAAAGGTGGGCCTGGATGAGGCCTGGGTGGGGGGGTGGGGGTGCTTACGGATGGGCCAGGGGACCCTGGAGCCAGGGGTGCCCGAACTGCAGGACCACTCAGCTCTTCTCTACGAGTATCTGGCCCCACATATCGGCAGCTTCCTCCATAGGCACCATGAGGGGCCACCATGGGCTCTAGCACCAGACCCTGCCCACTAGAAATATGTATCCATGGCCCCTTATTCGCCGTCATGGTTTTATGTGTGTGGCAGCAAAATCTGATCTGGGCTAATAGTATGTTTATTATCTTGTGTGTCAGCAGTTCATAATCGAACTTTGTGCTGGGATGGAAGTGGTCTCTGTCTGTGCTGTCCAGTAGAGTAGCCTCTGGCCAAGAGTCTGTTGAACTCTTGAAAAGTAGCTAGTGTGATTGAGGATCTGCACTTTTAATTAATTTAAACGTAAATGGTCATGCGTGCCTATTGCCTAGCACAGGTCTAAATCTCACTATGACTATTCATGTGTTTCAGGACAAAAAGTTATTAATGTGCACGACTGGAGTAAAGCTTAGATGTGATCAATATAAAGTTATAGTATCCAATATAGAATCTACCAGTGATTCTAGAACTTTATAATTTCAGAACCCTTTATACTCGTTAAAATAATTGTACACTCCAAGAACATTTGTGTAAGTAGGTTATACCTAGTGATATTTA
This sequence comes from Cnephaeus nilssonii, assembly GCF_951640355.1. Lineage (NCBI taxonomy): Eukaryota > Metazoa > Chordata > Mammalia > Chiroptera > Vespertilionidae > Cnephaeus > Cnephaeus nilssonii. The sequence continues at coordinate 34,957,991 of NC_137091.1, forward strand.
CTATATTAGAAATTGAAACTGGGACATTTTTATTTTTATTCATTTATTTTTAAAATATATTTTATTGATTTTTTTACAGAGAGGAAGGGAGGGGGATAGAGAGCTAGAAACATCGATCAGCTGCCTCCTGCACACTCCCCACTGGGGATGTGCCCGCAACCAAGGTACATGCCCTTGACTAGAATCGAACCTGGGACCCTTGAGTCTGCAGGCCGACGCTCTATCCACTGAGCCAAACCGGTTAGGGTGAAACTGGGGCATTTTTAAACACAAGAATACACAAGCACACTTGCATTAGCCACCAGAAAAATGACAGCATGGCCTGTTATAGCCTCTGGAAAAGTCCCTTGTATACTCATGAGAAAATAAAAGTGAAAAGATCAGTAACATCTTATACTACTAGTAATATTTATTATACTTGTGAAATAATTTTGACCTCATGAACCCCCTGAAAGGGTCCCGGGGACCCCCAGAATTCTTTGGGCCACACTTTGAGAACCTCTGACTTACTTATACACTGCACTGGATATTAAATATACTAGTTATTATCATTGGCAATGTACTGTCATTCTTAAATCCCAAATCTTAATTTTGAATCATATCTTGCCCCAAAGGTTTTGAGTTAGGGATTTTAGATTTTTACTTACTACAATCTGATAGCCCATTGAGTGCTAGCTGAGCCGGCTCTCCTGGAATGCCCACTGTGGTTGCGTAGGTTTACATAGGATGCGTTTGGCTGCAAGTGACTGAAATGCCAACCAAACAATGGCTTAAGAAACAGATACTGAATTATTTCATAAGGTAATAATAGCTAACACTTCTGGTGCTACTAAGTGCGAGGCACTGATGTGAGCATTACACGAATTAACTCATTCAACCTTCACACCCACCCTATGAGGCAGTATGGGTTATCATCTTTACTTCACCCATGGGGCATGGAGGGATAGACTGGCCCCTGGTCACATGAGCTTTTATGTGGCAGTCGGGTTCTGGACTCCTCTCATCCACTGCGTCACACTGATGCTCATGTAACGACAGGTCTGGAGGCGGGTGGTCCAGGGTGGGTTTGAAGGCTTCCCTCTGTTGTCAAGATCCCAAGCTCTTGTCCATTTTTCCGTACTCTCATCCTTTGCATATTAATGTTTTGTTCACATGCTTGTTGCCCCGTGGTTACACGGTGGCTGCTACAGCTGCAGGCATCATGCCCTCATCTAAGTGTCCCAAACATGAAGGAGAAAAGGGGTGACTAGAAAGTGGAATTTCCTTTATCAGGGAGGAAAAGCCTCCTTTAGCAGATTTCTCTTTGTATTTCTTTAGCTAGAGCTGGGGCACATGACTGCCTTCGGTTGCAAAGGAAGTTGGGTTTGTGGCAAAGGAAAGATGAATTGGCTGGAGAAGATTTTCACCCCCAAACAAATCAGAGTTCTGCTGGCAGGGAGGGAGGGTGGCTAGATGTCAGGTTGGCATGGCTCATGGTCTGCTGCTGCTGGCCTGTAGCCCCTCGAAGGCCCAGACCCGCTCCTCCAGCAGTGCTGCGCTCACACCCAGCCACTAGGGGCAAGAGTGCAGGGGCAGGGGCTCAAACAGGACAGCACAGTGTCAGCGTCTGTAAGAAGGGGAGGACAGAGGAGGGTTCCAAGCTCGGGCCCCGAAGCCAGATCGCCAGGGTCGGAGTTCCAGCCCTATCGCTGAGGAGCTGAGGGACCTGGATAAGCCACTGAGCCCCATCGGTGAAAGGGACGCTGTCCCTACTTCACAGCAGCCAGAGTTGGGCGCAGAATAAGTGCTTGGCAGTGTCAGCTCTTACGGGGCAGGGTTGTCAAGTGGTTAGCTCAGGGTGCTAGACCAGCCCCTGGGATCACATCTCAGCACTGCCACTTGGGCACCTCTGTGCTTCAGTGTCATTGTCTTAAAACGACGATAAATGCACCAACTTCACAGAATGGTTTTAAAGACTCAGTAAGTTAACTCATGTGAAGGAATTGGAATGCCCGGCACATGGTACCAGCTCAGTGAGTGTTGGCTCTGCGCGGAGAGGTTGCACACCCCTCTGCTGCTGCTGTCATTATTACTGCTATGACTGTTTTGTCATTGTCATTTACCCCTTCTGGCCATGGGTAGCTGAAAGGCCAGGGCTCCTGAGGACACTGGAGAAATGGGTGGGGGCAGGACCGCCTGGGGGGTTGGGGCAGAGGTTCCAGAGGCTGGCTGGGTTTGAATCTCTGACCTCGTGCACATGACTTCTCCTCCCTGGGCCTTGTATTCTCCTCTGTAAACTGGGACCATTGACCTGTAGCTGTGTGAGTATTGTGAAAACCTGAGGGGAAAGTCCTGGGCATACTGACTCCTCCTCCCCAGGGCTGCCTTGGGGCTGAGATTTAGGATGGGAGACCATGCCGCCCCGTGTGGGCACTGGGGGAACTGCTGAGGCTGGTGGGGACGGGTGGGAAGGGCTCTGGCCTGGGTGAGGTGGAGGCTAGCCCCCTTACGTCCTGCCTGCCCAGACGCTGAGTCCCCGCGAGCTCTGGCACCTGGTGCATCAGTGCTACGGCTCAGAGCTGGGCCTCACCAGCGAGGATGAGGACTATGTCTGCCCCTTGCAGCTGAATGGTCTGGGGTGAGTCAAAGGTTGACAACTGGTTCCGGGTTTGGGGGAGACACGAGGGGCTGCGTGCAGAGCTCCTGGATTCCTGGGTGGAACGAGGTGGGTGTATGGGGCTCAAGGATACAGTGACCTCACCCCCTCCCTTTCATTGCAGGAGCCCCAAGGAAGTAGGAGATGTGATTGCCCTAAGTGACATCACCCCCTCAGGGGCAGCCGACCACAGCCAGGAGCCAAGCCCAGTGGGTTTGCGCCGTGGCCACATCACCCCCAACCTTTCCCGAGCCAGCAGTGATGCAGACCATGGGGTGAGCAGGAGGGTGAGAGAGCGAGGAGGGTGCCGAGGGGAAGAGACAGGCGAAGGCTAGAGGTGGTGTTGGGGAGAGGGACAGGTTAGGGGGAAAGGAGGGCATGGTCAGAGGGACAGAAGTGGATGGAGGGAGGGGTAAGAGGGGGTAGATGGAAGGATAGGATGGAGCTTGGGAGTGGGCAAGGAAACTAGGGGCAGGCAAAGGAGAGACGGATGGAAAGAGTGAGAGACAGCAGAAGCAAGAGAGGAATGGATGGATGAGTTAGGATGTAGGCAAGGCATGGACAGGACAGACGGATAGGACACGTAAGAAAGCTTATGGCCCAGGCATCCAAGATAAGCCTGGAAGGGGCTCTCAGCCCTCGCCTGGGTGGCCCTAGGGCCTCTTGTAGCTCTGCTGTAAGCCCTTCATATACAATACCTCCAGGCATTGGTTTTCTTACAGTCTTGAATTCTAATGGTCGATGTGGGCACTCAGGAGGCCCTCAGGCTGGGATGGAGGTGGGACAAGGCTGGATTAAGCCATTCTCTGCAGGCAGAGGAGGACAAAGAGGAGCAGACAGACAGACAGCCTGACGCCTCTTCCAGCCAGACAGTGATTCCAGTGGCTGAACCCCCCAACGCAGAGCCCACCCCACCTGATGGGCCCACTTCCTTGGGCCCCTTGAAACTGCTGCCCAGCGAGGAGCTGTTGACGGACACGAGTAACTCCTCCTCGTCCACGGGGGAGGAAGGTGAGGCAGGTGGTCTGAATCATTTTTTTCAGTTGCATGTGACAACCTTACTCAGACTGGTATAAACAAGGATTTGCTAGCTCACTGGACTAAGAAATCCAGGGAGTGGGCAGGTAAGGCATGCACATGGTGTTGTTAGCCACCTGGTATCTTTAGCTCTGCTTTAAAGGTAGCAGGGCAGGGTGGATAGCAGCACAGACGCTGAAGCCAGATGGCTAGGGTTCAAATTCTGGCCACCGTGGTTCCTAGCTATGTAACCTGGGGAAATTATTTAACCTCTGGGAGCCTCATTTCCCCCATCTGAAAAATTGGATAAGCACTAATAATATTCACTGCATAAGGTTGTTATTAAAAGAATTAAATGAGTTAATACGAGTAAAGTTCTTGGGCCAGTTAGTATTAGCTATTCTTCCCATCATCATCATCATCATCATCATCATCATCATCATCATCTCCATTTCTCTGTACCAACTTCATTTTCAGGCAGCTTCTCCTCTTGTGGGAGCAGAGGGAGCCCCTGCCCTGCTCCAGAGAAGCCTAGCAGAAGGAAAAGATGCTTTCCCAGTGGCTCTACTAACAGCTTAGGGTGGCTCTGAGTGGAGAGCGAGCCAACTCCTGAGCTAAGCACTGTGGCTGCCTGGGGTCACACACTCCCCTCTGAAGCAATCACTGGCTGTTTGGTCTGGTTGCACACACCCCTCTGAACCAATCACTGGCCGCCTGGGATCACACATCCCCGAACATATCCCTGGGGCCAAGCGCCACAGGCCAATGAGCCTGTGATTGCTGGAAATGCCGGCCTACGTGATTGCTCCACCTCGAACCGATCCTGGTGGCTCTGATGGTCTGGGCCTGGGGAACACGCCACCCTAAAGCCAGCCCTGGGGCAGAGGGGGCCGAGGAGTGTGCTGTGTCACAGGGTCCACTGCGGTCTAGGAGGATAGGCCTGCCCACCCACTCCACAAGGCCAGGAGTGGGGGAGTGGTCACCACAGGGAATCCGAGGAACCACTGAGGAAGGAGGAGCGCGGGTGGCCTCATTCGTTGCCCTTGTGTGTGGCCCAGCAGACCTGGCTGCCCTGCTTCCTGACCTCTCTGGCCGCCTCCTCATCAATTCCGTCTTCCACGTGGGTGCAGAGCGGCTCCAGCAGATGCTCTTCTCAGACTCGCCCTTCCTGCAGGGCTTCCTGGAGCAGTGCAAGTTCACAGGTCAGGAGCTGAGGTCCCCGGCACAGGGCGGGCTGGGCAGGACAAACCCGGAGACAGACAGGCACTGCTGTGCAGGTTGGGTGTGGCAGGGCGCGGGGGTTAAAAACAGCCTCCGTGAGACCAGAGTGGGCTGCCTCTTACTAGCAGGGTTCCAGCCTGTCTGTGCCTCAGTTTCTTCTTCTGCATGAGAGAGGTATGATAATAGTTCCTGTCTTATCAAGGTCTCAGGAGAGTTAAGTGAGTTAATACTAAAAAAGTGCCTAGAACAGTAACCGATAGTACAGATTTCATAAATACGATGTAACGATCATACATTTAGTGCCCATTCTCTGCAGAGACCAAGACAGATGTACCCAGAATCTGGTAAGAATGAGAGGAAATAGATTCTCAGACAAATAAGGGTGAGTGTCAGAGGGGTAGCTGAGATCTGAGAAGTATCAGGAAAGGCTGCTGGCAGGATGTGAAACTGAAACGAAGGCCTGAAGGAGGAGCTTTTCCAGGGAAAGAGGAGGAGGTGGGGGAGAGGGACCCAGGAGGCTGGCAGTGCGCCTACAGAGGCTCTGAGGCTAGAGGCAGGCACTGTGAGAAACGCCTTGAGGCTGGGCCCCTGTGGCCTGGTGTGGCGAGGGGAGCCACGGCAGCAGGTAAAGTGCAAGGGTTGACCATGAGACCAGCAGAGGAGTCAGATGGGGGCGGGAGTGTTCAGGCCCAGGGCTCTGGGGAGAGCCTGGAGGACAGTTGTACCGCCCCTGAGATAGGGCTCCAGAGGACGGGCAGCTTTGAAGAGATGCTGAAGCCAATGTGGGGTCCAGTGGGTGGGAGGGGTCCAGGGAACTTTCAGGGGAAGGTGTTCACGAGGTCACAGGATCTTAGGTCTGAGGCTTAGGGGAGAAGCCAGGACTGGGACAGAGGGAAGCTGAGGTTGCAGGAATGGATGAGATGGCCTCAGGAGAGGTGAGAAGTGTAGGAAGAGGAAAGGTTCCCGCCATCATCAACATACAAGGTTTTAAATGTCTCAAGGAAAGTGGGGTAGGCACTAAGCTGGGGACGTGGAGGAAAAGCAGGCGGGGAGCAAGGCCTACATACAGCCTGTGGACAAAGGGCTGGAGAATAGTGTCCTCATTCTGCTCTTCCCTGCCCCAGACGTGACCTTGAGCCCCTGGAGTGGGGACAGCAAGTGCCATCAACGCCGAGTGCTGACCTACACCATTCCCATCAGCAACCCGTTGGGTCCCAAAAGCGCCTCGGTGGTAGAGACACAGGTGAGCCAGACAGGTGGCCAGCTGGGTGGGGTGGCAGGTGGGGCAGCCCTGACTCCCTCCCGTGTCCCTGCAGACTCTGTTCCGGCGCGGCCCGCAGGCGGGCGGGTGTGTGGTAGACTCGGAGGTGCTGACGCAGGGCATCCCCTACCAGGACTACTTTTACACTGCCCACCGCTACTGCATCCTGGGCCTTGCCCGGAACAAGGCCCGTCTCCGGTGAGCAGCTGCCTCCACCGGATGCCCTGGTGGTTGCAGAGCCTCTACGCCCCACTCTCCCAGCCAAAGTCAGCAGCAGGAAGTTGGTTGCTGCCCTGGCAGGCAGAAGTGTTGGTCCCTAAGAGGCGAGGGACACCCAGAGGTGTTGGGCCTGAGCTTCTAGAACGATGGCGCTGCCATGGACCAGGATGGGGAAATGGGGAGAAGTCGGTTTGGGGAAGATCAGGAGCTCAGTTGGGGACATGTTAAGCTATCTTAGACCCCCTTTGTAGAGGTGCATGCAGCAGCAAGATGGAAGGGGTTCAGGGCTGCAGAGGGTATTAAGCCTCCGTTTGGGTGGGCAGTGCTTACGGAAGGGAGTCTTGCCAAGGCAGTGGGTATGGACAGAGAAGGGTTTACGGGCTGACTGGTCAGCGCTTCTGGTGAGCAGGGATCACAGGGAAGCCATGGGTGGGTGGGGGCAGGGTGTTTGATTTGTCTATGGGTGTACAGGGCCTCTCTGAATGAGGGGGAAAACACCCCCAGAAATGGGGCAGCAAGGCTGGAGTCAGACCCTGACCCCTGACCTCATTCCTCCACCCCCAGAGTGTCCTCTGAGATCCGCTACCGGAAGCAGCCCTGGAGCCTCGTGAAGTCTCTCATTGAGAAGAACTCGTGGAGTGGCATTGAGGATTATTTCCACCACCTGGGTAGGGGGCAGAGCCGGGCAGGACGGGGGTGGGGTGGGGGTGGGGGGCCTGGTCAGGCTCAGACCTGCTCTTTGTGTCCGCAGAGCGAGAGCTTGCCAAGGCCGAGAAGCTATCCCTGGAGGAAGGCGGGAAGGACGCCCGGGGGTTGCTGTCAGGCCTGCGGAGGCGGAAGCGGCCCCTGAGCTGGAGGGGTCACGGTGATGGGCCCCAGCACCCAGACCCAGACCCCTGCACCCGGGCTGGCATGCACACCTCGGGTGTGTCCCTCAGGCCCGGGCAGGGCAGGCGGAGGAGCGGGGCCCTTGGGCTGGGCTTAGATGAGTCTGACTCCGAATTGCTCTCCCACAGGCTCCCTCAGCTCCCGCTTCTCAGAGCCATCCGTGGACCAGGGCCCCGGGACAGGCATCCCCAGTGCCCTGGTGCTCATCAGTGTTGTGTGAGTAAGGAGGCTGGGCTTCGGGCTCGCACAGGCCTGGGTCTGCATCTTGTCTGTGACCAGGGCCTCACTGGGCCTCCGCCTGAGTGGGAGTGTGTGCTCACCGCAGCAAGGATTGAAGGAGCTGCTGTCTGGGATGTGCCCGGCCGAGCTCCGTGCACGGTGTGCTGCTCTGTTCATCGCAGAGAAGTCTTCCTGCTGGGAGAGGGCCGCCCGGGACTCTGGGAGGTTAGAGGGACCTGACCTCACCCAGGGGGCAGGGAGGGCTTTCTGGAGGAGCAGGTACCCAAATGAGGTGAAATTAGGTGAACCAGGAGAGATGCAAAAGAAGCAGTCATACTTGCACATTGTATCCATGTTTTCTGCGCCTAACCCTAAGCTGGTGATGCTGGGGACTCGGTAGTTACCAACAGCTCTGGGGGGAGACAGTCCTGGCACCAGACCACAGTGATGGCGGGAACACAGGCAGAAGGGACAGGGCTGGAATGGGAGAGCCCGGGAGGCGCATGGAGGCTTCCTCCAGGCGGGATGGGGGGCGGTTAGAGAAGGCTCCTGGGACAGAAGACGCCTGAGCTGAGGCCCCAGAGGGTTAGGCAGGGAGACCCACATGCAAAGGTCTGGAGGCGTGGGGGGCAGGACACTGAGGAAATGGAGGTGAGATCCCATGGACATGGACTCTTGGGGTGAGCGTCAGAGTGGCCACGCACTCGGCCTGTCTGGGCCAGCCTCAGTTTCCCAGCAGCAGCAGCAATCTAATGAGAGGCTGTGTGGCATGCTCTGCTGGGACTGGGGTGAGGAGGGTGGGGGTGGGTAGGATGAGCTGGGCAGTTCTCATCTCTTTGTTTCCCCTCACTGCCTCCTCAGGATCTGTGTGAGGTAGGGTCTGCCCTCCCCTCCCCTCCCCTCCCCTCCCCTCCCCTCCCCTCCCCTCTCACCCCTGGCTGTAGCTTCTCTGTTCTCCGCCCTTGGCTCTCCCAGGGAGGTGATTTGGTGGACGGTTAAGGGTGTGGGCATCAGACAGGATGAGAACCCTGACTTGGCTGCTTCTGTACTGTGTGACCCTGGACATGTCTCCCCGACTCTGAGTCTTAACTTCCTCCTCTGAAAGGGGGGAGTTGTGGTGTCCTTTCAAGTTGTGTGTGTGCCCAACTCCTGACCTCTGTCCCCTGCCCCCAGCCTCATCGTCCTCATCGCCCTCAACATCCTCCTCTTTTACCGCCTCTGGTCCCTGGAGAGGACAGCCCACACCTTCGAGTCCTGGCACAGTCTGGCCCTGGCCAAGGAGTGAGTGGGCCCCCTGAGGGGGTTGGGAGCTTGGGCGGGTGTGGGGAGGCCAAGACTCCACTCAGGTCCTGTACCCCCCAACAGCAAGTTCCCCCAGACGGCCGCAGAGTGGGCGGAGGTCCTGGCCCTGCAGAAGCAGTTCCACAGCGTCGAGGTGCACAAGTGGAGGCAGATCCTGCGGGCCTCGGTCGAGCTCCTGGACGAGGTGCGGCCCCGGGGCTGGGGGACCCTGCACTCACACCCAAGATGCGGCAGATGCCTCTGGGCCTCAGTTTCCTCCTCCATAAAATGGGAGGCCATTCATAGTCCCCCAGCTTCTAGGGTTGCCCGAAAAATCGGCAGAATGGAAAAATAGAATGTACTGGCTCTCATCCTGGGTCCAGCCACTAAATGGCAGTAAGAATTGATCTCTGCTACCATATTTTGACTGCCTCGCCCCCCCAGGTTCGGCTTGGTTTGGGGCATCCTCTCCCCCAGCATGACCAGGTGGTGCCTGCAGCTCTAAGCTGACAAAGGAAAGTGCTCACTCTTACTGGCTGCTGGGCTCATGTGCCCACCCCAAACCAGCACAGCGGCCAGGGGTAGGCCAGGCTTGGTCTCTGAGTCCCTCCCCCACTTGAGGTGACTAAGGGATCACATAAGGGTGGGAGAAAAGTTCTCCAAAGGATACTGGGGTCTCACCTCTAGAAGGGGTTGCCCCATATACCCCCTATAGTTCAGGGCAGCATCTATTCAGAAGGCCAGGTTTAAATTCCAGTGTGTGACTTGGGGCCTTGGCTTCCTCCTCTGTAAATGGGAGAGTAATTGACGTTACCTCAAAGACTGTTATGAGGATTAAAGGAGTTCAAATTGGAATAGTGCCAAGTTCATAGCGAACACTTTGTGTTTGCTGTTAGTAGTGCAATCCCAGTGCTAGGCACACAGTAGGTGCTCAATAAAGTGGTGGCTCAGCGCAAATTCCAGGCTCCTGGGGTAAGTGCCCAATGTGGGGAGTGGGTGTGGGAAGTTGGGGAGCAGCTGGCAGTGGCTGGGCACCCAAGGGTATCTGAGTGCAAGTTGGTGGGTAACAGTGAACATCGTGTCTGGTCACTGTGGGCCATAATGCTGAGGCTTATCTAGGGGCCTCATTGCACCCTGAAATTATGCTCGAACAGGTACGCTCACTCTGGGAAAGGCCATAGGCCAGGGTAGAAGGGTTTGAAGCTCAGAGAGGGAGAGCGGAGCCTCTCCATCCTCAGCTAAATGCTTGTTATTTTCCTCTCACATTGCTATGGGCACAGAGTTGACTTTTCAAATGTATGCTAACAGCAGACACTGGTCAAGCTGGGCTGCTCTAAGCGTCAAAATGACCAGCTGCTTTGCTTCTCATGGCCAGCCTCTGAGGGAGGTGCTCTTATCCCCCCATGTAATAGGGATGCTGAGGTGTGGAGCGATTAGACTTGCCCAAGGTTGCATAGCCGGGAATAAGAATAACATGTGTGCCAGGTCCTAGGTGGTCACCCATCAGGAACCTGAAATAACCTGGTGCAGCAGGTATGTTACTGACCCATCCTTCAGCTGAGGCACCTGGGACGGGGAAGGGGCTTGCCCAAGGTTATTCAGGAAGTAGCAGAGGCTGGACTTGAACCCAGGCCATCTGGGCCCCTTTCGTCTGCTGCCTGTAAGAAGTTAAACGGTACAGATGGCTCCACTTGTGTAACACCGTGACCCAGGCAAGGGGACATGGCCTCTCTGGACCTTCAGTTCCTCAGCTGCAGAGTGGGAAGTGATATCACCCCTCCCAGCATTCACCTCTTCCCCCAGATGAAGTTCTCGCTGGAGAAGCTGCATCAAGGCATCACTGTGTCAGACCCTCCCTTCGACTCCCAGCCACAGCCCGACGACAGCTTCTCCTGAGGACGCCAGGTCACACAGCCATTCCCCCAAACGGACAGATGGACACAGAACCTCGGTGACCACTGCTGGCCCGGTGTGAGCACCAGGAACCTCCTGCCCACCCATCCCCGTGGCCCAGCTAGGGGCCATGCAGACATGGGGACCACAGAACCGAGATGCACTTTAGACCAGCGTGTGCGAGTCCAGCTGCCATTGCCTGCCCAGCCAGGGCGCTGGCCTGGCCTTTGGCAGGCCCCCTGCTAACTTATTTTGCCCTGCTGGAGTTGTGGGGGCACCTGCTGGGGTGCACGATCCCCTCAGCTCTGGGTTTAATGTATTATATTTATTTGGGCTGACAGAGTCCCAATAAAGGGTTGGAAATGGCTGTGGCTGTGCCTATGGAATGGGCGGGAGCCTCCTGTTGCACTCATCCCGTGCGCCAGGGAAGGGGATCTGTCCATTTCCTGGGGCGATAGTCACTGACATGACCTGGACTTCCCTAGCGTCGCACACAAGCTTTGCCTCATCAGGGTCCAGTGTGGGGGCTCCCAGGACAGACTCTAATGCCTGGTGGCCTGGGTTCAGATCCCACCTCTGATACTTAAGCAGGCATGTAACCTGGCGCCGGTCAGTCTCTTTCAGGCTTAGTTTTGTCTTCTGTTCACTGGGCATAAGAATAGCCCCAGTCTCTCAGGGTTGTTCAAAGAGAGTTGTTCTCAAACTTAAGCTACATCAGGATCTCCCGGAGGGCAGATGGCCAGACCCACCGGCAAAGTGTGGTTCAGCAGGTCCGGGGTGGGCCACAGCCTGTGCTGTCCGCAAGTTCCCAGGTGATGCTGCTGATGTTTGTCTAGGGTTCCCACTTTGAGAACTGCTTTGTGAGGAGTTAATAAATGTGGCCACTTATGATAGGGTACTCACTAATGTTACTCATTGCAGAAGAGCTGAAGGGGGAAAAAGTGAGTACCAAGTACATACCAGGCTAAGTGCCATGGTCTGGTGTTCATTTAGTTCTTGCACTGGCTCTATGAGATGGAGACAAATAGTTACATGCCTGAGGCCCTTCAGTAGGAAGGCAGGGACTGTAGGCCTGGCCCCTGGTGGCTCCACATTTAGATGCGAGGTCCTGACTTCTTCAGGACCCCACTACGGCCCATCCAGATGAGGCTATCTGAGCCCCTGTCTTACTGATGAGGAAATGGGCTTACTCAGCATGGCGCTCAGTGCGGGGGGGGGGGGGGGGGGGGGCGGGAGACACAGCGGGGCACTGTCAGTGACTGTCGCCCCAGACTAAGGGATACAGAGAGACCTTCAGTATGTCCCAGTGAGGCTGTAAGAACTTTTGTAGTTGATGGCCTGGGGCAGAGGACTGGAGGGATGGGACAGGGGCAGGATGGACCACAGGTAGGGAAGAGCAGAGCCAGCCTCTCCTATCCTCTAGCTATGTGGTCATGGCAAGTTACCCACTCTGAGCCTCAGTTTCCCATACCTGTAAAGTGGGCACAATGGTAATACCCACCTTGTAGGAAAAATTATGTGAGTTAATGTTAGTAAAGTGCATAGAGCAGCACCAAGCCCATAGCAGGTGCTCAGGGAACATGTGTCAGTAGGTGCCCATGTCCCAGGCCTAAGACCTGTCCTCATTGTGCCTCTGCCTACCACCCCTGCCAGAGGGAAAGCTCAGAACAGCAAGGTTATTTTCTGTAGGGGAATTTCACAACCCAGGAAGTAAGTGCTGGCACAGAGGCCCAGACCACAGAAGTGTCCGATGTCCCTGGCTTCCTGTCCCTCTGCCACAGGCCTGCCCCACACCCTGGTTCCTCTTGTCCAGCAGGGCTAGGCCAGGGGGTTTCTGAGACCCTTTCCCCCCCACCCCCTAGAACTGGTGGCCAGGACCTGAACTGGGGGCCAGTGACACCCCCCCCCCCGCCCCCCGCATCAGAAGTCTCACCCCCACCAGAGTCTGACAGCCTATCTTCTCCATTTGGCCGAACCTACTGACAAGACAGGCCACTTGCCATCGCTGGGCAGGATTCCAGATCTACCTGAGGCCAGGGGCATGACCCCAGGTGAGGGAGTGATCAGCCTCAGTTTCCTCTTGGTGAAATGGGGCTAATAATAGAGCTTGCTGCCCATGTTAGGAGTTAGAATTTGATTCGGCATATCACAAGGACTCTGGCATTTATTTATTCACGACAAATATTTATCAAGCACCTACAATGTGCCTGGCACAGTTCAGGTCTGGAGACACAGGTGCACAGGACAATGTCCTCACCCCGGGGGTATATATTCCAGGACTGGAGGGACAGACAGTGAACAGAGAAACTATATACAGGAAGAGTACAATGTCGGGTGACAACTGCTGTGGGGGAAAAATGTAACAAGTAAAGGAGGTCAAGTAAAGACGGGGGAGGCAGTTTCTCTGGAATGGACAGAACCTGAGGAAGGTGACATTGAAGCCAAGAGCTGTAGGAGGAGCTGGCGTGAGCCTTTTGGATACTTGGGCGAAGAGTGGTCCTGGCTGACGGGAGGGCAAGGGCCCTGAGGTGGAAATGAGCTTGGTGTGCTGGAAACAGCAGGGGCCTGGGCAGCCAGCTTAGCAGTGGGGGAGAGAGGAATAGAAGATGATGTCAGAGACAAAGGAGGGGGGCATCCTCCTGAAAGATAGCACCCCAACCCCCCAGGGTGTCCTCTGGTTTGGATCCAGAGTGACCCTCCTGTTTGGGAGGGGTCTGCCATGCCCTGGCCTGATGCCAGGGATCACTTGGTGGTCCAGCAAGACCCTCTTGATCCCATGAGGGTGATCTCTATAATGTGAATTCTTAAGCCCTGCCCCCAAACTGCCCTCTCAGCCCCCTTGTGATTCTGGGGGTGACCTTTCCCAGACTCTGGCGCTGGGGGTTCCCAGCCTCTGGAGGGGCCGGACACCCAGGCCATGCGCCCTTGCCCAGAAGCCGTGGTCCCTGAGCCATCCGGAGAGGCCGGTGGAGCGGGCGCCTCCCGGGCCGCTGCGGCAAAGGCTTGGCTGCCGCGCCCTGCCCCCCCTCTGCCCCCCCCCCCCGCGGTGATTCATCCCGCCCCCTCCCTCTCCCTCCTCCCTCGCAGGCCGCCGCCGCGGCTGCAGTGCGCAGGAAAGCGGGGCCCGCACCCAAGCGCCCAAGCCTAAAGGGGCCTGGGTCCGGGCATCGGGCGGACGCGCCGGGCTGTGCGCGCTAGCGCAGCAGCCTGACCAGCAGCAGCCACCCGCGCGGCGGGGATGCCCGGACGCCGGGCCCGGGGGCTGGGCCCCCGGCGGTAACCGGAGCGGGGGGGCCGCGCCCCCCCTCCTTCCCCCACCTCGCTGGTTCCAGAGCCGCAGCTGCTGCGCCCGCGCGCTCCCGGGGACATTCTAACGGCCGCCGGGCCCCGCCGCCTCTCGCCCCGCTATTAATACCGGCGGCCCGGGAGAGGGGCGCAGCGCAGTCATGGGGACACTGCTGGCTTTCGTGGTCGGCACGGCGCTGAGTAAGTGAGCGGGGGGCGCGCGGCGAGGGACACAGCGGGGCACGGTCAGGCGGCGGGTTCAGGCTCAGGACCCCGGAGAGTGGGGCGAGGGCCGCTTCCGCCCATCCCCCGGCCTGGCTGAGTCCCTTCAGAAGTTGTGCGCACCGGGTGCGGGGCTTGGGGGGAGGGGTGGAGTTGCGGGTGGGCCAGAGACGGCGGGGTCCCGCTGGCACGGCTTCGCGGCTTCGGGTGCCCAGCTGGGGGCGAGGAAACGCGGAGTCAGCTGCTCCCGGAGCCCCGCAAGCTGCAATGTGACACCCACGCCGCAGGGGTGGCTGGGGATGGGGGAGGAGGCGGCGCCCGGAGACTGAGACTAGAGAGATGGAGAGGCTCGAAGAGATGGTGACAGGAGAGGGAAGGGGCGAAAGACGCAGAAGGACCCGGAGTACTCTGGAGTGCTCCATGGGGAGACTGGGGAGATGGAAGTAAAGGGGCAGAGACGAGATAAATGCTGAGTTTGCCAGAGAAAGAGATTGAGGAGAGTTCATCTGAGCTGCAGAGGGAACAAGTTAAAAGAGGCAGAAAGAGATGGAGACACGGGGGAGGAAAGGAGCTTACAAAGGGACAGGGAAAGGTGGAAAGAGCGCGCGCGCGCGCGCGGGAGAGCGTGTCTGAGCCAGGAAAGAAAACACGAAGTGGTGGGACCTTCAGAAAAGCCCCTAGGAGAGAGAAAGAGCGGGGAGTCAGAGACAGAGTTATTCAGGAAGGTGGAAAGGGACGGCAGAGTAAGGGGACAAGAATAATAAAGGGACAAAGAAAAAGACCCAGAGCTGGAGCTGGAGGCACAGCATTAGTTAGTGACCTGAGGGGGGGGGGGGACGGGGGGGGGGGGCGCGCGCAGGAAGGAGGTAGCAGGTAAGAATGTGGAGGAGGGACCCGAAGGAGCTGGAATCCCATGGACGTGCAAAGGCTCTGAGGCAGGAAAGAGCTTGGTGAGTTTGGAGAAGCCGATAGGAGGTGGGAGCCTGAGGACCTGAGGACAGAGGCAGGAGAAGTTGGGGAGCGGGAGGCAGGGGGGCGGGGGGAGGCGAGATGACACGGGAACTTGTGGGACTGGGGAGTAGGAATGGAGTGTGGGTCTTCCCTACTTCTAGGGCCCACCTCTCCCTTTGAGTCCTTGCCTTTTCCCAACCTTCTCTGGAGCCGGCTGGTTTTGCAGAGCAATGATGGTGGAAATGACTGCCACCTTGAACTTCGAACACAGCTGGAATTTCAGACCCGCCACTTAGATGCTGCAGTGCCTCGGACAAGTGGCCTTCTGAAGAAGGGGTACTTGGGTAGCACACACTGAGAGTTACTGAGCACAGTAGCAGCCCTATTGATTGGGGGCCTCTGTGTGCCAGCCCCCCCCCCCCACACACACACACACTTTGGGGAGTTACCTAACTTACGGAATCTGCTCAGCAGACTCCAAAAGCAAAGATGATTGCTTCCCTCACCATTCACAGAGGAAAGCAGGCTCAGGGGAGATGGGTGACTTGCCAAGAGACACAGAAAGGGGCCGAGCCAGACTGTGTCCGGCTCTGTCCACGCGTCGTCGTTATTGAGGGGAAACATGGCTTCCGAGGGGCCTGCATGGCCCAGGGTGATAGGTGTCCCTGCTGTCCCCACAGTGTCCTCCGCCTGGGCGGGCTGTGTGGAGGTAGACTCGGAGACGGAGGCGGTATACGGGGACACCTTCAAAATTCTGTGCATCTCCTGCAAGCGCCGCAGCGAAACCACCGCTGAGACCTTCACGGAGTGGACCTTCCGCCAGAAGGGCACCGAGGAGTTTGTCAAGGTGTGTGGGAGCCCGGCCCCGGGTGTGGGAGGGCGAGCGGAGGTGTCCACGTGGGGGCAGGATGGAGGGGGCTGATTGTTTGCTCTCAATAAGGTGCTATTCTTGATGACCTGAATTCAAGTTTCAGTTCCACCGCTGACCAGCTGGTGACCTTGGGGACATCGCTGAGCCTGTCTGAGCCTGCCTCAGTTTCCTCCTCTGTAGAGACAGGGTGGTCATGGTATCTCGCTCGTAGTCTGTGTGCGGACTGACCGAGTTGATGTCCCTGGCCCCCGGTTGGCACAATGGAATTATTTTGTACCAGCGAAATGTTTTGGGTGGCCGACCCAGAGGAGCAGCAGAACGTTTTGGCCTCCTTCACACGATGTGTGCTTGGAATTACAGCTGGGGAGGCGCCACGCACGTTTAGGGCCCACTGGAGAGTTAGGGTCCATAGCAGCGGGATCAGGCTGCCTCTGTCCGAGAGGGAGGCGGATGTCTGGAGACCGGGCAGAATTGTAGAGAACGAACAGGGGCTGGGGGAGTGATGGGGAATGCGTGTGAGTGCGTGTCTCAGGACTAGGGGCACAGTCAGGGTCTGAGGCAGACCCAGGCATGACCCTAGCCCCGCGGTGCCCTCCCTGCCTGAGCCCCCGGGTGTATCCATATGTCTGTCTGTGTGTCAAGGCAAGGGACAGCATAGAGGTCTAGGTGGGGGACATGAGCCCAGGCTGCGACCCCCACCGCTGCCCGCAGATCCTGCGCTATGAGAACGAGGTGCTGCAGCTGGAGGAGGACGAGCGCTTTGAGGGCCGTGTGGTGTGGAATGGCAGTCGGGGCACCAAGGACCTGCAGGACCTGTCCATCTTCATCACAAATGTCACCTACAACCACTCGGGTGACTATGAGTGCCATGTCTACCGCCTGCTCTTCTTTGAGAACTATGAGCACAACACCACCGTCGTCAAGAAGATCCACTTGGAGGTGGTGGACAAAGGTGAGTGAGGCCCTGCCTGTCTCCCTCCACTGGCAGATGGAGGGACAGATGGCAGGTAGGGGACAGGCTGGCTGCATTCTGGGCCAGCCAACTTGCCTACGGCAGCAGGGGGAACAGCGCCTCTTTCCCCAACCCCAGCGTGGGCCTCCGTTTCCCTTCAATTCACGGAGATGTCCCAGAAGGCCTCTCCCATGCAAGTTCTGGGGGTGAAACCTTTGCTGCCTGTGCTGTGTGACCTCTGGCAGGTGTCTTTCTGTCTCTGAGCTGAAGGGTTTGTCCTGTAGGAAACAGGACAGTAATGGTATCTACCTTTCAGGATGTTGTTTGAAACATTCCGATGTTCCAGGGAGGTTGTGAGGACTGAGTGACATGCTGGGTGTCAGCCGCTGGCCTGCCTGTAAGTGGGGCGATGGTGGCAGTTCGGCTTGTCAGGTAGTCTGGGCTCCGCCTTCCCGTGTCGCCGTGGGGGAAGCGATGGAAGGGCATCGCCTAGAGTAGTGCCCCTCCAGTGCGGCGCACAGCCCTCCCGGAGTCTTGCCAATGTGTGGGTCTGGACCCAGCAGACCTGGTGGGCCCAGGGTCCATTTCTGAAAAGTGCTCAGGCGAGACCGGTGCTGCAGGGCTAGGGCCACCCCGAGGAAGAGGATCTAAGATGTTTTTGAACCGTTTCATCATTTTGGCTTCAGTTGCCTTGGACCCCTCCTCTGAACCATATTCTGAAGGATGTAAATTGGAACTTTCCAGGGCCCTATGACCCATATCGGCTTAGAGAGTTGGGGAGATATCCCAGACCTCGGACCACCAAAACGCTGTGGCAAGGATAGCGCTTGGGGCCCGTAGCACACGTACACCATCATGGGCAATGTGACCGTCCTTCCTTTCCCCGAGACAGGCCTCAGCGCCTCATGTAGATGGAGACCCTCTGGGCTGGGGCTCTTACAGGTTGGGGAAGCCCAGGCTCAGGGAGGTAAGATGACGTGGCCAAGGTCATAGGGGCTGGGACCTGAACTGAAAGCCAACCAAGCTTGTGTGACTGCCGTTTCTGCTTTGGCATGACTCACTGTCTTCAGAGTGATCTAGCAGCCCGGCTGGTGTGGTTCACTAGCTGAGCGTCGGCCCATGAACCAGGAGGTCACGGTTTGATTTCTGGTCAGGGCACATGCCTGGGTTTCGGGCTCAATCCCCAGTAGGGGGCGTGCAGGAAGCAGCCAGTCAATGTTTCTCTCTCGTCGATGTTTCTATCTCTATCCATCTCCCTTCCTCGCTAAAATCAATAAACTATATTTAAAAAACAACACCACCAAAGTGATCTAGCAGAATTCAATGCAGGAGACGTGTCTGAGCAACTCTTTGGTGTAGGACACCATGCTGGGTGGGCAGCCACTCACACAGCAGATGGGCCCCGCCTGCATGAGAGTGGAGAAAGTGGAGTGGCTGTGACAAAGATGCCCCCAGGTACTGCGGCTTATAATCTGTGTCAATCCCGTCTCTCGAATCAGTGCTGAGATGAGGGGTCCGGGGGACAGGCAGGTGCCGTGATCCCGTCAGGCACCACGGTTCTTTCCATCTGTGGTCCTGCCTGGCTCAGGCTGCCGTCCTCATCTTCGTGGTGGAGGCTGGGGCTCAAGCACACCGCGGGTCAGTCAGGTCTCTCTGTTTTAACATTATCTACCATAGTGCTCTACTCTCAGAGTCTGTGCTCTTAACAACATCTGTCATCTGTAGAGCTCTTTATGTTGTGTTCGCAGAGCCTGCGGTTTCAGCATTACCCTCCATTCTCCGGTGTTTTTTATCTGCTATATTATAGTATTGCCTTTTAGCATCACCCACTATACTACGGTGTTTTATATTATACTGTTTTAATATTACCTAGCATACAACCGTATTTTTTATTATAATCCATCACACTAAAGTATTTTTTAAAAAATATATTTTATTGATTTTTTACAGAGAGGAAGGGAGAGAGATAGTTAGAAACATCGATCAGCTGCCTCCTGCACACACCCCCACTGGGGATGTGCCCACAACCAAGGTACATGCCCTTGACCGGAATCGAACCTGGGACCTTCCAGTCCGAAGGCTGATGCTCTATCCACTGAGCCAAACCGGTTTCGGCTCACTAAAGTATTTTTAACATTATCTACCATACTATCATATTTTTATCATTACCTACCATGCTATAGTATTTTAAAATATCAATCATATTGTAGTATTTAAAAATTTTACTTGTTGCACTATAATATATTCATCACCCACCATATTGTAGTATTTTTTATTTTTTTGTTAATCCTCAGCAGAGGATATTTTCCATTGATTTTTTTTTAGAGAGAGAGTGGAAGGGAGAGGGAGAGACAGAGAGAGAAACATCAATGTGAGACACATTGATTGGTTGCCTCCTGCATCCTGACCAGGGCCAGGGATTAAACTTGCAACTGAGGTATGTGCCCTTGATCAGAATCAAACCCAGGACCCTTTAGTCCACAGGCCAACACTCTATCCACTGAGCCAAAACAGCTAGGGCATACTGTAGTACTTTTAACCTTACTCATCACATGATAGTATTTCACTACCCATAATATTATTGTATTATTAGCACTGTTGGCCATGCCATATTCTTTTTTTTTTTTTTTTTTTTTGGTGTCTGTGTGTAGAAACTGTTGAAAGTTTCATAGTTTGGTCTTTTTTTTTTTAATACAGAGAGGAAGGGAGAGAGATAGAGAGTCAGAAACATCGATGAGAGAGAAACATCGACCAGCTGCCTCCTGCACGCCCCCCACTGGGGATGTGCCCGCAACCAAGGTACATGCCCCTGACCGGAATCGAACCTGGGACCCCCCCCCCCCCAAGTCCGCAGGCTGACGCTCTATCCACTGAGCCAAACTGGTTTCGGCCGTTTGGTCTTTTTAAAAATATATATATTTTTTTCTTGGTTTTAGAGAGGAAGGGAGAGAGAGAGAGAGAGAGAAACATCAATGATGAGAGAGAATCATTGATCAGCTGTCTCCTGCACACCCCCTGTTGGGGATCATGCCCACAACCTGGGCATGTGCCCTGACCGGGAATCAAACCGTGGCCTTCTGATTCATAGGTCGATGCTCAACCACTGAGTCACACTGGCTGGGCCATATTCTTTTTTTTTAATTTTAGTTCACTCTCTTACTGAGTTTCAACATTACCTGTCAGCCTATGTTGCTTCCTGGTAATAACTGCTAAGGAATGAACTGAGTCATTTCTAAAGGAGGGGCAGTGGGTGTTGGTGAGACCTTCACTGGCTTGGCAGAGGTACAGACGATGGTAGGAGACACGTGCGGCCCCCACTGGGAGTGAGGCTGCCAGATGGGGGGAAGAGGGCTAATTCTGTTTTGGATATGTCAGCCGAGTGTAAGTGAATCAGGAGTCTTTGGCTAGAAATAAATGACCAAGTTTATTTAAAAGTCTTAGGGTTTGCAAACTGAAAACACAACTAGACAATACCCAGAGTGTTCTGAAGAAGAAAGAAAAGCTAAGAGCTCTCACAGTAAGAAGTGCATTCGGGAGAAAAACCAGTCTTACCTTCTGAGCCTCTGGATTAACCCGAGATGTGACTTCCCAGGTGTCTAGTAATCTGGATAACGGATGTCAGTAGGTCTGGGCACGTGAGCATTAGTTCAGAAGTTCACATTTCCAGGGTAGTTGAATCAGGAGTAGAGTCATTTCCTCTGCCTCTACCTATTTGACTTCAGTAATTTAGCAGCTTGGACATAGTGATTTCATTTGATTTCTGCACTCTTTCCTCAGATGTGCCCAGTATGAGTGAAGAATGTCTTGAGGTGAAGCCGTGTTTGAGGCTGGTGAGGAGTCCGGCCTGTGTGGTCATGCAGGGGAAGCTCTTGTAAGATTTGGGGGTTTTCAAGAAATCAAAGATCTCCCCAGAGAAGGTGCCTCTGAGCCTCTCTGTGGCCCCCGTGCCTCACTTTCTCATCTATAATGAGGGAGAAGGATGGTCCTCCATCTGAGATGTCTGCGTGGGTCGACGGGGACCGCACTCTCTGTACAGCAGCTATTACCAAGTCTTTCTTTGGCTGTGGAAGCTTCACAGAGCAGATAGGAGCTCAGACCCTGCAGGCAGTTAGAGTCGGGGTGAATCCTGCCTCCGAGTCCAGTCCTGGCTGTGCATTTTTGCTCAGCACCCTCCCCTCTCTGGGCCTCAGTATCCTTGTCTGGAAAATGAGCTATCGAGCCGTGCCTGTCACTGTCCTGATCTGATTGGAAGAGCGGGAGGTACGGAATTACTTAACTCATTTGGGCACTGAGTTCCAGGAGCAGGGTTGCGAATTCTGGTGATGTGAGCTGTAGTGAACATTTATCTATCAACTCAGTGTGCTTCCTGAGGCCGGTTGGCACGGGAAACCAGAACTGTCTCTGCCTTCAGGGTTGTTTTGAAGAGTCCGGGGGATGCTCAGAGAAAGACCAAAGCACAGAGCCTGGCTGAGAGCACATGTTCACTGCATGAGGTGCATTCATGAGATCTTTTGAGTGAGTGAATGAATGAATGAATGAATGAAGTGTGAAACCCTGTCCCCACCTCCTCCTGTGGGGCAGCAGGGGGGGAAGCATCCAGCCCTGTACCCTCCCTCGCGCTGGTCCAGAAAGCATCAGTGCCATCTGTGGGTGAGCAGCAGAAAGTGCGCACTGAGGGAGGAAGACCTCATGGGCACAGCGGGGGCGGGGCGGGGGGTGGGGGTGGGGTGGGGAGGCGGGGGGGAGATGAGAGCCTGGCCAGCTGGAAGGAGGGGCTGGGGATGCAGACACCTGCGGAATCTGGCCCGGGTGCCACAGTGGCCTTCAACTCTGGTCCCCTGGCTAAGTGCACTCCTGTTGGGTTACATTGAGGCTCCATGAAAGGAGCCAGTGCTGTGGAAGGATAGGGGGTTTCCGGACAGCAGCCAGTGCGTAGACAGTGCTGTCTGTGAGTGCATCCGGGCACCTGAGGGATGTTAGCTGCCATCTTCTCTTCCCAGCCACCCTGTGAGGAGGCACGAGTGTTATCATCCTCATTTTACAGAGAGGGAATCAAGGCCCAGAGGGGGAGAGTCACTTGCCTCCGGTCACACAGCTACTAAGAGGCAAAGCCCGGACAGTCTGGCCCTAGATCCCCTGCTCTTAAGTCCTATGCTGGACTGCCCTAATAATAACAGTAATAATATTGATAATAAGAAAATGTTTATTGACATCTGTATGTCAAGCACTAGTCTAATGCCTTTTAAAAGCCTTTTTAATTCTACATCACTCTCATGGAGGAGATATGACGATCCACTTTTGACAGATGGGGAAACTGAGACCCAGAGAGGTTGAGTCACTTGCCCAAGGTCACACAGCTGGCAAGTGGCAGAGCCTGCATTTGAGCCTGAGCCTTCTGGTTGCAGAGCTATAGCTCTTGGGCACCTCTAGCCACCTGACTGACACAGATGCACCCTCGAGGTACACAGGGAGGCAGGATGAGGTGACCCTGCAGCCCATCACAGGCAGGATGAGGTGACCCTGCAGGTGACGAAGACCACAGTCACGGTGATGACACTAGGGAAGCCGCACACGGCCATGTGCAGGCCAGGCCCAGGAGGGCGGGCGAGCCACTTGTCCCAGCTGGCACCACAAGCTTGAGGAACTCGGGCGGTCCTGCCCCCTGAGCCTGGCCTTAGCGGCCACTTAACCCTGCCCGGCCCCTGCAGCCAACAGAGACATGGCGTCCATCGTGTCTGAGATCATGATGTATGTGCTCATCGTGGTGTTAACCATATGGCTTGTGGCAGAGATGGTTTATTGTTACAAGAAGATCGCTGCTGCCACAGAGGCCGCTGCGCAAGAGAATGCGTAAGTGGGGTCAGCGAGGAGGCGGGAGGCAACCCGGGACTCCCCAGAGGGGAGCGTGCGTTAAGTGGGGAGGGGGAGGGGAGCAACCCCGGGCACCATCTGCCACTTGTCCCTAGAGGGGGACCTTTGTTGTCAGAGATGGGAGAAGGTCCCAGCCCCCTCCTCTCTCCTACTCTCAGCCCCACTTCTTTTAGGACCTAGGGTTCGGGCCCAGCATACTGTCCCCGCAAAGATATAGGAGTCCAGGTCCCAGCCTCTTTCTTCCCCGGGACCCAGGAGTTTGAGCCCCCAGTCCTCTCCTGCCTCAGACTCAGGACTCCAGACTCCAGCCTGGACTCCTTGTGGGTCACTAGGAGTCCGGCCTGTCGCCCCTCCTTTCTCTAACTCCGGAGCCCTGTGCTCCTGGGGCAGAGACCAAACCCTCCTCAGTCTCCTGGCGGCGGGCCAGCCTGATGAGGGGGGGGGTCACTGTCCACCTGGCCTTTGCTCCCACAGTTCGGAATACCTGGCCATCACCTCAGAAAGCAAAGAGAACTGCACGGGTGTCCAGGTGGCCGAATAGCCCTGGTAAGGTGGCTGTGTGGGCAGGGGCTGGTAAGTCTGGGAGGGGGTCAGTGCACTAGGTCCCTGACCCTGTTTCTCCCTCACCTTTAGGCCCCGGGCTCCTCAAGGAAGAGCCAGCCCTAATGGGGAACTTCCGGGCAAAGCCTGCCCCCAATGGGGGTTGGCCATTCCTGGGCCTCCACAGCCTCAGAGTCCTGCCAGCGGAGCTGCTAGTGGGGGAGGGACAGGTGGCTTAGCTCACGCCCTTAATCCAGCCTTCCTCCTCCTGTCCACGTGCCCGCTCTCGCCATGCATGATGGCTAAAGCAATACTGCCGCTGCTGCCACCCCTGCTTCTGCTGCCTGTTTTTTTTGGGGGTGGGGGCGGTGAGGTGGGGGCAGCGGCTCCGCACCCCTCCTTCTTGCTGATTTGCACACATTGGCCGCTCGGACACGCACTGTGGGGCCCAGCCCCTCCCTGCCCGGCGGGGTCGCGAAGGCCAGAACGGTTTTGCGCAGGGGGTTCTGGAGCCCACGTCAGCCCTCACCCACGTGTCCCCTCCTGCTTCCTCTGGCTGGACCTGGGGGTCCCCTCTCCTGTGATGCACTCTTGCCCAGCCCACCCTCTCTCACCAGCCTTGGATTGTGGCCACTTAGAAAGTGGTCCAGACAGCCTCGTCTCTCTTTACACAAGTAGTTTTGTTCGTGAAATAAAGATTCTTGGACTTGATTTCTAGTCTCTCTCGTGAACCCAGTCGCCCTCTACACCCCACCCCCAAATCCAAGAGCCTCAGTTTTCCCTGGGACCTGCCCTCCCTACACACATTCAGGGATAAGGATGGGGAAGGAACAGGTGGGTGCAGTGTCTCAGGCTCAGTGCCTGCCGAAAGCCGGGCAATTGCAGCCACTTAGTACTTGATTCGTGTGGGATTGGGGGTGTCATTAGCTCAGCAGTGACCGTGAGTGGGAGGGAGGCTGGGAGGGAGGGCGGGCGTGCTGCCGCGGCGAGAAGAGGCTCAGCAGCTGTGGCGTGGGTTTTTGTGTGTCCCAAACCATTCAGCACAAATGAATCAGGAGGCTTTGTTAACATTAAAAATGGCAAAGTATTCAAGGGTCTTGGGGTTTGCAAATAAACACGATCACGTGGTACCCAGAGTGTTCCCCAGAAGAGATAAAAAATGGAGAGTTCCTACAGTAAAAAGCACATGGCTGAGGGGAAAGTCAGTCCTGCGTTCTTGGCTTCTGAACGGGTCTGAGGTTGTGATCAGATGTCAGGGGTCTGGATACACGAACACTCTTCCCTAAGCTCTTCAGAGGGCGATCTGTGGGGTTTATATCTCCAGCCATCGATGCACGGCTGGAAGGTCCAAAAGTTCTAGTTCCAAGTGCGGTCAAAGCAAAAATAGGATTGTTTCCCCATACCTTATCCTAACTGACTTTAGAAATGTAACAGCCCACGATGGTGACTCCATTTCATTTCTCCCCTCATTCCTCGGCAGCGTGGGTCTCTCTGGAGTGGTGGGAGTTGGAGAGGGGGAAAGAGAGAGAGGGGAGAGAGACGAGGGGCTGAGCAGCACCAAGTCTACACCAGGGTGTCCCCTGTGGGAGGCTGCGGCTGAGTGGGGTGAGCAGGTGGGTCTGACTGGGCGAGGACAGCCAAGCTGGGGGAGAGCTGTGGTCTGTTTATGGGGCTGTCCTCAGGCAGGTGTCTGATGGTGTCTGGCTGTTTATCTGGACCTGGGGTGTGACGTGGATCACTCTTGACCACTACTGTGACAGTGTGTATTTGCCATTGGTCACTTCCGGCCACTTGGCTTGGGCCTCAGCACTCAGTGCTGCCTTTTCCGGGCCAAGCCCCCTTCCCCCCTGCCTAGGACTCTACAGGCTCCAGAGGTCATTGCTGCAGGCAGCCGAGAGGCTGCCAAAGCAAACCAGCCCCCGTGACTTGTAGGAAAGCAGCTGGGGGAGGAGGCTGCGGGGGGGGGGGGGGGGGGGGCGGGGGTTGTGTATGTATGAGCAGGGCAAAACAGACGGACTGGGCCGGGGACTTGGGAAGGGTCAGAGGCTGGAGCCAGAGGCTGGAGTCAGGGCGGGGGCGGAGTGTGGGGAGGGGTCCGGGGCAGGGCCTGGAACTGGGGCAGGGACAGGGACTACCTTGTTCAGGAGCTGGACAGGGGGTGGGCAGGGACAGAGTTAGGCCTGAGCCGGGGTAGGGCGGGGGCTGGGCAGGAGGCAGGAGAAGGAGCCGGGCCGTCGGGGTCTGACTCCCTCTAATTCATATCCCCATTCTTTAGTCTTCGTAAGCACCCCCAGCCTGCTCTGTCTCCCCAAACCCATGTCCCCAGACCAAACCGGCCCCTACTCCCACCTCCCCTGACGGGCACACCTGGACCCACCCCTCAGGCTGGAGGGAGGCAGGTGGCTGGGCTCCCCTGGTCCAGCCCCTGCAAACCCTGCCCCACCAGCCAGGTGGCCTCCAGCGCTGCCAATCCCTTTGCCCGCCCCTCCACACCCCTTTCCCCGCCTCCTGCCCAGCCCCCTCCTCCTCAGGTGAGGCAGCCAGGCCTAGCAGGCCCCACGCCGCTGCCTCTGCCTCCTGGCCGCCGCCGCGGGGCCACCATGCTCCTGCCCAGGCCTGGAGACTGACCCTCAACTGGCACCATCTCTCAGCTTCGCCCCCACCGGCCGGACCCCAGGGTAAGGACCAGGGCCCTCAGTTCCAGTCCCCTGGCTAGGGGTCCCCTCACTCCCACCCAGCCTAATGCTCCCCTCCCAACTGAGGGACTCCCAGGGACCCCAAGAGTGGGCTCTCTAGCTTCTCTCCAAGGACCTTGGAGCAGCCCGCCCCCCTTCTTCACATTCAGAGATTGGGCCCCCGTCTCCTTCTCCCTCAGAACGAGGTGCCCTGCCCCTCCACCCCTCCAACCGCATACCATGGAGTCCTGGCCCCCAAAACCATCTTTCCCTGGGGCCCAGGATTCCAGGACCCCACTCTGCCTGGGAATTCAGACCCTCAGTCCTCTGTCCTCCGGGCGGAGACACGGGAGACCCCAGCCTGCACATCAAGGTGTCTCCCGGGCCACCGGTCAGACACTGACCCCATCCTTGAACCCAGCCTAATCTGCGTCCGTGATCACGGCGTGCTCTGGCCAGGGCCCAGGTCCTCCGGCCTCCCTGGATGGGCGCCTGGGACTGGGGGCACTGGAGCTGGGCTGGGCTCCCCAGGCCCTGCCTTTCCCTTCATCTCCCCACAGGTCCTGCCCCGGCCCAGGAGGTCAGCGGGGGAATCATTAACAAGAGGCTGTGACATGGCGGAGAAGGAGGGTGAGTCCCCCTTTCCGTGAGCCCCCGCTTTGGCTCTGCCTGCCGGCCCCCTCCCTCTGTGCTTTCTTCCCAACCCTCCGCCCCCTGGGAGCCCCCTCTCTCGCTGGCACTCCTCCCGGGCCCACCCCCACCCGCTCGGAAGCCTTCTGCACCCGATTAACTATTAACCGCATGTCCTGTGCGTCTGTGCCACCACCTGCCCACCTGCTACCCCGCATGACCTTCCAGGCTCCTTGCCTCAGTTTCCCCTCACCTCCCAGCAATTCCTCAGCTGACCCTGGGCCTCTCCTTCATTTGGGGCTGTGGTGGGGAGACGGGCTGTTACAGTTAAGGACACAGACTCTGGAGCTGAACCTTTTGGCCTGAGTTTGAATCTGCTTCTGCACTTTTTCTGTTGTATGGTCTTGTGCAAGTGACATCATTTTTCTGGACTTCAGTTCCCCCCACTGGGTCCAGCAGGGATCCCAAGGCCACATGAGGCTGTTGGGAGCAGGGACAGCAGCAGGGCAGGGTGTGAGGTTGGGAGCAGGATGCCGGCGGGGGCTTAGCATGTGAGCTGTATGCTGTGAACCAAAGCTCATGACAGAGGTCAGCAGACTTGGAATCCCGGGGATCTGAGACCCCCCCCCCCCCACCACCAATTCAGACATTCCTCCTGCCACCTGGCCTTGTGGGCAAAAGAGCAGAGGGAGGACTTTGGACCTGGCAGGATGGAAGGAGAGGGGAGAGAGCAGAGAAACGACTCCAGGGCCATGGGAAGAAGCCACTGCCGAGGGGGCTGGCCCTCAAGGGCTCTTGGCAGCCCCCAGCCAGGGCTCCCCACAGCCTGGGTATCTGGGCCTTCCCCCCCCCCATGGGAGCCAGCTGGGGGTCTGGGGGGAGGCGGCTCTTCCTTCCTGCCCTCCAGCCGGGCGGACTCCCTCTCTTCCTCCTGGAACCAGGCTAGCTGGGTTCCGTCCTAGGGAGTCGTGCTTTCTAGCTGTAAGGCCCTGAGCAAGCAGTATGCCTAACTCTCTGGGCCTCAGTCTCTTCATCTGCAAAATGAAGAAACTGAGGCCCAGAGAGTTAGGCATACTGCTTGCTCAGTTTCCCCTCCCCTCCCAGCAATTCCTCAGCTGACCCTGGGCCTCTCCTTCATTTGGGGCTGTGGTGGGGAGACGGGCTGTTACAGTTAAGGACACAGACTCTGGAGTTGAACCTTTTGGCCTGAGTTTGAATCTGCTTCTGCCACTTATGTTGTTGTGTGGTCTTGTGCAAGTGACACCATTTTTCTGGACTTCAGTTCATGCACACCTCACAGGGTGGAGCGAGTATTTAACGCAGGAAGTGCCGAGTGTGCTGTCTGCAATGATCGGCGTGGATCGCTGGCTCCTTGGGTCTCAGTACAGGGAGCCACTCAGACCCCCAACCATTCAGCGATGGCCAGAGTGCGGCCAACTTCCAGCCCCCTCCTCCTCCCTGCATTTAAATACTCACACCACCCTGTGAGGTGTGCCTGGGTCCCATCTCCATTTTGCAAACGATGGGAAGGATGGACAGAGACAGGTCTGGGTACCGAGGGAACTGAGGCACAGTGGGCTCCCGTGCGTCCTCAGGCAGCTCAGGCCCGGTCTTGGAGGGGAGTCTGGCTGGAGGGTGCGGTGCAACCAGGACCCAGATGCTGAAAGGTTGTGGTGCCGTGCTTACGTGCTGGGTGACCTGGGGTAGGTGGCTGCACCTCTCTGGGCCTCTTTTCCTCACCCGTAAGCCAGGGTGGGGATAGCAATGATACCTTCCTCACCAACAGCTGCAAAGACTTGAGGATCTGCGGGACAGGACCGTGAGTTGGCTTGCGGGTTGAGAGCCATTGCTGCTGCAGTGGTTGCTCGGCCTTGTGTTAGGCCCAACTCGAGGGTCTTGGTGCTCCTGGGGACTCAGCCTTGGAGGAGGTGATATCTGAGTTGACACCCCTGACGGGGAGGGAGTAGGAGGGTGTGCCGGGCAGAGGGAACAGCCTAGCTGAATGTCGGCAGGTAGCAGACTGCTGGGGGCGCGGTGGCACGTGGCTAATTTGGGTATTCCTGGGGGTAAAGTTGAAATGGAGCTGAGAGGGTGATGAGGTGTGTCAGTGGGACCGAGGTCTGTTCCCACTATTTTTGAGGAGGGGCAGGCAGATGCCTGGGTGTGCTGGGTCTCTCCACAAGGTGGCGCTGTCTGGTCTGCGTTGTTGCTCTTTTCTAACTTCTATTTGTCGGTTCTGTGGTTTCCGTTGTTTTTTGGAAGGGCTCTCAGGTTAGGGGAAATAGATGTTCAACTCTCAGATCTCTACCAGCCGTGCTTATGTGCTAGGGTTGCTGGCGCCGCACGGCTGAGGCCTTGGACTATGTCCTGTGGAACGTTGGGGAGTCACGGAGAGTTCTAGGGAAAGTAGGGACCGGTTGGGTTTGATATTTAGCAAGAGCCCCCCAAGCTTCCCTGTAGAGGCTGGACCAGAGGGGGAGCCTGAGCCCGGAGCTGGATGGAGTGAGGGACAGGGAAGAAGAAGGTGGACAGGAGACATTCAGGAGGCCTGCAAGCTGGGGACCTGCACGCTCTGAAGGGGGGGTGGTGCCCTGCAGAGGAGGGGCAGGCCTGAGGACGAGGGCCTCAGGTGCGACCTGGGGATTTGGGGAGACATGGAGGCCAGTGTGGGACCTGAGGTGTGAAAGGCCTAGAAGATTCCAGGAGGGGACATCTAAGAGGCTGCAGGGCCCTAATCTGCAGGAAAGTCCTGGCCCGGGACAGAAAAGGGAAACTGAGGCCGTGGAGACCGGGGAGACCGTGGAGACCGTGGCCCGCTCTGTGAATTCCAGATTTCAGAGATAAATAGGTCAGGAGATGGAGAAGGCACTGTGGGAGAAGTAGAAGGAAAGACCTCCGGGTGTCCCGGAATTTAAGTGAGGGGACTTCCATTCAGGAAGTTGAAGTTGGGTCTGAGGGGGACTGAGACATGAAGCCGTCAGCTGCGTAGAGTCTCAGAGACAAGGAGCCAGAGCTGTCACTTGGGAGGGTTTTACAGACAAATGGTGGGGGCAGAAGGAGGCGCCCCTGCAGGAGTGCAGAGCAGAGCCTCTGGGTGAAGTGGGGGGGTGGGGGGGGGTGGCGGGGAGTTGGCTCACTGATCTAAAAGGCCCGGTGGCTCCCATAGAATCACAACATGGATGGTCTTCTCTCAGAGTGAGGGTGCTTCCTGTCCACCAGAGGCACCTGTTGGGGGGTTGCTCGAAGTCCCCTGATCCAGAGGGCATGGAAGGAGGCTCTTCCTCTCGCCCTAGGAGACATGGGTGGCAGAGCTTTCTGCCTTACAGGCACAGCTGAAAACAAAGGAACCAGGACCTCCCACTAGAACCAGGAAAGGGCTTGGGTGCAGCGTTGGGAGTGGGCCCGGGAGGCCCTCCTGAGACATGGCGAGGCCTGCCAGCTGGGCCTCTTTGGAGGGAGGGAGTGTTCTCTCGTGCCTGACGAGAACCGCTGGGCTCTCAGATTCTTAAGACACCTGGAGAGTGGCCATCCCAGGAAGGTCCTGAACCACTCCCCGCTCTGTTCCTGGTGCTTGGCTGGCCCTGTGCCTGTCGGCCAGACGACCATGCCACAGACGAGAGAATGGGATCTCCTGTAGCCCTGGGAGTGCCTTGCAGATGCCAAGGGCAGTCAGGCACCTGCCAGGCCCAGCTGAAGGCATTCAGAAGCCTTTTCTCTTTGTTCCTTCCGAAAGGCCTAGCCAAGGGGTTGGCTTTTAATCCCCAGGGGCCCTGTTGTTCAGGGAATAAAATCCATCTTCTCCCCAGGTCCCAGGCCTCCCTGGCTGGCCCCAGCTTTGGTTCCACTGTCTTCCCCAAGTGCATGCCATTCTGGCCATATCAGTGGCCTCTCTTGCCCTCTAACAGATCATGCTTATTCTTGCCTCAAGGCCTTTGACTCTGCTGTTCCCTCTGCCCACAGTGTTCTTCCTTAAGGTCTTTGCATGGCTGGGTCACTTATTAGGGCTTGTGTGGCTCAATGGTTGAGCATCTACCCATGAACCAAGAGATGACTGTCTTGATTCCTGGTCAGGGCACATGCCTGGGTTGCAGGCTCCATTCTCAGTAGGGGGCGTGCATGAGGCAGCCAATCCATGAGCTTTCTCTCTCATTGATGTTTCTCTCTCTCTATCCCTCTCTCTTACAAATCAATCAGAAAAAAACCCGTATTTGTTAAAAAAAAAAAAATCACTTATTAGGGAGGCCCTCCCTGAGCACCCTACAGAAGCTACCTGCTGCCCCCGACATGCATTATTTTCTTTATAGTCTTTGCCACAACTGGAAATTATCAAGTTCATTTATTGTCTACTTGTTCACTTTCCCCTCACCTTACGCACATGAGAATGTGAGCCCTATGGCCAGCATCTCGTCCATCTTGTTTTGGGATGTGTCCCTAGAGCCTAGAATGGTACCCAGTACACAGCAGATGCTCAACGGGACAATGAATGAATAAGGCTCCATTTGACCAATGAGAAGACTGAGGCCCAGAGAGGTGAAGGGAGTTGCCAGGACCACACTGCTTTAATGATTGAAAGGCACTTTTTGAGAACTTGCTATATGCCAGGGACTATGTACAGGGAGAGGTAGCATGGCTTCGTGGTTATACATTTGAGCCCCAGCTCCAATTCTTCCTAGGGTTTAGGACCCAACACTGCCTCTTGCTAGCTGAGTCACTTCAGTCATGTGATTCCTCTCTGGGCCTCAGTTTCCCCTATATGAAAAATGGGACTCATAACTGAGATAAGGACTGAATAAATTAATGCATTTAGAGCAGTACTTGGAGCATACTAAGCATCTGGTAAGAGTTTGGCTATTATTTAAAAGAACTTTATTATTTAAAAGTATTATTTTTAGAGGTGAGTACTAGGTGGATGCCCATTAAATAGGTAAGGAAACCGAGGCTCAAAGAGGTGATGTCACCTGTCCCAAGGAAGGTCTCAGCTACGAGTGGGGAAGGTCAGTATTTAGAAGTAAGGCTGGCAAGTTTTCAAACTTTAAGTTCTTAACCTCCAGGGGCAAACTTGACCTTGGAGCTGGGTCCTGTGGGAAAAGTCTGGTACCCAGGGACAGAGGGTCTGGAACCTTTGAGAGAAACGAGGCAGTGAGGGAATGCCAAACAGCAGGGAAGAGAGCTGCCAAGAGGGCCAAGGTCAGGAGTCACAGCCCCCCAAGAGGCTCCGAGAACGTCTGGGAAAGTTAGCAGAAGTGAGAGGTCCAGGAACAGATGTCCCAACGTGATGGCGGAGCTGCAAAGCGGCGTCACTGGGGAGGAGAAATGCCAGGAGGGCAGGCAGCGAGGGTGGCAGCTGACCCAGCCCCTCCCCTTCCCAGCTGAAACCCTTGGGGAGCTGGACACCTGGCTGTCCCCGCTGCCGCGGAGAGGCAGCCCTGCCCGCTGGGCCTGGGAGGCTCAGACAGGTGGGGGCAGACAGAGCTGACCCTCTGCCCAGACCCCACCCTGACGAGGACGTGCCTGGCAGTCGCCCCAGCATGGTCTCTGTTGCAGGTGGCCGGACTGTGCCATGTTGTTCTGGACCCAAGGTAGCAGCTCTCACTGCAGGGACGCTGCTGCTCCTGACGGGCATCGGGGCAGCATCCTGGGCCATTGGTGAGAGTGGCCCCCTGCACCTCTACCCTCCCCTGCCCCTGCGGCCCCAGCCTACCTGGCCTCACCTCTGCCTTCTCTGCAGTGACCGTTCTACTCAGGAGTGATCAGAAGCCACTGTATCCAGGTGAGTAAAGCAGGCTGGGACCCTCTGGGGCTCCCTGGAGGAAACCTGTGCCTGGTGGGAGCTCAGTGGAAGGGTTTTTGAATGAAGGCACTCGGTGCCGAGTGCTTGTCTGGACCGGGTGCTGCTGTAAGCAGTCCACTTGTCTAACCCAGTGTTTTTCAGACTCTAAATGTGTCACCCATTAATTATCATACAATTAAATTAGTGAGTTGAAAATCGGATGTTAAAAAGTATGAAATAGATGAGACTAGGAAATATTCAAATGAGTCTCTCGCAGTAAGAGAAACTCTTGTTAATCTTTTTATTTTGGTTTTATGAGGGTGGGATTGTTATCCTCTCCATTTTAAAGATGGGGAAACTGAGGCCCAGAGCCATGGGATGGTTTGCCTCAGAAAACCTAAGTTCAAGTCCTCATCACGATGGAACACTGTTTTTTGGTTTTATTTTTAACTGCAGAGCGTAGACAAAACATGTCTGGGAGGCACTGTGTGAAACCAGTGAACTCTCTAGCTCCCCTAAGAAGGTAGCTGCTATCATCCCCATTCACAGATGTGGACAGTGAGGACCAGGGAGAACACACAACTGGCCAATGAGGGGACAGGCACGGCCCTTAGACGTGCCCGACGGAGCCGTGTCTGCAGCAGGCAGGGGAGAATGGCCGCGCTGATAAACAGGCACAGAAGCTCAATGTGGAATGAATGAACGAGTCGCCCCAAATGCTCACTCTACGCTGCCTTTCCGTGGTCCAGACAGCAGGAAGGAAGGGGAAGCTGGGTGATGGGATACCTTTTTCACTCCCATGCGCCTCATCTGCTTCCATAAAGGACTCAGCTCACATTAAGAGAAGAAATGAAAATCCAGACAAGGGAAGCCAGCATCAGTGCTGGTGGTCAAGCCAGCACTTCCGTGTGCCAGGCACAGGCCTTGGCTCTACAGGTGTCAATTCATGAAATCCTCACCACAGCCCATTTTAGTTTGGGGAAACCGAGGCACACAAAGGCCAGGTGATATGCTGCAGGTCACAGAGCTAGGAAGCTCGGGGGTCTGGAACCGGCAGCTGGGCTCAGCTCTTGTGCAGAACCTGCACGTGCTGTGGCCCCTCAAGAAACGGGAGCTGCCGTAGTGAGGGCTCCCATGTGCCAGGCCCTGGCTGTGGCCCTTGCACAATAGCCTGGTGACGCTGGAGCTACTATCATCTCCCCAGATGGGGAAACTGAGGCCATTGAAGTGCACTCACTTGCCCAAGACCACATGTCACATCAGGGGCAGGGCAGAGGGAGCATGCCCCTGCCAAGTCCCTCCATGGCTCCCACCGCCATTGGGCTCCCCGCGAGGGCCGTCTTCGCCCTCACTTCACACTTGCTCCTGGCACTCTCACACCCTTGAAGGACCCTCCTGGCACCATAGCCTTTGTTCACCCACTTCTTTCCAGCTCGTACCTAGAGGCAGGTTTCGGGGTTCTGCGGTATCACTGCCAAGTGGGGGCCCTGGCAGAGTCTCCATGTTCTCATCGGTAAGCTTGGGGTGAGAATTAGAGGACATAATGATCCAGGCAGGGCTTGGCTGTCAGCCAACTTGGTAAACATTGGTTTTAACTTCCCCGAGCCAGGCCTTCCGGCACTCCCAGACTGTATGGCCCCCAAGCCCATGGCCATCCGGCTGCGCGGGTAAAACTCTCCTCACACTCACCGTGGATTATTTACTCCTGAAGAATTTTAGGAGGGCAGGGGCATTTTTTTTTTTTCTTTACTGCCCCAGACAGTATCCTGAACATGGTGGGTGCTCAGGAATTTATTTATTTTTAATCCTTACTTGAGGATATTTTTTCCATTGATTTTTTAGAGAGAGTAGAAGAGAGAGGGAGAGTTTGCCTCCTGCACGTGCCCCGACCAGGGCCTGGGCCGGGGAGGAGCCTGCAACCTAGGGAGAAACCTGCAACCTAGATACGTGCCCTTGACCAGAATCGAACCCAGGACCCTTTGGTCTGCAGTCTGACACTCTATCCATTGAGCCAAACTGGCTAGGGCACGAACTCTTTGCTTAAGGAATGAGCACAAATACAAACCGCTGAGATGAACTAACTTGTCCTGGGCTTCACTGGGCGGAAGGTGACAGGCCACAGTTTTGACCAGCTCAGGCCAGTGCCAGCACCCTTGCCCTTCAGCTATACTTGGGGTCTTCAAAATGTGTTTGGAAATTACAAAACAAAAAACAAACAAAAAATCCCCACACAAAAAAATAAAACTATACCCTTGCCACGTTTTTCTGGGGTTGTCACACCTCTAAATATATCAGACAATTTGGTAAGCCAGCCAGGTGACCCAGAACACACTTTGCATTGATTAAAATAATACAAATGAGAATAAAGCGTTTAAAAGTGAGAAACAGTGGCACAAAATAAGGCTTTAAAAATAGTTGGAGGAGGCATTTTATATTCCTTCCCCCTCCACCTTCCCTAAAACACAATCATAAAGTGATAATGGTTTCCTAAAACCTCATACTTTTTGGAAATGACATTTCTGGAGCACTTATTTCAAAATAAGAATTTACTCCACCCCACTTGGTATTTCAAATCCAAGTCTTGGTCTTGGAACTCAGAGGGAGGGGGGGGGGGTACCACCCAGCAGAGGTGCCAGGAAGCCCCTGCCCAACCCCAGAGCAAGGGGCCATGATTAAAGCAAGCCAGGAAATGCCTTTTTGAAATTAAATATATTGGGATGACATTGGTTATAGACTTCAAGTGTGCATTTCTGTGAAAAATGATCTGTATATTGCATCATGTGTTCATCACCCAAAGTCAAATCATCTTCTGTCACCATATATTTGACCCCCTTTACCCTTTACTTACCCCCCAACCCCCTTCCTCTGGTAACCACCATATTGTCTGTGTCTGTTTTTGTTTGTTTGTTTATCTTGTCTGTTCATTTGTTGCTTTCAGTTTTATATCCCACATATGAGTGAAATCATATGGTTCTTGACTCTTTCTGTCTGACTTATTTCAGTCAGCATGATATTCTCAAGATCCATTCATGTTGTTGCAAATGGCAGTATTTCATCTTTTCTTATTAGCCAAGAAGCTCTTAGCTGGGCTGTGGGTGAGTGTATTTGGGATGGGGACAAGTAAGGGTCTCTGTTAGACCCACAGAAGGAGCAGGGGCTATGCAGGTCAGCAGGCCTGGTTTCACATCTTGGCTTTGCCAGTTTTTAGGCCCCTGGAAAAATACATCCTTTCTGAGGCTGTTTCTTTTCCTTTTTTTAAAAAAAAATATTTTTTTACTTTTATTACTAGAGGCCCGGTGGATGAAATTTGTGCACGGGGGGGGGGGGGGGGGGGGAGGGAGGGGGAGGTGGTGGGGAGGGGGGGTGTCCCTCAGCCCAGCCTGCACCCTCTCCAATCTGGGACCCCTCGAGGGATGTCCAACTGCTCGTTTAGGCCCGATCCCAGTGGAATCGGGCCTAAACAGGCAGTCGGACATCCCTCTCACAATCCAGGACTGCTGGCTCCCAACTGCTCGCCTGCCTGCCTGCCTGATTGCCTCTAACTGCTTGCCTGCCAGCCTGATCATCCCCTAACCACTCCCCTGCCAGCCTGATCAATGCCTAACTGCTCCCCTGCCAACCTGATTGCTCCCAACTGCCCTCCCCTGCCAGCCTGATTGCCCCTAACTGCCCTCCCCTGCAGGCCTGGTTCCCCTCAACTGCCCTCCCCTGTAGGCCTGGTCCTCCCCAACTGCCCTCTCTTGCAGGCTTGGTCCCTCCCAACTGCCCTCCCCTGCAGGCCTGGTCCTCCCCAACTGCCCTCTCTTGCAGGCTTGGTCCCTCCCAACTGCCCTCCCCTGCTGACCATCTTGTGGCAGCCATCTTGTGTCTACATGGGGGTGGCCATCTTTGACCACATGGGGACGGCCATCTTGTGTGTTAGAGTGATGGTCAATTTGCATATATACCTCTTTATTATATAGGATTTTTACATCTTTTTTTGTTGAAAGTATTACATATGTCCCCCTTTTCCTTCCATTAATCCCTTCCAGCCCTCCCCTGCCCCCCACCCCAGGCTTTCAGAGGCTCAGTTTCTTCCTCTGTAAAATGGGCATAGAAATGGTCTCTACCTCCCGGGATGGTATGGGAGAGAATAAGACACATAGCATGGGGCCAGCCCATGGACATCCCCAGGAAACGTAGTCAGTATGATTATTTCTGCGCTGTTATTGTTTCACCCTTACGAGGGGAAGTTGCCTAAGAGGCTGTGTAGGGCAACTTTAAAAGCTTGGGGTTTGGAGTCACTGGGGCCTGAGTACATATCCTCTCTGCCTTGTTTGGCGATGCAGGGCAAGTCACCCCAGCTCCCCAAGCGTCCACTCACCCATCAGGAACATGGGGATGACCTTTGTGGCCTCGGGGTACAGTGACAGAGAGTGTGTAGCATAGCGCTGGTGCACAGTAGGTCCTCAGCAGGACAGGGTTCTCCCTGGAAGTCCTTGCCCAGATCTGTGGGGCTTGGGGAAGACCGCTCGGCTTGGTGTGGTCTCACTGGGTTTTCCCTGAGAGGATGCGAAAGTGACTTTCACCAGAATCAGGGTCCTAGAACGTGCTCTCGGAAAAGGAGAGGCTCACAGCCAATCTTCCTCCAAACCTACCTTCCCGCTTTCCCCAACCCTGTCAGTGGCAGCTTAGTCCTTCAAGTGGCTCAGGCCAAACACCTTGGAATTGCCTTTGACCCCTCTCTTTCTCCCTAATCCAATTGTCCCCAAACCCTGCGGGCTCCACGTATAAAATCTGTCCAAAATCTAAACTCTTCTCCCCCTCCAGTGCTCCACCCTGGCCCAGCCTCCATCCTCTCCCTCCTGGACATACAGCCACCTCTATCTCCTGCTTCCAGTCCCTCCTCCCCTCCCCCCCCCGCCCCACTCTGTTCTCCACACACAGCCAGGGGGAGCCTGTGAACCCTAGGCAGGTCAGAGCCCTCCTGGCTCAGATCCTCCGCAGGGGCACCTCACTCCTGGTAAAAGCCAAGTCCTAGCGTGGATCCAGTCTGTCTCCTGCCTCACCTTCCCTCGCTCACTCTGCTCCAGCCTCCTTGCGGTTCCTCAGCCCCCACCCCCAGCCTGAGGATCTTGGCAATTGCATTCCCTTCCCTTGGCCTAGTTTTCTGTCCCCTCACTTTTCTTCACAACTCTCTTTCTCACTTCCTTCAGGTCTTCGTTCCCTTACCACTTCTTGGGAAGCTTCCCTTCCCAGCTGTTGAAAATCGCAGCCTCGCCCCAACCTCACCACTCACACCAGCACCCCGACTCTGTCAAAGCTTGATTTGTCTCCCTGGCCCCTTCTTTGGTGACACATGATCTATTTTCCTTATCTGTACCTTTCCTTATCCGTCTCACCTGTTGGCCTTTGAATGCCACAGAGCAGGGGGTTTTGCCTGATTTGTTCACTGCCTAAACTAGAGCCGGCGTGTACTGAGTGGGGAATGTCAATAACGATGCCTGAGGGCCGTGGCCAGGCTCAGGGGTGAACAAGGGTCCTCTGGCCGTGTGTGGGGAGCAGCCTGTGAGGAGCTGAGAGGACGTCAGCTTTCAACGCCACCGGCGCCGGGCAGGAGGAATCCCTCCCAGGCGCTGTTCGGCCCTCCTGTGTGTCCCTGCCCCGCCTCGTCTCCGTGTGAGGGTGTGCCTTGTTGGGTGATGTGCATTGTTATTTCCCTCACCCCAGACTTTGGCTCGGTGAGGGCTGTCTTCGTCATCTTTGTGTACCTAGCATCACCCCTCATAGGACCAAGCCTGAAGTCTGTGTCTAGTTAAAGCTTAGTTAGTTTGGCGAATGAATGAGTGAATGAATGAGTACTACATCATCTGCTTGGGGAGTTATCATGCACTTTAATATACTCAAGGCTCTGACCAGTCCTACAGGAAAGATACCTATCCTTTCCTCTTTATCTAAATTTAAAACTATAAGATGTCTCTTTAAATATTTTTTGGCAACCTGATGTATTAGTCAAGGGTCCTCAGATGGCAAAAGACGGAAGAAAAGGAAAATAAACTGGCTAAATGAAAAAGGGAATGATGAACTCAACCACTTCTAGGGGATTCTTCAAGCCTGGCTCCGTCAAGGAGCTTGAAACGATTAGCAGAAATCTCTTGGCTTTCCTCCGTGTTGGCTTATTTGTCCCCTCACGTGGGCAAAGACGGCCTCAGCACATGCCGCCTCCCTCACGCACCATTCCCTGGGGGACTGGTTGAAGCAGTTTCCCTCTTGCCAAGTGTCCCAGCGAAGTCCCAGACTGACAGCCCGTGAGCAGCCAGCTCAGGGAGTCCTGTGGAAAGAGGCGCTTCCCTGTCCCCAGCAGGACCAGCCCGAGTCCCTGGGCGGCTGATCCTTGGTCTATAATTTGTCACGTGCCCTTCTGGACACAGTCAGGAGTGGGGGGGGGGGGGGGGCTGGGGTGCTCGGATCAGCCCTGCGGGGACTCAGACCAGAACACACGGCGGAGCACAGCCAGGAGGGCTGGGCAGGAGGCGAGCGTGTGGCCGTCCTGTCCCCCTGCAGTGCAGGTCAGCCCGGCAGACACTCGGCTCACAGTCTTTGACGAGACGGAGGGGACGTGGCGGCTGCTGTGCTCTTCGCGCTCCAATGCCAGGGTGGCGGGACTCAGCTGTGAGGAGATGGGCTTCCTCAGGTACTGGGGTGCCCCTTGGAGGGGTGGCAGCGGGAGGGTGGGAGGAGCAGGCCTGACCCCTGCCCTGCCCAGGGCACTGGCCCACTCGGAGCTGGATGTGCGGACAGCGGGTGCCAACGGCACGTCAGGCTTCTTCTGTGTGGACGAGGGGAGGCTGCCCTACGCCCGGAGGCTGCTCGAGGTCATCTCCGTGTGGTGAGGAGGGCGGCGGGCAGGTGGGGGCACCCCCCCCCCCGGCCCCGCAGCTCCCGAGGCGCCCCTACCTGCTCTTCCTCATGCTCCTTCTCTGTGTGAACTGGCCTCTTTCTGTGTCTCTCTGGCCCCATCCCTGTCTTTCCTGCAGTGACTGTCCCAGGGGCCGGTTCCTGGCTACCATCTGCCAAGGTGAGACCCTGACACTCAGAACCCTCTTTCGGAGACCAGGGTAGGGCCATGCCCCCCAAGGATGGGTCCCTGTCCCCTTCAGATCGCCCAGGGCAGGGCCTTGTCCCATCGGACAACCCCAAGCAGGCCATACCCTCTGAGGTCCTCCAAGGACCAGGTCGTGTCCTCTCAGACTCCCCCCAGGGGGGAGCCCCCCTCACACTCCCAGAGTGGGGCGTGTTCTCTCAGACCCCCTGGGGCAGGGCTGGCCCTGAGGGCTCCCAGGCACCCCCCCTCCCCGCTCCCCCTGACTCCCCTCTCCCACAGACTGTGGCCGCAGGAAGCTGCCCGTAGACCGCATTGTGGGAGGCCAGGACACCAGCCTGGGCAAGTGGCCGTGGCAAGTCAGTCTTCGCTATGACGGAGCGCACCTCTGTGGCGGGTCCCTGCTCTCCGGAGACTGGGTGCTGACAGCTGCCCACTGCTTCCCTGAGTGAGTGACCCCCACGGCACTGAGGAGGGCAGCGGGGGCCGCGAGGTGGGTGGGGAGGCTGCTCCCAGGCAGGCTGCCACCCTCCCCTCCTGTTCTCTGGTAGGCGGAACCGGGTCCTGTCACGATGGCGTGTGTTTGCCGGCGCTGTTGCCCAGGCCTCACCCCACGGCCTGCAGATGGGGGTTCAGGCAGTAGTCTACCACGGGGGCTATCTCCCCTTTCGAGATCCCAACAGTGAGGAGAACAGTAATGATATCGCTCTGGTCCACCTCTCCAGCCCCCTGCCCCTTACAGGTAAGTGTGGGGGCTGAGCCCTGGCCTGGGGACTGCTGAGGCCGGGAGGTCAGAGGAGGGACCAGGGGCCTAGGAGTCCACGGTGATAAGGGAAATGCTCTTGAGAGACGCAAGCGGGTGCCCACCGAGTGGGAATGATGAGTGCGGCCGCTCTGTGAAGTCTGGCAGTTCCTCAGAAAGTGAACCATGGAGTTGCCGTGCGACCCAGCGATTCCACTCCTGGGGGGCGCCCCAAAGAAACGAACCCACGTGTCCACACAGGAGCTTGTGCACAAGCATTCACAGCAGCACTGTTCGCCGTGGTCAACAGGTAGAAACGACCATGTCTGTCCTCTGACAAACGGATAAAAACGTGGCCAGTCCATACAATAGAATACTATTTGGCCATAGAAAGGAACAACCATTTCTGTGATACGCAGTGGCCAACCCTTGAAAACATTCTGCTAAGAAAGAAGTCGGACACAAAAGGTCGCTATGTGATTTCGTTTACATGGACTGTCCAGAATAGGCACATCTATGGAGAAAGAAAGCAGATTCGTGGTGGCCAGGGATGGGGATGGGGATGGGGAGATTAGGGGTGACAGGTAAGAACACAGGGTTTCTTTGGGGGGGGGGTGATGCAAATGTCCTAAAATTGATTGTGGTGCTGGATGTACCTTCCTGGTGCTCCGCATGCTACTCAACATCTGTGAGCCCACTGAACACCGTTGACTGGTGCATCCTAAGTGGGTGAATTGTGTGGTATATGAATTACATATCAAAAACATTTTTTTTTACCACAAAAACCCAATCAAATGAAATGAAGACAGTGTTTTAAATATATGGACGAATCAGGCAGTTAAGAGTCATCCCCCCTGCAGCTCCCCGGGGCATTCCCTGGCTCCCAATGAGGAAGACTCACGCGGGGCCAGGGTGTCTCTGACACGTCTCCAGGCCCGCCTGGCGGGCTGAGGGCAGGCCTTGGGCTGCAGCCCTCCGCAGGCCATCGTGTGTAATAATAATAAAGACCATGGTGGTGGCGATGGGCCTCCGACAGGCACCCGTCTGATGATAATAGTGAAAGAGTGCAAAAAAGTGATGTAGCGATGAGAGGAGTGAACACGAACACTTGCCCGGCGCCTGCTCTGTGTCAGGCCCTGTTCCCAGGGTCCCGTGCACAAGCTCATTTAGTTCTCACCGCAGCCTGGGAGGGCGGGTCCTTTCATCATCCCGTTTTCCACCTGGGGAAGAGGTCCCGACAGAGAGGAGGTAAATAATGTCTCAGGTTCCCACAGCTGGCAAATGGCAGAGGTTCGAGCCCAGGCCTCCTGGCACTGGAATCGGCCTGCAACCCCTAGGCTGGGTGCCAGGGAAGCCAGGACCATTTTGTGGTGTGCATTATACTTATTTTTATGGTTATTTTCTTTTTAATGATTCATGATACTGGTTTTCCATTTAAGGGGGTGATGCATGTTCTTTTTTCCCCTTAAAACAAAACAAAGTCCCCTCTTTAGTGAAAAGAGTGAGGGGTTAACAGCACTGAGGCGAGGAAGTATCCGTGAGGCACGGGGGGTGGGGGACGGGTGGGGTGAGAGTGGCTTGGGTTTAAAAAAACACGGCTGAGGGCGTAACAGCTTCACCGTCAGATGCAGGTCCTTGCCAGCTGTGTGATCTGGGGCATGTGGCTTTTCTTTTCTGTGCTGTAGTTACCCTCATCTGTACAAAGGACTTCCTGGGGTGATTGACATGATTAGAAAGGTGACTAGGAGTCCTGGCCAGTGTGGCTCGATTGGTTGAGCGTCCCTTGCACCAAAGTTTGCGGGTTCGATTCCCAGTCAGGGCACAAGCCCGGGTTGCAGGCCCGATCCGCAGTAGGGGGGTGTGCAAGAGGCAGCCAATCCATGCTTCTCTGTCATCATGGATGTTTCTATATCTCTTTCCCTTCCTCTTTCTCTAAAAATAAATAAATAAATACAAACATATTTAAAAAAAAAAGAACAGAACACGGCCTGGGAGTTGGGCAATCTGGGTTCCGATTCTGGCTTTGCCGTTGACTCACCGTGAGACTTTGAACGAGTGCCTTCTGTGAAGTGGGGTCATAGTCCTCTTCCTCCCTGGGCGGATGGAGATGGAAGGAACTGACACAGGAAGGTGCCGGGTACCGAGTGAGCGCTCAGTAGACAGCAGCTGCTGCGGTGGCTGCTTTAAAGAACAGAGGGCAGGGCGGGGCAGGGGCACTGGAGGCAGCTGGACGGACGTGGGTTCCAGGTAGGGCTGCACCGGCGTGGTCTCTCTCACAGAGTACATCCAGCCCGTGTGCCTCCCAGCTGCCGGCCAGGCCCTGGTGGATGGCAAGATTTGTACAGTGACTGGCTGGGGCAACACGCAGTACTACGGTGAGTCCCACCCTCTCCCTGGGAAGCCGCCCTGCGGGGAGACTGACCCGGGCCAGAGAAGAGCTGTCTGGCAGGTTTGGTGCCTCTTGGCCCTGGGCCATAGGGACACTGAGGAGCCTGGGGTGGGCACCAGGAGGGGAGGGGGGTGTGCATGCTCACCAGCTCTCCCCAGCCTTGCCCGCACCCCCCCAGGCCAACAGGCTGGGGTACTCCAGGAGGCCCGAGTCCCCATAATCAGCAACGATGTCTGCAACGGTCCTGACTTCTACGGGAACCAGATCAAGCCCAAGATGTTCTGTGCCGGCTACCTTGAGGGTGGCATCGATGCCTGCCAGGTGAGGGATGGTGGGGGACCGCCCCTGACCCTGCCACCCGAGAGATGGAGGCACAGGGCAGTGGGCGGTCAGGCTCCCGACCTCAGGGCCAGAGGGCTCTGTGACCACAGCCCGTGGCCATCCGAAAGCACCTCC
Source organism: Cnephaeus nilssonii (assembly GCF_951640355.1). NCBI lineage: Eukaryota > Metazoa > Chordata > Mammalia > Chiroptera > Vespertilionidae > Cnephaeus > Cnephaeus nilssonii. The sequence goes on from NC_137091.1 coordinate 35,001,060, forward strand.
AGCCTTGCCGCCCCTTCCCCCACCAGGGCGACAGTGGTGGCCCCTTCGTGTGTGAGGACAGCATCTCTCGGACCCCGCGTTGGCGGCTCTGTGGCATTGTGAGCTGGGGCACTGGCTGTGCCCTGGCCCAGAAGCCAGGCGTCTACACCAAAGTCAGTGACTTCCGGGAGTGGATCTTCCAGGCCATCAAGGTGAAGGTGGGGCCCAGGTGGAGCCAGAGGATGCAAACGTCTGGGACTCTCGTTGGGGAAAGGGAGGCAGGGTTTTCTGGAGACCTTTGCTCAGGCCTAGAAGAGGCACCCGGTGGAACAGAGGCATTTCAGAGGGCTTCTTGGAAGAGGAGGCTAGTTGTGGGACTTTCAGGGAAGCCTCTCAGACCTCAGACGGCCCCAATTGTCTCCCCAGATTCACTCCGAAGCCAGCGGCATGCTGACTCAGCTCTGACCTGACGCTCCTCCTGGCTGCAGACGCCTCCGGGGCCCGCGTTGATCTAGGTGGCCTCAGCCCCACATGGTGGGATCCACCCTGGGCCTGGGATGGAACTTTTTTCTTCTTGGGCCCAGCCCACAAGTCCAAGGATACCCTCCCTCCAGGGTCCTGTCTTCCACAGTGGCGGGCCCACTCAGCCCCGGGACTACCGGAGATTCACCTTCCTGACCCGCATGTAAATATTGTTCTGCCATCTGGGGATCCCCATCTAGGTATCCCTGATGAAAAGCTGTTCTTTAAATAATAAAATTGGTTTTGATTAATGTGGCCTCTGAGTTTGCAAACGTAAGAAGCAATGAGGAGCCGAAACCGGTTTGGCTCAGTGGATAGAGCGTCGGCCTGCGGACTCAAGGGTCCCGGGTTCGATTCCAGTCAAGGGCATGTACCTTGGTTGTGGACACATCCCCAGTAGGGGGTGTGCAGGAGGCAGCTGATGGATGTTTCTCTCTCATCGATGTTTCTGACTCTCTATCCCTCTCTCTTCCTCTCTGTAAAAAAAAATCAATAAAAATATATATTTTAAAAAAAGAAAAAAAAGAAGCAATGAGGATATTTTGGGGGGAAGGAAACAAGGAATTAGGGCCTGGAACAAACCAGGCAGGGACCGTGACCTCTAATTCCTCCTGGAATTAGAGGAGAAAAGAATTGATTCATAACTGGAGATGCCTTGAAGCATCTGGCTGCAGGTACTGTTGGATCCAGCTGCTCAAATATATATATATATATTTACCAGAACTGTGCCTGTTTTCCTCGCAAATCTGCTTTTCTCTGGGTCAGCTTCACATCCAAGCAGCCTCCCCTACAAGCAGAGACAGAGATGCCTTGCCCCCTCCCCCCCCCCAAAAAAAAAGAAACACCTCTGGGTTTACACACCATGGACCACTTAGTGCCAGAGCGAAGGGAATGCTTCTTTCCCAACAGCCATAGCAAAAAAGCCCCCCCAGGCCTGCTCTTACTGGACAGATTTGGGCCATATGCTCATCCCTTATCAAATCACTGTACACCTGACCCATGAGGTGGGAGGGAGGTTTGACCCTCAAGAACTACATGAGTGTGGGGGGTTCCCCAAAGGAAACTGGGTTGCTATTTCCGGAAAAAAAATGAATGTAGATACCCAATAAGGAAAAAAGACACCCACCTTTGGCCAACACAGGAAGAGGCCCTACGTAGGACGGAGACAGGAGCACCAGCCCTGTGAGCACAGCCTGAGACCCCACCTCTTCCTTCAACCAGGCTGGAAGTTGAGTCCCAGTTTCGGACACCCACTGTGTTTTCCAGAGCATCTGCCTCCCTTGTGGGGGCCCAATGGCCACCAGGGGGCGCTGCTGCCTCTAAACTGTGAGAAATTAAGGCCCTTTTTGGCTAGTCTTGCCCACTGTTGCTGAAAAACGAGATACTCTGCAGGACAATGCTAATCGAGTGCAGGTTTCCCATCACTTCCAACGGCAACAATTATAATGTTTTGCCCATCAACTACAAGCCCCCAAACAATTTTCTCTAACATTAATAGACACAGGAAGGCACCTCTGAATAACTCACTATCTTGGAAAATGCTCCAAGCATCACTCGCTGCACACCAAACTATGCATGGTTGATCCCCACCCTGCTTAGTCCATCAGAGCACCCAGGTGCCAACCCACATCTGGTTGGCAGAGCTCCCCGCAGTTTTTCCAGACGCCCGCCTGTGGCTGGCAGCCCTGGCCATCCTGTGTGAGGTGTAATCGAAGACCTGACTCACGTGGCTTTGTTAGAAATGCATTGAGTTACAGGTCTGTGACTATACACTCTCCTTTGTAATTGTCAGCCGGAAATTGTACTGCACATGTGTTTTATGAAGTTCTGGGACTCAGAGAATACGGCCCACCTGCGGGTTCTGAGCAGATCACGTCCTGGAGGGTCTGAGAGGACACAGCCCAGCCTGGCCAGGAAGGAGTGGTCTAGGAGGAGAGGCTGCTGCTCTGTGGGGACTGAAGGGGCCACGGCCCTGCCCTGGGGCAGCTGAGGAAGGTAGCCCTATTCCAGGGTATCTGTGCGAAATTGGGGCATTACAAGTCAATAGGCAGCCTACTGGGAAAATGTCAATCGGGGCCCCTGTGGGTTCTGCCAGCATCATTGCTGCCTTGGAGGGAAAGTGGGGTGGGGAGATTATCATTCACCAGTTTCCTTTGTATGCTAGGGGTCAGCGAGCCCCACTTTCTCCTGTTCCCACCAACCTGCCACCCACCCCCGAGAAGTCCCAAAGAGATTAGAAAAATAATAACAACCACAGGGTTGCTTTGAAGTAGTGCTGGAATTTTGATCTTCAGAATAACTGCCTATCAAAACTCTCACTTCCATGTTATTGCTGTGCATCTCTGAGCCAGAGTATTTGACCCGTCTTATCTAATTACTGTAACCACATCAGGAACAGCAGCAAGGCTCTGCACTCACTGTTTTGTTTATAGCTGAATATTCACTTTCAAATATAGAAAAGCCTCCTGGGTGTGACTCGGAATGGAAAGCTCCGTATGCGGTTTATAAATTGGCATTCTCCCGTCAAATTCAAGGAGAAACGTACAATTATCCTTTCACAACAGGTACTCTGAAAGTAAAATGGCACCATGATTAACGATGATTGTGATGGGCATTCATTTTCTATTCAGAAATAATTATTGCGAATGTTCAAATAGTGGTGTAAGTAGGGAATGGATTTTTGTTTCTGCAGAAGAGGAATACTACTTAAACCCTGCAGGTATTAAGTGAGCAGCTGTTCCAGTTCTACTGCTGTATAACAAACCGCCCCAAACTCAGTGGGGTAAAATAGCAACCATTTATTATGCTCAAGATTATGTGGCTCAGAAAGTCAGACTGAGAGCAGCAGGGACCGCTTGTCTCTGCTTCGTGAGGTCCCAGGGCCTCATCTAGGAGACCTAAAGGGCAGAGTGTGGCTCAGTGAGCAGGGACTGGATTGTGAGCTTCCTTACAAGCCTGGTGTCTGGGCTGGAAGGCTCAACGGCTGGGCTCAGTTCGGACTTCCAACTGAGTGTCTGTCCAAGTGGCTTGCGCATCCTGCCAGCATGGCTGCCCCAGGACATTTGAATTTCTTGCATGGTTCAGGGCTCCGGAGTGAACATTCCAGCAAATGCTGCCTTTTGCACCCAGCCTCACTTCTGCTTTACTCTGGGGTTGAAGCAGTCACACACCTGCCCAGACCCAATGAGAGGAAACAGACCCCAACTCTCTGTCTGTTGAAAAAAGTTTGGCCATGTTTTAGAACTGCTACAGGAACTATTGACTAAGGAAGCATGTCAGCCGCTGACAGAAGAGGAATTATACTGAATTATCACTAAAGTGTTCAGCCTGGACGATTCACCTGCTATAGTCCTATATAATAAAAGCCTAATATGCAAATCGACCGAATGGCGGAACCACTGGTGGAACAACCAGCTTCTATGACATGCACTGACCACCAGGGTCAAACGCTCAACACAGGAGCTGTCCCTAGCCTGCAGGCCCCAGGCCAGCCAAGGTGGGTGCCAGTGGGAGCCCCCCAATCGCCCCGCTGGTTGCCCCACAGAGGGAGGTGACCAGTGGCGGCAGGGCGATCGGGGGGGTGGGGCTGGCCAGCGAGTGGGCCGGTGCCGCCCCCCAATCACCCCATGGGTCGCCCTGCAGATCGGCCCTGATTGCCTGCCAGGCCTAGGGACCTTACCTGTGCACGAATTTCTTGCATCAGGCCTCTAGTGTGGATAATAAAATTCTGACAGTAATACATGTCTAATATATTTTCTGATTTGTTTATATATCTTAGTAATTCATTCTTAGATAGTGATATTCATTCAGCTTTGGCCATATCTCTTTAAGTTTAAAATTTTTTTAAATTACAGTTGACATTCAACATTATATTAGTTTCGGGTGTGCAGCATAGTTCGTTTATATAACTTACAAAGTGATCCCCTTGGTAAGTCCTGCACCCATCTGACATGATATAGTTATTACAATATTATTGACAACATTCCCTGTGCTGCATTTCACATCCCCATGACTAATTTGTAACTATCAATCTTAAAGGTCCCAAGCACAGACCCACTTATGTTGGAAGCTGCCCATTGCCTTCACTAGCAGAGAGGTGTTGACAAGGAACCCGGAAGGCTGGAGACCTTGAGCTCTGAAAGGTCAGAGCCATACACCCACTGTCTGGTTGAGACAATGGTAGCTAAAGCAACTTCCACCTTTTTGTCTTACGTAAATCCTTGCTGATGGGCTGTCATTGAGCTGTTACTAGAAATTGCCTGCCTAAGGGCTATAGGTGGATCCCAAACCTGAATAAAAGGGATGGCGAGGCCAGAGCAAAGCGGAGTCCTCTCTTGGCCCCCAATCCCCAAATTAATATTGTCTTGTCTCTTTCATTTGTGTACAGCCTCCTCCAGAGCTCGAACCCCGAATCTGAACCCTGAACCCCATGCGGGACGTGGGGGGTACACTCGCAACTGGCAGCCCAACGTGAGGCATTCGCACACTTACTCACAAACATTCACCCTAAGCTCCAGAGAAGTAACAGCAGCTAGACGAGCTGCAGGGACTGTCAGGGGAGAAACTGAATTATCTGGCATCAGGGCAAGAGCAGCTGTTCTGGGACAGAAGTGTTATCAGGCACCATTGTTCCATTGTGGAGATCTCCCCAACTCAGCCTGCAGGTGCAGACAGGTGCCAAAACTGAGCCTCCATTAATCTAACACTGCTCTTGCCCCACCTGGTGATTCTCTGAGACCCCATACCACCCAATTCAAGTGCACACCAGAGATCTTTCTGAGGATAATCCACACAAATGGCTGTCCTGGCCCCATACTGCAGACTTTCCTAAAATCTCTCAAAGGTCCACAAATCCCAAACAAGCAGCAGCTGGCCTCAGGATACCCTGTACTTCTTGCCAAATGGCCTCAAGCTCAGCACTAGTGCAACTAATCTCCGTTCACAGCATAACCACCCCAAGGCACCTTTAAGCCCAGCATAGACAACTACTACCAAATTGCAGATTCTTTGTAACTCCTATCAGGGGCCCTAGGTCATATACAGGTAGCAGCTGACCTTGACCTGCACCAGAGCCCCTCCCAAGAGGCCCCTGAACCACCATACCTGGTGGCCAGCTTCAGATCACACTTGAGCACTACCCAATTAGTGCCACACAAAAAAAACACACCTAACGGGTGGACTCAGCAGGCACCAGAGCCCTGCTAAAGCAAGGGGCCAGCCTCCACACAACAGCTTGTCCTCTGTAGTCACAACCAGTCAGCCCGCCCACTGATGTGCCAATCCCACCCACTGACATGTCAATAGCCATCAAGGCTCCATCACAACAGGAGAGCACACACAACTCACACAAGGGACACCCCTGGAGCACCTGTCTCAGGTAAACAGGAAGACTGTACCACTGGGCCCCACAGGACACCTACTACATAAGGACGCCTGCCAAAACTGGGAGATGTAGCAGATCTACCTAATACGTAGAAACAAACACAGGGAAACAGCCAAAATGAGGAGACAAAGAAACATGTCCCAAATGAAAGAACAAGACAACACTCCAGGGAAGGAACTATACAAAATGGAGGCAAGCAATCTACCAGATGTAGAGTTTAAAACATTGGTTATAAGAATGCTCAATAAACTTAGGGGAAGAATAGATGATCTCAGTGAGAACTTCAACAAAGAGATACGAAATATTAAAAAAGAAGGCAGAATACATAAAAAAAAGAACCAGTCAGAAATTAAAAAAATACAATAACTGAAATGAAAGATACATTGGATGGAATCAAGAGCAGATTAGATGAAGCACAGGAACAAATCAGCAATTTGGAATACAAGTTAACAGAAAACACCTAATCAGAATGGTAGAAGGAAAAACAAATTTTTAAATGAGGGTAGTTTAAAGGGCCTCTAGGACAACACCAAGTGTATCAACATGCCCATCATAGGGATACCAGAAGGAGAAGAGAGAGAGCAAGGGACTAAGAACCTATTTGAAGAAATAATGGCTGGAAATTTTCCTAACCTGGTGAAGAAAATAGACATACAGATTCAGGAAGCACAGAGAGTCACAAACAAGATGAACCCAAAGGGGCCCACTCTAAACCACATCATAATTAAAATGCCAAAGGTTAAAGAAAAAAAAAAAGAGATTTTTATTTATTTATTTTAAAAAATATTTTTTAATTCACTTCAGAGAAGAAGGGAGAGGGAGAGAGAGATAGAAACATCAATGATGAGAGAGAATCATTGATTGGCTGTTTTCTGCATGCCCCCTACTGGGTTTCAAGCCCACAACCCTGGCATGTACCTTTGACCAGAATCAAACCCAGGATCCTTCAGTCTGCTGGCTGACACTCTATTCACTGAGCCAAACCAGCTAGGAAAAAAAAAAAAAATGAGGGAGAATTTTAAAAGCAGCAAGAGAAAAGCAATTAGTTACCAACAAAGGAGCTCTCATAAGACTGTCAGCTGATTTCTCAACAGAAACATTGCAGGCCAGAAGGGATTGGCATGAAATATTCAAATGACCTATAACCAATTCTACTCTCCCCAGCAAAGCTATAATTTAGATTCGAATGACAGAGATAAAGACCTTTCCAGACAAGAAGAAGCTAAAGGACTCAATCATTGCCAAACCAAGAAATGTTAAAAGGACCTTTTAAAGTTAAAGAATTAAAAAAGGAACATAAATATGAATAATAAAATGGCAAAAATATGTAGATATCAATAATCACTTTAAATATAAATAGATTAAATCTCCAGTCAAAAGATGTAGGATAGGATGTCAGAGGAATGGCAGTGTGAAAGGTTACCCTGGTCTCTCTCCTTGAAGTTACAACTATGTCAACAGCTATAATTCAACAAAGGATTCCCTGCTCAACACACAAACACATCTGAGGATCCACATATTGAAACATTTTAAGGTGCGTGAGTCAGAACAAGTAGGGGAGGAGGAAAGGAAAAAGAGCAGAGATAGGTACTATGGATGCAGTCCAAAGCTCACTGTGAGTCTCAGGAGAGGGGAGGAATCAAGATGCTGCCTGCACTCCCTGCCACCTAGAGTAGCAAAGAGATAGAGTGAGTATTCCTGCCTGTGTGGTTGGTCGATGCTGTGGCTAAACCCAGTGACTTAGGGAGAGACAAAGTGCAGAGGTGCAGCTGTGGCGGTCCAGTGACTGCCACTGCCAGGCAGGAAAACAAAGCCAACAAGTTTGGCTGCCGTCCCTCACGCTCCCAGCACTCCCTGCCCCCAGCACTCCCCGCCCCCATCCTTCCAGAGCTAGCAGCGGGCACCCAAAGAAGCTGCAGAAGTGTGTCAGGCTACAGAGCACATTTTTATCTACAACCTTGAAAACTGGAGAAAAAGAAGCATTTTTCCCTGAGTGACAGTAGCATGCTGCAACTCATCCCAGCCATGGGGTGGAGATACAGAGGGGAAGCAGCTGAGGTCTGGCAGTCACCATTACTAGGAGTACAAAGCCACAAATGCACCAGTTGGGCTCTCCCACCTCATCCTGCCCCTACCAATTGTGGTTACACTGCCCATATCATCTGGTTGCAGGGGATAGCACTGGGATTTCACAGGCTTGGAACTCCATCACCAACTGCATTGCCCCACAGGGGTAGTTCCCTGAGACAAGGCAATCTGATCACAAAGATGCCCGCCTCCCCATGGAATACAGGGTATTTTCCACAAACCTACAGAGATCTGAGAGGCTGGAGCAGTGGGGCGGGAGGGGGGGTGGAGAAAGAAAAGGAAAAAAAGAAAAAATTTGCACTTCAGCCCCTCCTTCTGGAATTAAAGAAAGAGCAGATTTCCTTCCATAAATGCTTAGTCAGAGAAATAATTCATCAAATACCATGAATAACCAAAGTAACAAGGCAGCTAAGAAATTATTTCTTTTAATTTATAGAAAATAAATGTAAACACTTGGAAAGATGGGATTTAAATGACAGAGAAAAGATGATTGCAGTTCTGGAAATATTCAATGAGATATAAGAAAACACAGATAGGCAGTTTAATGAACTCAGAAATAAAATCAACAAAGGGAATACTTTACCAAAGAGATTGAAACTTAAAAAAAAAAAAAAAGAAGAAGAAGAAATTCTGTAGCTGAAGAACTCAATAGAAGAGATGAAGAATGAACTAGCAAGCTTATGAAATAGAGCTGACCAGATGGAGGAAAGAATTAGTGATACTGAAGATAGAAATCTAAAAATGATACAGAAGAAATACTTGAGAGTAAAAAAAATGAAATAATTCAATAAGAACTCTCTGACTCCACCAGAAAGAGCAATCCTATGTAATCCTCTCTAATAAAATGGTAATATGCAAATTAACCATCACTCTGCTACATAAGCCACACCCACCAGCCAGGCCACACCCACCAGCCAATCAGGGCGAGTATGCAAATTAACCCCAATCCAAGATGGCTACAGCCACAGAGAGCAAGGTTTCCCAGGTAACAGAGCAAGCCAAGCTTTCCATAGCCGTTGCAGGCCTAAGCCTCCACTCAAGCTACAAAGTTTCAATTATAGAAGGTAAACAAATTCAAACAAATGGCGGCAGAATGGAGCTTGAGAGAGCAGGCCAGGGTTGCCGGCGGCAACAGGGGAAGCAAAGCTTTCCGCACACCCTGGCCAGGCTCACCCGCTTAAGGCTACAAAGTTTCAATTGTAGAAGGTGAATTAACTGCCACAGAAATGGCTGCCGCCCCAGGCTACAAAGTTTCAATTGTAGAAGGAAAATAAATTCCAGATACCAGGGCCTCCCCTTGGGTTAACAGGGGGCGTGGCCGGCCTGCAAACCACCACAGGCCCCTCACTCAGGCCGCCCCACACCCCAAGGGAACCCCCACCCTTATCTGTGACACCCTTCAGGGCAAACCAGTTGGTCCCCACCCGTGCACCAGGCCTCTATCCTATCTAATAAAAGAGTAATATACAGATTGATCATCACTGCAACACACAATATAGCAGCCCCCATGTGGTCAAAGATCCTGCCCCCATGTGGACACAAGATGGCCACTACAAGATGGTCAGCAGGAGAGGGCAGTTGGGAGGCACCCGTCCTGCAAGGGAGGGCAGTTGTGAGGGACCAGGCCTGCAAGGGAGGGCAGTTGAGAGGGACCAGGCTTGCAAGGGAGAGCAGTTGGAGGTGATCAACCCTGCAGGAGAGGGCAGTTAGGGGTGACCAGGCTGGCAGAGGAGGGAAGTTGGGGGCAAACAGGCTGGCAGGGGAGCAGTTAAACATCAACCAGGCTGGCAGCGGAGTGGTTAGGGGATGATCAGGCTGGCAGGCAGAAGCGGTTAGGGGCAATCAGGAAGGCAGGCAGGCAAGCAGTTGGGAGCCAGCAGTCCTGAATTGTGAGAGGGATGTCCGACTGCCCGTTTAGGCCCGATCCCACCAGGATCGGGCCTAAACGGGCAGTCGGACATCCCTCCAGGAGTCCCAGATTGGAGGGGGTACAGGCTGGGCTGAGGGACAACCCCCCGCCGTGCACGAATTTCGTGCACCGGGCTTCTAGTCTATAATAATAAAAGCATAATATGCTAATTAGACAGATGCCCTTCCGGGACGAAGCCAGAGCTGCTGCGGTATCGAGGGTGTGAGGGAGGAATCCAGGTAGCCATGGGCTGCGAAGGCCTATTCTTGCACGAATTTCATGCATCGGGCCTCTAGTCCTATATAATAAAAGGCTAATATGCAAATTGATCAAACGCAGGAACAACCAGTCACTGTGACACACACTGACCCCCAGGGGGCAGATGCTCAATCAGGAGCTGTCCCCTGGTGGTCATTGCACTCCCACAGGGGGAGCGCCACTCAGCCGGAAGCTGGGCTCATGGCTGGCGAGCGCAGCGGCATTGGTGGGAGACTCTCCCGCCTCCGTGGCAGCACTAAGGATGTCTGAAGGCTTAGCGGGGAGCAAGCCTAAGCCATCAGTGGGACATCCCCCAAGGGTTCCCAGACTGCAAGAGGGCGCAGGCTGGGCTAAGAGACCCCCCCCCCCAGGGCATGAGTTTTGTGCACTGGGCCTCTAGTAAAAGATAATATGCAATGACTGGTGGAACGACCCATCACTAAGATATACACTGACCACCAGGGGGCAGATGCTCAACATAGGAGCTGCCCCCAGCCCGCAGGCCCCAGGCCAGCCAAGACGGGTGCCAGCAGAGGTGGGGGGAGGGGGCATTGGCCCCGCCAGTTGCCCTGCAGAAGGAGGTGACTGGCAGCAGTGGCAGGGGTTGGGGCCAGCGAGTGAGCAGCGCCAGGCCGGCCAAGGCAGGTGCCAGTGGGGCCCCCCGATCGCCCTGCTGGTCGCCCCACAGATCAGCCCTGATTGCCGGCCAGGTCTAAGGACCCTACCCATGCATGAATTTTATGCATTGAGCCTCTAGTATAAGGACAATGGGTATACCAAAGGACAGGAGAGAGAGATTGGCACAGAGAGCCTATTCAAGCAAATAGTTGACAAAACTTCCCAAACCTATAGAGAAAAGCTAGATCCTCAAATCTAGGAAGCAAACAGAACACCTAATTATCTCAATCAAAAAAGCCTTCTCCATGGCACATTATATTAAAATTGCCAGAAATTAATGAGGGAGATCCAAGAGGGCAGTGGATTAGGTGGAAGCTCACTCAAACTGGAATTACAACTAAAGTATTAGAAAATCATCCTGAATAACCAACTGAAGACTATCTCGAGAGAAGCCTTATAACCAAGGACTTGCAGAGGAGGCCACATCGAGACTGGCAGGAGATACGGAGGTACGAGAGGGCTGGCTGGGCCCTCATGGCTGACAGCTGAAGTTCTGGAGGGATTTATCAGCTGTGGGTGATTCCCTCTGAGAAGTGTGGGGTCTAAACCCCATGCTGTGCTCCCCAGCCCAGAGGCCCAGAGTCAGTAATGGTGCCCACATAACATCTGGCTGTGAAAAGCAGTGGGGTTTCTGTCCACCAGGGAGAGAAATGCAGGCACCCTCTTAAAGTGCCAATGCACAACATTTCGTTCTCAGCCACTCATCTTGGGTACCAGTAGAAGGAGGGCAGAACTGACTAGAGCTGCATGAGGGGAGTATGGGGTTGGTGGCTCTGGGGAGAGAACTGAGAGGGCAGCCGCCAGGATCTCTGTGCCAAGTCACTCCTCCATACTGCATAAGCCAACTTTCTCAGGCAGAGCATTCCCCTCCGTGCAGCATCAGCCTGAGGGGAAGCAATAGTCCCACCCATTGGAATCCCTCTTGCGCCTCCCTGTGGAGCTTACACCCTTATGAGGAGTATAACCAGGGACTCTTTAAGAGACTAAGCCTATCAGACAGCCTGCAGGCAGAGGCAGATCTCTGAATGCTTTGAGACTTTTGAAGATCTAACTCTGGGCCCAGTGCTAGTAAAAGCTGGCCTTAATGTAAAGCTTGGTCCATGCACCTAGGCCCAGCAGAGGGAACCACAAGCTTTGTATCACTGATAGTTCCAAACAGGTTGCCCAGGGTCATTCACAGACAGCATCTGACATTGGCCTACACCAGAGTCCTTCAGAAGAGGCACAGAACCAATACATCCAGTGGCCAGCTCTATACAACAATAGAGCAGGATCTAAAAAACTTCATAAGCAGCATATCCACAGGGAGATCTCAGTAGGCACCGAACCCTGCTGAGGCGAATTCTGCTTCATATGCTCAGCACCTGCACAGCAGTTTACATGCTGTGTTAGAGGTTGAGCCTCACTGTCAGCCAGGCTGAGGGTCAATCCCACCCACAACTGGGTAAATAGCAATCAAGACTCAATTACAACATAAGAGCCCACACCATGCACACGGGATATTCTTACAGCATCCAGCTCAGGAGATCAGAGAGACTGCGTTACTGGGTCCAACAGATCACCTACTACATAAGGCCACCCTACCAAGACTGGAAACTGTAGTAGATCTATCTAATACATAGAAACAAACACAAAGAGGCAGTCAAAATGGGGAGACAAAGAAACAGGCCCCAAATTAAAGAACAATATAATTTTCCAGAAGAAGAGCTAAATGAAATGGAGGTAAGCGATTTATCAAATAGAGTTCAGAGTAATAATTATAACAATGCTCAACAGCATGAAAACAACAACAACAACAACAACAACAACGAAACCATAAAAAAGAACCAGTCAGAAATGAAGAATGCCATAGCTATACTAATAAAAGGGTAATATGCTAATTAGACCAGATAGACCAGATGTCTTCTGGATGTCCTTCAGGACAAAGCTGTGGCTGTGAGGGCCACGGCAAGCCGCCATGGCTGGGAGGACCCATCACAGAGCCCCGGCCGGTGGGCAGGGCCTCCCTCTGTGCAGCATTGATCACAGAGCCCTGGCAGGGTGGGCAGGGCAGGCAGGGCCTCCCCGTGGGCGGCAGTGAATAGCAGAGCTCAGGCCGGGTGGGAAGGGCCTCCCTCTGCTCTGCAATTGATCCCAGAGCTCCAGCAGGGTGGGCAGGACCTCCCTGTGGGCGGGGATCAATGGCAGAGCCCAGGCCCGGTGGGAAGGGCCTCCTTCTGGCAGGGTGGGCAGAGCCCCCCTCTGTGCAGCATGGATCACAGAGCCTGGGCAGGGTGGGTAGGGCCTCCCTCTGTGGTGGTTGCCATCAATCGCAGAGCCCTGGCGTGATGGGCAGGGCCTCCCTCTGTGGGGCATTGATCTGGGGGCTCCCAGACTGCCAGAGGGCGCAGGCCTCGCTGAGGGACTCCCCTGAATGCACGAATTTCGTGCACTGGGCCTCTAGGCTGAAATAAAGAATCACTGGTAGGAATACACATTTAGCTTGAAGGAGAGGACTGAATCAGTGATTTGAAAGACAAATTAGAAAAAAACACCCAATCAGAGCAGCCAAAGGAAAAATGAATTTGACCTCAAAGGCAAGAGAAAAAAAAAAAAAAAAAAAAAAAGAATGGGACTATATCAAATGAAAAAGCTTCTGCACGGCAAAAGAATCCACCACAAAACAAAAAGGCAACCAATCGAATAGGAGAAGTCATTTGCAAGCAACACATCTGATAATGGGATAATATCCAAAATATATAAAGAACTCATATAGCTCAACAACGATGACCAAAAAATTCAATTAAAAATGGGCAGAAGACCTGAACAGACAGTTCTCCCAAGAAGACATACAAATGGCTAACAGGTATATGAAAAAATGCTCAAGTTTAATAGTTATGCAAATCAACACTATAATAATAGCACCTCATACCTGTTAGAATGGCTACTATAAATAAGATAAATAATAACAAGTGTTGGAGAGGTGGTGGAAAAAAAGAAATCATGAGGCCTGGACAGTGTTTCTCCATGGTTAGAGCACTGCCCCACACACTGAAGGGTCACCTGTTCGATTCCAGATTCCCGGTCGAGGGCATAAATTCAATCCCGAGCCCCATTTGGGATGTGTTTGAGAGGCAACCAATCGATGTGTTTCTCTTTCTCTGCCTCTCTCTCTCTTACTCTACCTCTCTCTCTCTCTCCCCCCTCCCTTTCACTCTCTCTAAAACTTGAAAAAATGTCCTTGGGTGAGGATTAACAAAAAGGAAAAAACAAACAAAACAAAACAAATAAAGAAACCTTGATTCATTGCTGGTGAAAATGTAAAGTTGTACAGCCTCTATAAAAAACAGTATGGAGGTTCCTCAAAAAATTAAGAAGAGAGTTAACATATGACCCAGTTACCTCTCTTTGGGAATCTCTACTGGAATAAATTGGTATTTATTTGTAAAGTTATATGTGCTCCTGTGTTCATTGCAGCACTATTCATTAGCCAAGACATGGAAACAACCAAACGGTCCTTCCATAGATAATCGGATAAAGAAAATGTGGTACAATGGATTACTACTCAGCCGTAAGAAAAAATGAAATACTGTCATTTGCAACAACCTGGATGGATCTTGAGAATATCATGCTAAGTGAAATAATTCAGACGAAAAACTCAAGAGCCATGTGATTTCACTCAGATGTGGGATATAAAACTGAGAGTAATAAATGAACTAAACAAACAAACAAAAACTCATAGACACAGACAACAGTATGGTGGTTACCAGAGTAAAAGGTGGGTGGGGGAGTAGTAAAGGGTAAAGGGTAAATGTATGTCAACAAAAGGAGATTTGACTCTGGGTAATAAGCATACAATGCTTATTACCCAGTGTCAGATGATGTATTATAGATGATGTATTATAGAAATGTACAGTTGAGATTGATGTAATTTTATTAACCAATGTCACCCAATAAAATTAATTTTAAAAATGGCACAGGGTAGCTGAATAAGAAAACAAGATCCATGCATATGCTGAATACAAGAGATCCACCTCAGATCAAAAGACTCATAGACTGAAAGTAAAGGGATGGAAAAAGATATGTCATGCAAATGGAAATGAAAAACAAAACAAAACAACAACCTGGGGTAGGAATACTTATATCAGACAAAATAGACTTTAAAACAAAGGCTATAACAAGAGACAAAGAAAAAACAATTTATAATGATAAATGGATCAATCCAACAAAAGATATAATCCTTGTAAACATTTACGCACCCAAAGTAGGAGCGCCTACCTTGGGGGCATAAACCAAATATTGGCAGACAGGAGAGAGAGACAGTAATAGAGCAATTGTAGGATATGCTCACACCTCTTCAACCTCTTTCAGACAGAAAATTAACAAGAAAACAGCGGCCTCAAATGAAACACTAGACCAGACATTAAAATTATCTGAAAGTAATTGGTACTTCCAGATAATTTCACCCCAAAGCAGCAGGATATACATTCTTTTCAAGCACACGTGGAACATTTTCCAGGACAGACCACATGTTAGGCCACAACACAAGTCTCAATAAATTTAAGACAATTAAAATCATATTAAGCATTTTCTCTGACCACAATGGGATGAAACTAGGAATCAATTACAAGGAAAAAACTGAAAAGACATGGATGCTAAGTAACATGCTTTAAATAATGAATGGGTTAACAATGAGGAAGAAATAAAGGAAGAAATAAGAAGATACCTTGAGACAAATGAAAATGAAAACACAACCCAAAATCTATGGGACTAACAAAAGCAGTTGTAAGAGGGAAATTCATGGTAACACAGGCCAAACTCAAGAAATAAGAAAAATCTCAAACAATATAACCTTATACCTCAGGGAACTAGAAAAACAACAACCACAAAGCCCAAAGTGAGTAGAAGGAAGGAAATAATAAAGATCAAAGCAGAAATAAAATAGAGTCTAAAAAATTAATACAAAATATCAATGAAACCAAGAGCTGGTTCTTTGAAAAGATAAACAAGATGAATAACCCTTTAACCAGACTCATCAAGAAAAAAAGAGAGAGAGGACCCAGATAAATAAAATCAGAAATGAAAGAGAAGTAACAACTGACACTCCAGATATACAAAGGATTATAAGAAAATACTATAAACAACTATATACCAACAAATTGGACAATCAGGGAAAAAATGGATAAATTCCTGGAAACATACAGTCTTCCAAGACTAAATCAAGAAGAAACAGAAAATCTGAACAGACTGATTATTACTAATGACACTGAAACAGTAATTTAAAAAAAACCTCCCAACAAACAAAAGTCCTGGACTGGATGGTTTCACAGGTGAGTTTTACCAAATATTCAAAGAAGAGTTAACACCTATTCTTCTCAAACTGCCAAAAAATTTAAGAGGAGGAGGAAAGTTTCCCAAGCCTGTTGTACTAGGTCAGCATTACCCTGACTACAAAACCAGTCAAACACATTATTTAAAAAAATTAAAAATTATAGGCCAATATCCCAGATAAACATATATGCAAAAAATCCTCCACAAAATAATAGCAAACTGAATTCAGAAATACATTAAAAAGATCATACATGATGATTAAATGGGACTTATTCCTGAGAGGAAAGGTTGGTTCGATATCCACAAATAAATTAATGTGATACACCACATAAACAAAATGAGAAATAAAAATGACATAATCATATAAATTGATGCACAAAAAGAATTTGACAAAATCCAGCCTTCATTTATGATCAAAACTCTCAGCAAAGTGGAATAGAGAGAACATACCTGGACATAATAAAAGCTATACATGACAAATACATAGCTCACATCATACTCAACAGGGAAATGCTAAAAATGTTTTCCTTAAGACCAGGAATAAGCAAGGATGTCCCTTTTCACCACTGTTATTCAACATAGTATTGGAAGTCCTAGCCACAATAATTAGACAAGAAAGAGAAATAAAAAGCATCCAAATAGAAAATGAAGAAGTAAAACTATTTCTTGGAGATGACATGATACTATATACAGAAAACCCTGAAGATTCCACAAAAAAACAAACAAAACAAAAAACTATGAGAACTGACCAATGAATCCAATAAAGTAGCATGATATAAAATTAATATTCAGAAATTGCTTGCATTTTTATACACCAATAAAGAACAATCCAGAAAGAGAAATCAAGGAAACAATCCTATTTACAATTTTATTAAAGACACTAGGAATAAATTTAACCAAGGAAGTAAAAGACCTGTACTTGGAAAATTACAGGGCATTGAAGAAAAAAAAATTGAAAACAGAAAGGTGTATGTATCATGCTCATGGATAGAAAGAATTATTATTATTAATTTTATTATTTAAAGTATTACAAATAGTAGTACAGATGTCTTTTTTTTCCCCATTGACCTTCCCCCGGCCTCCTTACCCCCCTTCCCCCCCCCCCACATGCCCTCACCCCACCCCCCAGTGCAGGGAAGCACTGGGGCAGAGACCTGAGGGGATGAGAAAGGGAGTCATGTAGACACTGGCGGGAAGAGTATCCAGGCAGAGGGAACAGCCAGTGTAAAGGCCCAGAGGTTGGAATGGTGCCCCCGTGTAGCTGGAGCACTACATCCCCTCCTCCCGAGGACCTGGGCAGAAGTGTAGGACCCTAAGGGGCATCTTCAAGTGCCACCCACTTTTCCCTGGCACCGAGCAGGCATCTGGGCACTCACACATCACCACCTTTGATGGGAAGACTGTTGAAGTCCCAGGCACTTATTGTAAGATCGGAGTGGCTCAAGGAATTAGGCAGACACAGCGAGCAAGTAAGAGGGGGAGTTTGTTAGAGGGAATGGGGGGATGGAGCCACCACCGGGGAGGTTAGGACTCAGCCTCCGCTGTCCTTGGGGTTGAATTTTATGTGTCAAAACCGCAAGGGGCGGAGGCTGGGGGATGCAGGTGCTCTGGTCTGATTAGATGGAGTTCGTTGTCCTTCAGCCGATTAGGGCTGTGGCTGGTAGGCGGCCTTGTTATGGGGGGGGGGGGGGGGGCTGCTGTCTCGCCCTCGGTGCGGCTGCCTCCTGCTAAGCTGGACAGGGTGATTGCAGGCTGTTCCATGAGAGGAGGCTGGGGCCCCCTTCTCCTTCAGGACTTCCTAGTCCGCCTGAGCCCCAGTCCTCTGCTGGCCTGTCACTTACGCTTCTGTCTCTACCCAGTCCTTGACTCCCTCGGCTCGTTGGCCCTTTTCAAGGCGGAAGTTGGGAAGGAGAACAGGTCCATTTCAAAGACGTCTATCCAGGCAAGCGGCACCCAGACTGTCCACAGAGAGCGCCGTGACCTGACTGAGGTAAGCACTCACTGGCCTCTAGAGACTCTTGGTCTGTTTGAAGCTAAAGGAAATGCATTGGCCCAAGCGAAGTAAAACCACTGACACATATCCCAGTGCCGTGATTCTGGGCCCATGGAATTTCTTTGTATAACAGTTTAGCTTTTCTTGGTTATAAATAACAAAAAACACATTAAAACTCACTCAAACAGGTCAGATTTCTTTATCCCATAACTAAAAATTCCATAGTGAAACCGAGCGTGGTTTGAACGGGGTGCTGACTCTGTTTCTCAGCTTTCTCTTGGTCTGTGGCCTCTACAGCTTTAGCTCAGTCTTCAGGCTGCCTTTCTCGTGGTGGCAAAGTACTGAAATTTCCAGGTCTCCAATGTGCAATCCCCATTGTCCAAAGCAAACCCCAAATCTTTTCTTCCAATTACTAAACAAGATCCCCGTGCTTCACTTTGATTGGACCCCCCCTGAACCGGTGTTGTGGCCCAGAGGTTGTCTTAGAGGAATCCAGTGTTATCTTCGGAAGCAGCGGGTGGGAGAGATCCCCCCCAACCCACTCGGCTGCGGGTGGGAGAGATCCCCCCCAACCCACAGGGCTGCTCACGGCAAGGACAAGGATTCCCCAACCAGTATTTCTTGTTGCAGAAATCCTGCGAATTTACATTTATTTACAAAGAATGTAAATGCCCAGGAAGACCTGCCCTCTGAGACCTGAGGCTTTTGTCTGGAATCCTCAGGGGTGGATGTATTTTCCACGCCTGAAGTCCCCTGCCTACAAGCATTCCATTGTTAACTGTTGGAATACACAAGCCGTGCCCCTCCCACCTCACCCTTTCCCGGAAGGGGACAGCTTTCAGAATTAGTCATGCTGTCAGCTTTCCACACACAGCCCTATTGAATACAAAGGGCAGCCTGTAGCTTGAGTGCTATTTTTATCCCCATTGCACAGATGGGGAAACTGAGGCCAGGAAGGGAGACTTGCTTACCCAAGATCACATAGTGAGAAAGTGGTGGAGCTAGGATTTGAATCCAGGCTTTCTGGCTCTGACTTCCTTCCCTCTCCATCTGTGGACCTCGTGTGTTCCCTCAAAGTGTGATCTACTTAAGGAGAGTTGGGGTACCAGGTTCATCTGTTATGGGGCCTGGGATATAGTAACTCTCAAGAATGGTTTTCATTTATTCACTCAACAAGTATTTCCTGAGCACATACCATGGACCAGACCCTGTGCTCAGTGCTGGGGACACAGAGGGAATAGAACAGACCAGGTCCCACGCTCACTGAGCTGGCATCCCAAAGGGGAGAGAGAGAGACAGTAAACATAACCGGTATGTGTATAATTGTATAGTATGTCAGGAGGTGATGGATGCCAGTGCTATGAAAAAAATAAAGGACAGAACAGGATGCGGGGGGGGGGGGGGGGCGTATATTACAGGTGGAAACTATGGTTAAATAGAGTGACCAAGGAAAGCTTCATGAGGAAAGTGATGTTTGAGCAAAGCCCTGAAGAAAGGAGAGGAGATGGGACGTGGGTACATCTGTGGGAAGAGGAAGTCCCTAGAGGAGGGGCAGGAGCGATTCTGGGGGCTGGAAGGTAGCTGGGGTGTTGGAGGAGTAGCAGAGAGGGCAGTGTGGCTGGTGCTGAGTGAGCAAGTGAGTGAGAGGCTGAGGGAGAGAAGACGAGGCCAGGGAGGTGACAGGCAACCAGCTGGAGGGGACTTAGGGGGTGTGGTGAGGACTTTGGCTTTTTTACCAGGAATGAGGCACAGCGGAGAGAGCTGACCCAGGAAGGCCCTGACCTGACCCAGCGGTTCCCAGGCTACCTCTGGCTGTGTGTGGGGAGCAGATTGTAGGGCAGACAGGAGCAGGGGACCAGGGAGGAGGTGGCTGTAATGTCCAGGAGGCAGGGGATGGGCCAGGGTGGGGCGGTGGAGGAGGGTGGCAGTGGTTGGTTCTGAAAATATTCTCTGGGATCTTATTCCCTCTTCCCACCCTGCTGTCTGTTCTTCAAAGTTATGTGGGGCCCTGTTGTCCTTTGCCACCCGCCCCCCCCCCCCCCCCCCCCCGCCGCCACATACCCGATGTGAAGGCAGCTTGGAATTTCAGCTTTGACCCTTAATTAACTGTGTGACTGCGGCTAAGTGACTGACCCCTAATGTGCCACAGCTACCTCCACGGAGAGAAGAATTGCTGCCTGGCAGGCAGTGTGTCCTGCAGTCGCATCCACCAGGATTGTCCTTTGAAAATGAGAGGGAGACTGTTAGCGGCAGGCAAATGACTCAGGGATGTGCAGGTCTGTGGCGCTGGCTCTCACTGGGCACAGCACCGCCTTCTTGGACACGGAGGTGCTGGGAAGGGGGGATGGGGATGCTAAGATGTCAGGGGTCTGGCTGCCAGCAGGCTGCTGGGTCGGTGCCTCCCATGGCCACAGAGCCAAGCTCTCAAAACTGCAGACTCATCTCGCTGCCTCTGCAGCCAAGCAGGAGCCTGCCAACTCTAGGGCCAGCCACAGAGCCCGGGGCCCCTCAGGCCAGGGCTGGGCAGCCAGGAGAGGGAGGCACCCACCACTAGGAAGATGCATGAGGGATCAGGGACTGGCAACTGATCCAAGAGGAGGAAAAGGAAGACATTTTGGGAGGGCAAAAAAGAACACAGGCTTTTGTCTAAAAGAAAAACAAACAAACAAAAAAATATATATATAATAGGAAATATATAATACATACTATATGCCTAAACACATTGCCTAAGTTCAATGAAATTGTTTAACTTTGAAAATAATAATTTATTCATTTTTAGAGTGAAAGAAAGGGAGAAAGAAGTGAAACATTGCTCTACATTGATCAATTGGCTGTCTCCACCCCGCCCCCCCCTCGCATGTCCCCACCAGTGGTCTGCCAGGAATCAAATCAGCAACTCTTTAGTGCCCAGAACGACATCCAATCAACTGAGCCACACTGGCTGGGGCTCTTTATTTAACTTTTAAGTTACCCGATCCTAAATTTACTTTTCCTCTAATCTTTTATTGTCGTTTTTATCTTGTGGCTTATTATTGATTTTCCCAACTTTCCTTTTAAACTTTTTGAACAACAGAGAAGTTGCATAAACAGTACCCAATGAACCCAAATCCCCGTGCAGAGATTCAGCAGCTCTTCGTGTTTTGCCTCATTTGCTTTATGTCTCTCTATCTCTATCTGTTTATTACTTTTCTGAATCTTGCATCTCAGAAATCTCCTGCTCCTCTTTGCGCAGGCATTTCCAAAGACAGTCTTCTCTGTTGTCTGCCTGTCAAAGTCTTTTCCAGAGGGAGTCACAAAGCATGACCAATTTTTTTCTTAACTGTGCCTTTTCCCCTGACTGAAACCAGACAATGAATGGGTCCGAGCTGCCTGCCACTACCTGAACCAATTAAGCAGAGACAGGGTTGAATCATATATGAGCATTTTATTTTCTAACTAGAGGCCCGGTGCATGAAAATTCATGCACTGGAAGGGGGAATCTCTCAGCCCGGCCTGCCCCCTCTCACAGTCTGGGAGGCCTCAGGGACGGGAGGCAACCCGGCGATCAGGGGAAGGCTATGCCCCATCACACTTCTGCTGCTGCCACTGCTGGCAGCGCAAGCCTCGGCCAGCTCTGGTTACCCAAGTCTCGGGCGGCCCTGGTTACCCAAGTCTCGGGCGGCCCTGGGTGGGTGGGCAGCCGCCATCCGAGGCTCGCCTGTGCCTCGGGCCGGCCCTGGGCGGCTGGGGGGCTGAGGGAACTGATGGACTCCGGAGGCAGGCATGCATCAAGGCTGGGTCTGCTTGGGGATGGGCGCGGCCTTGCCACATTTCTGTCACCCCGGAAGGGCTGAGGGGACTGTGTGCCACCATCTTGTGGCTGTGGGCGCTGCCATCTTTGGTGGCGTGGCAGTCAATTAGCATATTCCCTCCTTATTGGCTATGGGTGCTGCCATCTTTGAGGGCAGGGCAGTTAATTAGCATATTCCTTCCTTATTGGCTGTGGGTGCTGCCATCTTTGTGATGGCGTGAGGGTCAATTAGCATATTCACTCTTTATTAGGTAGGATGTTGCAGGCAACATGGGAGAGCAGCAGGTCATCCACAAAAATTTGTTCTACCCACCCACCCCCATAAACCAGCTGCTTATATGAGTTAGAAGGACAAAGGTTACTTAGGTAAAATGGTTACAGGCGTTGTGGGCTAGGGGTTGCAAAGGGCAGGCACCTCGGGGACTCCATTGTTTTGGCAACAAGGTTGTTAATCTTTCCATGAAGATAGGCAGTTCTCAGACAAGGAGAATGGATGGCATTTTGAAGTTAACTCCCAGCCAGGTCAGAATGCACTTTCTTTAATCAGAACAAAACAATCACAGTTAACAGCATGATTAACATTTCTTATAACTATAGCTAGTCCTGACTATTCTATTTCTCCCTCCTGCCCCTAACATGACCAGGGGTAGACGTGATGACAGTCCTGGCAGTCTTTCCTACACAGACCCCACCCTGATCAACTCTCCAGTGTCTGTGCTGTAATGGTGGCCACATGGTTGGAAGGTGGGTCTGAGATGGGAGATGACCGACCAGGCCGGAGGTCATAGCCACTGTGAGTCTCCCGCTTCCTCGATTCCTCTCTGGGGTGACCAAGGCCCCATCTTGCCCCATCAAACCAGGGCAAGATGCGGCCTTGGTCACCCCAGGGAGACAGACCTACCCCTCCTAAAATTGCCCCCAAAGGGGAATGGGGTCCAGTTAGGACAGGTCTTCTAAGAGAAGCTGGGGATGCAGCCTGTTTTGTTGAACTATCCCAATGTTTCAATGTTAACAACCATTAACTTCCAATACTTTGTGAACTAAAGGAAACATGTAAAATAGTTGGGTTTGGCCCTGGAGCTACTAGTTTGAGATCCTTGTCTTAGTGAGTGAGGCAGGCTGGAAGGCAGCTGCAGGGTCTGCCCCTTGACCCCCATCCCAGATATGTAGCCTTCCCCCTCCTCCTTCCCTGTCATTCCCACTCATACCCAAGACTCCAAGCCATCCCTCCTTCAGTGATGACAAAACTAGACCAGGCCTGTCAGAAAATCTGGTCCTCTATGCCCACCTGTCCTCACCACCCCATCTCAGCTCCCGCAAGGCCTCCATGATGGTTCGTGGAGGGATAAGAGCACTTTCATTATTTAACAACTACTTCATGAACACCTACTATGTGCCAGGCATGGTTCTATAATTTAGATGAAATTCCTTGGGAGTGTTACAGGCCTAAGGTTCGTGTTTAAAGCAAAATGTGGGGTTTGAGTCTGAGTTGGTTGTCTCACAAAATCGAAGAATGAAGCTGTGGACAAAAACAGCAGAACCAAAGTTTCTTGAGAGAAGCCAGTCCTAGAAAAGGTGCAGCTGGGGTTCAGGCCAGAGTCCAGAGCCACCGTTCCGTGTTGTAGCTGAGTGTAGCTCAGCATCCATGGGAATGAAAGTCTATTAGTCCATGTGTGGAGCCCCATATGGCCATCAGCCACCTGGGTGCAGGGGAGCACAACCCCGCCCCCGCTTCACGTCAGAGAGAAAAGAGAGAGGAGCACGTGCTTTTTTTGCTGGCTTCTGATTGGCTCTTTCAAAGAATTCTGCCTTAGTAACGTTCTTGGAAGCTGTTACTGCAAGCTGCCTGTCTTAGCCACATTCATACATTCCGCCAGCTGGGTTCTCCGGTTTTACTTCCTCCTCATCATGGTCCCTGTTCCTGTCTACCTAGCTTCTGTCTGTCTCCTCAGTGTAACCAATGCTTCAAAATGTCACTGGGAAGGAACTGGGACCGAGACGGGTCTGCCCAGCACAGTCTAGAATGTGTGGGTTCTTGACTTTGTGCAGGAAAGATTTCAAGATATGAGTCCAGGTGATTTTGAGAGTATGTGTATTAAAGCTGGGACAGTGAAATAAAGGAAGGTCTTAGGATGGAGGAAGCAAGAACACAGCAACCGGAGTAAGCCCAGGCGGAGCTGCTTTTTGACTCACTAAAAGGTTAGGCAGGAGGGTCCTTGGAAATAGGATCAGAGAGTCAGCCAGGGACAAGCTGCTGCTGCCCCTCTGCTCCCCTTGTTGCAACTCTAATCGGCACCCTTAGAGCTTAGGAGAAAGAAGGCAAAGATGCACCCCGAGGAAGGATGGGGAGGGAGGCTCAAGGGGGAGCAAGCACTGGCATCCTTTGTCTTAAGAGTTTTTTTTTTTTTTTTTTTCTGTTTTCTAATGGTAGGAATTTTAGGGGAGGTTTCAGGTTTTAGGTGAGGGTCTCAACAGAATACTCACCAGCTTTCTAGGTGTGTCCTCTGATAGACTGATGAATAAAAATGAGGGTCATTCTCTGGTCAGTTTCACCTTCAAAGAATGCCGCTGGAGCCCTAACCGGTTTGGCTCAGTGGATAGAGCATCAGCCTGTGGACTGAAGGGTCCCAGGTTCGATTCTGGTCAAGGGCATGTACCTTGGTTGCGGGCACATCCCCAGTAGGGAGTGTGCAGGAGGCAGCTGATCGATGTTTCTCTCTCATCGAGGTTTCTAACTCTCTATCCCTCTCCCTCTCCTTCTCCCTTCCTCTCTGTAAGAAATCAATAAAATACATTAAAAAAAGAAAAAGAAAAAAAAGAATGCCGCTGGAAAGGAACCCGAACCAAGGCAGGTCTGCCCCACATGGTCTTGAATGTGTAAACCATTGTTATGGGGTCGAACCCTGGAGTCAAAAATAAGACCACCGGAGGCTGCTGATTGATTAAAAAAAGCAGGCAAGGATTTATTGAACTGGCCAGGACGGCCGCGAGGGCACCACACGCAGGTGGCCACCCTCACGACCGCACTGTCCCAGGTGTAGGCAGTCCTTTTAAAGGTCCAAACCACAAAAATTTTCCTTTGTTCTAAATTCTAAAGTCTGGGAACAGCCTGCAGGGGGGTTCCCAGCCCCTGCTGGACATTATTGGAACGTGGCCCTATCTTGGGAAAGCAGGTTTTTACAGAAGCAGACCCAGGCGGAGTCAGTAATCTCTAAAGGTTATCTACAGCTTCTACTCCTGGAGCTACTGAGTCAGTGGGAATCCATCTCCTGTAGTCCTGGTCCACAGGCACAGGAAAATTACCTCTGTGAGTCTCCAGGTCTCCGTCTGGAAGCTGAGGTAACCCCCCTATTGTCCAAGCAAGCAAGTGCGTACAGAAGCCAGCATAGCAGGGTTAAAATTCAAACAGCAGTTTTTACCTAAGTATGGTTGCTCCCATACTTCAACCATTTGTTCCTAAGTGTCTCTGGTTAGGAAAGATGTTGCGACGTATTATCTGGCTGTAAACTGTTCAGCCATTTTTAAACCATCTGTCTCAGTTTTCCTCATTCCGAAACTTGCCAAGGAATTTTCCTAGCTTCTTACTAGTCTCCTCAGAAAGAAAGGCCAATATTCAATAGGCCAGAGTTTGGAGCAAGGAAAGGTTTATGGGTCAAGAAGGCCTAGCTCAGGAGGACAGGAGAAATGATTCTTCAATGCATCTTCGGAGTCTGCACTCCAGGCATCTTCTATTGAGGGAAGGGAGGACGGGGAGAGGCAAGGGGTGGGTGCTCGCCTTACACCGTTAGACAGGGAGGTGTCAAAAGGAATCCAAGGAATAGTGAGACATTCCTCAATCCCTTTGGTCCTTTGATCCCCCTCTTACCCCCCCCCCCCCACTCTCAATTTTTTTTTAATATTAGCAAAAGCCTGGAATGATAGATCCTCCCTTCCCCCAACTGATGGACGGAGTATGACGTAAACTCCACCTGCAGCCGGACATTCCTGAACACCTTATATGGACTGTACATTGAACCACCAATCAGCACCTGCCATATACCCTAAACCCCCAATTCCTAAATCCCTAGGCCCCTAACCATGTGCCTTACATGAAACCACCAATCAGCGTGTGCTGAGTGCCCTAAGCCCCGTCCCCTCTTTTCCTCCTCTTAAAAGGCACTCTCACCCCGGCAAGCTCGCTCTCTCACGCTCTCTCTCACTCTCTTACTCTCTCTCTCTCTCTCTCTCTCTCTCTCTCTCTCTCTCTCTCCCCTCTGGAAGGCGGCCGGCAGGGTGATCGCCAATAAAGCCTGTGTCCTGGTATCCCATGGTCTCCGGCCCTCTGTTTCATCTTTCACCCCCCACCCTGCACACAAGAGAGAAAGAGAGAGAGAGAGAGAGAGAGAGTGAGAGAGTGAGAGAGAGAGAGAGAGTCCTCTTAAGCTTAAGGAGACGCCTGTGAAGCTTTGAAAAAGTCATTACTCCCACCTCCCTCCAGGTCGCCACGGAATGGGCTGCACCGGGGCGGGGCGGCGGAGCGGGCGCCTGAGCGGCGGGCGGCCCTGGGTTCCCGTGGGCAGCGCCCGGCTGCAGGTCTGCCCTTGCGGCCGCGGGGACGGCGGAGCCCAGGCAGCGGCGGTCACGGGCAGCAGCGGGCGGAGTGGTGGCCGGAGCCCAGGCAGCGGCGGTCACGGGCAGCGGCGGGCCGAGTGGTGGCCGGACCGGCCTGTAGAAGGTCCCTCCCCTCTGACCGAGCACCAGGGGGAAGGAGTGCCGCGGGAACTGTGACCGAAGGAGGCTTGACGCTTCCAGAAAAATCCCAAGGAAAAGTGTTGCAAGCAACAGTAATCGCTGTGGGATCGGGGTCCCGAGGAGAGGGTGGAGCGATTCCACAAGTCCGCGTGGAAGTTGGAGATCAAGTTCTTCTTCCAGAATCCGGAGGCACCAGAGTAGTTCTAGGCGGCAAGGCCGAGTTCTTATTTGGAGACGGTGACATTCTAGAGCAGGGGTCCTCAAACTTTTTAAACGGGGGGCCAGTTCACTGTCCCTCAGACCGTTGGAGGGCCGGACTGTAGTTTAAAAAACAAAACAAACTATGAACAAATTCCTATGCATACTGCACATATCTTATTTTGAAGTAAAAAAACCAAAACGGCAAAAACACCCGCATGTGGCCCGCGGGCCGTAGTGTGAGGACGCCTGGTCTGGAAAGTATGTAGATGGAAATAAATCACTACGGAAACGGCATCACAGGACGCTGCCATTCCACTGAAGTTCTGAAATCTTGCACCACGTGAATAATTTCCGTGTCTCTTTTGTAATAAACGGATGCTATCCACACTAATGACATCCAGCGTCTCTTAAAATTTAGTTTCACCGTGCTTCCAAACAAAAAAGAAAGAAAAAAGAAGAGAAGAGAAACGCCGTCATTACTTGGTGCATATTTCCCCACCCCTTTGCTGACGTGGGCTGCCCAAGCCTCCAGCGGAATTCTTCTCGTTAGTCAGCGTATCTGCAGCAGCAGGCATGGCCCGGCCCGCAGGCCATCAGAGAGAGGAAGCATTTCATGCTGTTACTGGAGGAGCCGACTTGCCAGCAGGGGAAGCAGAAAATCAAAAAAGCAAAGAAGTTTCCTCGAATATGCTTTAAAGATAGATAAGTTATAAGGGAATGGAAAAGGCGGAGGGTGGGTATGATTTTAAATAGGGTGATTGTAGGAAACAGGCCTCAGGGATCCATCTCCAGTACAGTCAACTTTGGTAACTGAATTTCCCCAGGGCAGACAGGATGTAGGGAGGAGGGAAGAGGATATAGGAACGAAGAACTGTGAACGGGAACCAGCACCTGGGTGGGAACTCCCCTGGCGCCCAGGATGAAACACCTGCCTCAGCTGGAGTTGGGGGGTGGGAGGGTGGAGACAACGAGAAAAGACAACTAGAGGGTGGAGACAACTAGACAAATGTCACCAGGGGTTATTCCCTTATAGTCTTCAAGTCCTGACTCAAATGCCACCTTCTCACGTGGCCTTCCCTGATCACTGTGAGAAATGACAGAAGTATGGTGAAAACGAGACTTTTGAAACATTCTTGCAAGAGCGGGTGTCCGTCTGGTTGAACAGGCACACACACAGCAGCGATCACAGGCTATCAGCCCCCCACCCCCCACCCCCTTTTTTTTTAATGGCCCAGTTGGAGTCAATCAGACCTAGACCAAGTGTGTGGAAAACTATTATCCCCGCAGTACTCAGCCAATGAGGAACCGGAGGAGGGACTCACACCCCAGGGATAAAGAGCCTGTGGTCGCTGCCCTGTGTGTGCCTGTTCAACCAGACGGACACCCGCTCTTGCAAGAATGTTTCCAAAGCCTCGTTTTCACCATACTTCTGTCTCTGAACTTGGACAGGTGAGCATTCCTCACAGTGATCAGGGGAGGCCACGTGAGAAGGTGGCATTTGAGTGAGGACTTGAGGACTAGAAGGGAATAACCCCTGGTGACATGTGGAGAGAGGATTCCGGACACGGGAGAGCAACTGCTTCAAAAGCCCAGAGGCAGAAACATGCCTGGAGCGCCCCAGGAATAGAAACAGACTGGGACGGAGTGACAGTGGTGTTCATTTCAAGGGGCTATGTCCTGGAATGGCGTCCACGTTGAGGTATCTCCACCCTCAGCTTGCCTAGTCTCTAAGATGGGGAACATAAACCAGTCAGCCCCAGGGCCTGATCCTGTCAGGTCCAGCCTGACGATTGAACCGGGCTGAGGTAGGGAGGTGGGATTTGAGAAGAGAGAGAAAGACAGGACAGCGGGATTCGGGAGGTCCACAGCTCTCGAGAAGCTCTGGCAACTTTTATTAGTAATACAGTGCTTTTCATACATAAGACACTAAGCAGGGAGTCACTCACGAGGAAAACATTCTTTGTTTCTCTAAAATCACTACTGGAGGGATAAGTTGAAGGACAGGTTTCTTGTGACAATAAATCTCACTAGTTGGATACATATTTCTTGGTAAGCCATGAAAGTAGCTCTTATCCTACGGATAGCAGTCATATAAACAAGCCCTGGGAAAGCTCTGTGGGCAGGGGCTGCTCTCGTTATACTGATCAGTTGCCATCCAAACAGGCCTGGGAAGTCTGTGCGGGTAGGGTGCCAGCCTTGCTAAGCCCCTACAGGTGCAAGGACCGTGTCAGCTTACAGCCCGTTCCCCACATGATCCAACCATTGGGCATATTTTATTTGGTCTTCAAAGTGTTAAATTAAAAAAAAGTCAGTTGCCAGTACTTAAAAACCAGGAGATAACATCATAAAAAACCAACATTTCCAGCTTCTCTTGGTGGGTGATGACATCAAAGTGTGATAGGCAGTTAGACAGACATGAGCAGAGCAAGAACGAGGGGCCAGATAGAGAAGGTCACCAGAGTGGAAAGCCCTGGGTGACCTTTCTTCCCCTAGCCTATCGCTGGTCATTGGGTTTGGCTCCCCTGACCTTCCCTCCCTAGAGATAACGTCTAGGCCTCAGTTGTATTTCAGCTCCAGGCCCAGAAAAGCAGCAAAGCCAGCCACAGCTGCATTGGAGAACGAACCCTTGCTCTAGCGTAGGCCAATCAATCAGGGGTCACCTAGACCCTGAAAGGACACACCTGGAAAGCTGATGTCTATTAAGATCTTCCCCTGGGACCTCCCTAAAAATCTCCATCCTTTAAACCCTGGGCCCAGCATGCTCCTCCTCCAGGAGCAAGCCCGCATGCACCTTTCCCTTTCCCCTTCCCCTCCCCCGGCCCTCAGGCGCATTGCCATTATCTTCTTCACTCCCAAGCTCCAAGGGCCCTTCCTTTGCCCCATAACTTGTTTCCTCAGTCCATTCCTTCCAC
Organism: Cnephaeus nilssonii; assembly: GCF_951640355.1. NCBI lineage: Eukaryota > Metazoa > Chordata > Mammalia > Chiroptera > Vespertilionidae > Cnephaeus > Cnephaeus nilssonii. The sequence continues at coordinate 35,030,814 of NC_137091.1, forward strand.
AAATTACTTCTACCTCTGAGATTTTATAAATAAACTAGAGGCCCGGTGCACAAAATTCGTGCATGGAGGGGGGTTGTCCCTCAGCCCAGCTTGTACCTTCTCCAATCTGGGACCCCTCGAGGGATGTCTGACTGCCCGTTTAGGCCCGATCCAGGACTGCTGGCTCCCAACTGCTTGCCTGCCTGCCTTCCTGATTGCCCCTAACCGCTTCTGCCTGCCAGCCTGATCATCCCCTAACCACTCTGCTGACAGCCTGTTTGCCCCCAACTTCCCTCCTCTGCCGGCCTGGTCACTCCTAACTGCCCTCTCCTGCAGGGTTGATCACCTCCAACTGCCCTCCCTTGCAGGCCTGGTCCCTCTCAACTGCCCTCCCTTGCAGGCCTGGTCCTTCTCAACTGCCCTCCCTTGCAGGCCGGGTGCCTCCCAACTGCCCTCTCTTGCTGGCCATCTTGTGGTGGCCATCTTGTGTCCACATGGGGGCAGGATCTTTGACCACATGGGGGCAGCTATATTGTGTGTTGCAGTGATGATCAATCTGCATATTACTCTTTTATTAGATAGGACTAGAGGCCCGGTGCACAAATTTGTTTACCAGTGGGGTCCCTCGGGATCGGGCCGAAACTGGCTCTCCGACATCCCCAGAGGGGTCCCAGATTGCGAGAGGGCACAGGCCAGGCTGACGAGGGATCCTACCAGTGCACGATCGGGGCTGGGGAGAGATGGGGGAGGTTGGCCAGTCAGGGAGGGACTATGGGAGGGCATGTCCAGCCCATCTCACCCAGTCCAACAAATCGGCTGGACCCCAGCAGCAAGCTAACCTACCAGTCAGAGCATCTACCCCCTGGTGGTCAGTGCATGTTATAGTGAGCGGTTGAGCAGCCTTAGCATATCATTAGCATATTATGCTTTGATTGGTTGAACGGACAACCGATGACCAGACACTTAGCATATTAGGCTTTTATTATACAGGACTAGAGGCCCAGTGCATAAAGTTGTGCACAGGTGGGATCCCTCGGCCTGGCCACTGATCGGGGTTGATCGGGGCCATCTCGCGCAGTCCTGATCGGGGTCGATCAGGGCTGGCCGGCCTGGGGGAGGGACTGCAGGAGGTTGTCTGACTGCAGGAGCTTGGCTGTGGGAGCACACTGACCACCAAGGGGCAGCTCCTGCATTGAGCGTCTGCTTCCTGATGGTCAGTGTGCATCATAGCTACCAGCCTATTGTCTTGTTGTCTGGTCGTAATGGTTGCTTAGGCTTTTATATATATAGACTAGAGGCCCAATGCACAGATTTGTGCACTGGTGGGGGTCCCTCAGCCTGGCTGCGGGATCAGGCTGAAACCAGCTCTCTGACATCCCCAAGGGTTCCCAGGTTGCAAGAGGCACAGGCCAGGCCGAGGGACCCCACCAGTGCATGATCAGGGCCAGGGAAGGACTGTGGGAGGGCTCCAGGGTGTGTCTGGCCTGTCTCACCCAGTCCCAATCAGGGCCAATCAGGGCCTGCTGGCTGGAGAGGGACCGTGGGAGGTTGGCCGGCCAGGGAGGGACTTCGAGAGGGCTCCAGGGCATGTCTGGCCTGTCTCGCCCAGTCCTGATCAACCAGACCCCAGCAGCAAGCTAAACTACCGGTCGGAGCCTCTGCCCCCTTGTGATCAGTGTGTGTCATAGTGACTGGTGGAACAATTGAATAGTTGGAGGGACAATTAGCATATTAGGCTTTTATATGTATAGACTAGAGACCTGGTGCATGAATTCGTGCATGGGTAGGGTCCACTGGCCTGCCCCCATGGGGGCCATTGGGCCAGGTCGGCGGTGGGGGGTGGGGAGGGGAGGTTGGCTGGCCCTGCCCCCGATGGGGAGCCGATCGGGGTGGTGCTGGCCAGGGGAGGTTGGCCAGCTGGCCCCACCCCCAATTGGGATGGGGGGGTAATTGGGGGTGGGGCTGGCCAGGGGGAGGGGTTACAGACGGTTGGTGTACATCCCACCAGGTCCCCCAAGACCAGGAACTACACAGGCGCCCCTAGAGCACCAGTGAGGTGTGTTCTTTCCTGCCCTCCCTCAGTCTCCTCCAGGAGCATCAGGACCACAGGAGGTGTGGTGCTTCCTCGGAGGTGTAGTGTGCTTCCTCCACAAAGGGCCCTCCTGTAGACTGGGCTCTGGGTTTCTGAGAACTACGCCTCCTGGCATACCCCACACCAGGTCGGCCTTATCTGTCAGCGCAGAGTCGGGGATCCAGGAAGCTGGCTGCAACAGAAGGAGGGAATGTGCTTGTGCACTGGGCCAGCCTGTCCTGTTCGTCCCAATCATTGTAAACAGTCAGAGGCAGGGCGGGGTAAGAATGAGGCGCCTGAGGCCGGCCAGGGGCGCAGTGCAGGAGGAGAGGCTGTGGCCGGCAGTGTGAGTGCAAGGAGGCGGTGGCTGCGGCACAGGTGCGTGGTCACGCGGTGGCATGCAGGGGTCGCAGTGCATCCCCCTCTCGTGCCCGGGGAGCTCTCTCCACACCCACCTCACAGTAGCGTCTGCCAGACTGTCTGTGGGGCTGGGCTGGAGTTGGGTGTGAGGGGTGTGGCTGCCCCGAGTGCGGGTTCTTCCAGGCAGGCTTTTCCTAAGTTCTCACCCTCTTTGCTGTGCATTCCTCCCACTTCCCAGCCGGGTCTCCCTCGTCTCCCTCGTGGCAGCTGCATTTGTAATTTGGTGCTCTCGAGGTCTGGAGGAGCACAGCCAGGAACTGAGCCCCTCCCCGCTGGGGCTTTAGGCCTCAGGGCATCTCTTGGGCACCTCGGAGCTGGAGAGAGGGGTGGGGGTGGGGGCTAATCAGGGGCAGGGCCAGCTTTGGGGAGGGCCTCAGTGGGTTGTGGGGGGGGGGGGGCAATCGGGGTCTGGATTACACTGGCTGCTGCAGTGTGCATCATAGCCACTGGTTATTCCAGTCATTCTGGTCGTTCTGCAGTAATGGTCACTGGGCTTTTATATATATAGATAGATGTTCTCTTATAGTTGAAGTCTTGGCTCTGAATTCTATCCTAGGCAGAATTCAAGCACCGAGTGTTAGGGTCACAGAAGGAGGGATGCAGAGGTGGAAAGTGGTAAAGAATTATGAATTTATTAGATCATCTGGAAAACCAGATGGGCTGAGCTCCAAAATGGTGCCGGCAGCCAGGGACCAGGAGTCAGAGATTTTAAAGGACTCTAGATGGGATTTTTCTGGGCAGAGAAGTCTCTGGGCACGTCCAGATCCTGGGAAAGTCCCAAGGGAAAAGATAATGGTCTTAGCGAGTGGAATGTGGTCTTATTGAAAGGGAGTGTCATGGAATGTCAGTTGTGAAGTGATCTAAAGGTCAGTTCCCAGGGGAGAGGGTATCCATTCAATTATTTAATCCAACCTGTTAGAAATAAGGTAAGCCCACAAACCAGGGGTCCTGGTAGAACACGAAGGATAGTCAGGAGCCAGACAGTAAGGCTCCTGCAGGAGGATGTGCAGCCAACACAGGGTCTGGTAGCATGCACACTGAGTGGGCGGTCTGCTTGGGTTTTATCCCTGACACATGCAATCTGTCCCTCTCTTGATTGGTCAGAGCTTAGGTTCACATTCTTTTGTGATTGACTAATTTAAAGAAAAAAAGGGAGGCGTTGACCTTTGCCATTTCAAAATGGTGGTTGCCTACACTCCCTTCTTTGACAGAAAAGATTACTTGTTTATTCTCACAATTCCCCCCTTTTCTTAGGGTGGAACTCTTTTCTTCAAACTCGGGCAGCATTAGCTGACTTCATGCTCTGCAGTAATTAGAAGAAGGAGATCATCTTGCTGTTCGGTCAATGTGGTTTCAATTAACCTTTGGATAAGACCCCTCATACATGGGATGATATAACACCCCATTACTGCAACTCCTAACCCGATTATCAAAGAGATGAATATAGACACCATCATCCCCTTCCATTTTCCAAACCGTTGCTCTAGTAAATCAGAGAAAGAATCCTTAATTCCAGGATTCTCAGCGAACTCATTAGCTAAAGTTGCCAATCCCTGTGGGGCCTTAGTAATGGTTTTGTCTGGAGCTGTGTTGTCAGGGATGAATGTACAACATTGCCCCCCGCTCCCAACATTACGCATACTCCTCCTTTTTCTTCCAGAATCATATCCAAGGCCAACCTATTCTCCCACATCATCCTGCTGGTGGCATCTAGTTGTTCAGCTATACCTTTAACTACATCTGAGTATAGTTAACAAATCTTTGCTGGTTATAGTAAATATAATTAATCCAATCCACATTTTTGTTGATGGTTGACCACCAGAATAGGACAGATTCAAATCCTGCAGCAATCTGATTTTTAGCCTTAAACTCCTTGGCACTCCTCCTGAACCCCAATGGAATTTCTGTAAATATGGGGATTAAAGGAGCCCCCTGGACTCTCTTCTTCCTAGTCTGTCTGTCCATTGTAAAAGGCTATGATATGCCAAAGTGAAAGGGATAGTCAACTGTATTAGAGCGTAAGTTCTGCTCCATTGGCTGGGCAAGGCCGAACGTAATGGTCCCCCACAGTACCACCAGACATCAGCATGGGGTATCGACAGTGCAGAATAATCGACTTCTGAGGATACTCAGCCATTTAAGCATCTGGATAAATTTTTCATAAACTCTGAGTACTATCCCCCCACCCCACCCCCAAACACCTTGAGAGGTATAGTTCACATCGGGGGCTGGATTGTTTTGGGGGACCCTTGCTCCTTACCTCTGTTGGATGGGAATAACAGGGAGAGAGTCTTACAGGAAGTGTTTCCCCAGGTGGTTTCCTCCTGATACAGGGCAAGCACACATTCCATCCCGTTACTGTCAGAGGTCCATCCGAATGGGAATGGGACCACTTGGGGCTCTAGCCTTCTTGCTGCACAGGTGTAACGGTCACTTTTATTTAGGGCGTGTACAGAATATTTAATCCATTCCACCCAGGCATTCGTTCCCTTATATCCTACTTCTATTTGCATGCTGGTCTAGGGGGTCTTTTCCTGTGACATCTACTCCTAAATGTAGTCCTGGCCAATCTCTTGGCCTAAAGGCTGAAATATCCAAGTCATTCAAGTTCTCTATAATCAGTAACTTAACTGGGTAAGCATGATCCTGATTATACACATTTCCCCTGCAATTTGCCAGAGCCCTAAAGCAAACACACAGTTTACAGTTTCTTTGGTGTTCATTTCAAGGGGCTATGTCCTGGAATGGCCATCCAAGTTGAGGTCTCTCCACCCAGAGGGGCTGGTGGTACACCCCCAACCCGAGTGGGATGGGTCCAACCTTGTTCTGCAGTCCAAACAGCAGTCTCAGTGGTAACGTAGTCTCCTGGTCGATGGTGAAGAGCTGGGAACTCAAGAAGAGGGCGTTGAGCCAGGAGGCCTTCTAATCTGAGAGACATTAAATTAGAAGAGATACCCAGTACATAGTTCTTAAGAAATTGTCCTTAGTCACCATTGTAGGGAGATCTTGAGGCATTCCATGGCCTATTGGAATCACCTAAAGCCAATTCTAGGTCAGGAAAAAGTTTAATTTCATTTGTCCTTGGGTGTGGTCAGCAAATGACACTAATTGGATTTCTGCTGTCTGTCTCCCTGAGTACATTCATATAAACGTTTTACCCTCTTGTTAGGGAGGCAAAATGTAAATCATTTACTCTTAAGTGTCCTTGGTTTATGGAAGATGGGATTTACTAGATAGCTCCAAATTGCTGTTTAAGCATCTCAGTTTCCTCATTCTACTTGTCCTGGCTTACTGGCCTGTATCATTTATATAACTTCTTTTCAAGAGTTCTCTTTACAAACATTCCTCAACTTTTATAAACCCTTCCTCACAAATTTTACAACTTTCAGAACCCACTTTCTTTTTCCTTCAAAATGACACCAAAACCATAATTTCTTTCCAATTAGTTAGAACTCTTAACCCTTAGAAAACTTAATTTTTAGGTGGCATGTAAGTAATTAACATTCCTCAGATTAGCAATACATTCACAATTTTAAGAGATATTTTAAATAAAATACAAGAATTATTATTCATCAACAGATTCAAATCCATCCTCTAGATCAGTGGTTCTCAACCTTCCTAATGCCGCAACCCTTTAATACAGTTCCTCATGTTGTGGTGACCCCCAACCATAAAATTATTTTCATTGCTACTTTATAACTGTAATTTTGCTACTGTTATGAATCATAATGTAAATATCTGTGTTTTCCGATGGTCTTAGGCGACCCCTGTGAAAGAGTTGTTTGACCGCCAAAGGGGTCGAGACCCACAGGTTGAGAACCGCTGTTCTAGATTCTCCATATGAGGCAAACTGAGATTAATATTTCAGTATCCTGGTATTTCAAAATACCTAGATATTTAATAATTTTTTTTTTTTTTTTTTTTTTTTTTTTTTTTTTTACCATTTAACCCAGCAAACTCAAAGTTTTAAGTTACTAAAACTTTGGAAGTTACTAAAAGTTTTTGGAAAACTATGTTTAGGCCTATATAACTATTATCAGGTACACTTAATTTTTTTTTTATATTTACAACAACTTTGAGATTTTAAAGCTAACTATTATTACCCAAGGCATTTTATTGGCAATTTTGTAACAGGGACAACTTACCAGCCTTCCGTGGCTTTAATGTGAAAGTACTATTTTATTTTATTTTTCTTTATAAAAACGGGAGTGACCCTGCCTCCCCCTCCCCCCATTGCTATCTCTCCAGCTTGCTAGAGGGCACTTCTGCAGATCTGATTCTCCCAGTGTTAGAGGCAAAAATCTGGAAATTGTATGCCCACAAAACCTGGTAGTCAACTTTGGACCTGGGAGTCAACCTTGGAATGTGGTCCAGTCTCATTCAAGACCTGCCTTTGATCATGGAAAGATTAACAACATTGTTGCCCAAATAATGAAGTCCCACCCCAGCCCACATCACTTACTTCCCCAGGCCTGTAATCCCTACTTCCTCATGTAATCTTTGTCCCTATGTTCATAAACCAGTGAAGAGCAAACTAAGTCCCCAAATGATAAAAAGCAAGCAAAGTAAATTAGTAACCTAAATTACATTACAGACATAGATAAAAGATTCTCACTAGCTAAGAGTTTCAGGTGGCTGATGCCCTGAGAGGGAAAGAAAGAAGAGTCCCCAAGATTAAGAATTCTTGGCAGCTGCTGGGATGTTCCTGCAATCTCTGCCACATGTTCAGCCTTGCCACAAATAGCTGGGATCCCCCAAAGCGGGACATGCCCCACCTTTAAACAAATTAAACCCCAGAACAAAGAGACACAAAACATCAACAGAAACACTCTTATATACAATATTTATAGGTGCACACAACCCACAGATAAAGCTTCTCATCATGCTCCTTGCCTGTCCAGCCAGGCACCACAGAATGCCCTGTATAAAGTACCACCAAAGCAGAGCAATCTTTCTTGTCCCTGCTTTGGGGACTGTCCCCCTCCTCCCTGATCCTCAGCATTCTCCTCAATGGACTATCTGAGGAATGTATTCCCTAGGCCTAGAATTTTTGTTTCCCATCCTCAGAAAGTCCCTTGTGACTATTCTATGTGTCCTGTGTGATCAATACTCCACATTGGAGACTTCTTTCACGCCCCAAGATTCGCTTCATCCCTCTCTGGACATTGCCCTTGTGGGAGAATAGAACTGCAGGTTAGAACTCCACACTCACTTTTTGTCCCAGACACATCCAGTCACATATGTTTGACCTCTGAGGATACCCAACCACCAAGGCAGTACTTATAGTCCAGTTTCCCACCGTGGCTCATGCATGAGGTTATCTGGTTGCACAGTGCTTGCTTGGGTCCTTCCCACATTGCTGGCTGACTCTCGATCCAGAGCTTGTAGTTGGCCCAGGCGGTAATGGCCTCCCGTAATAAATAAAAAATCAGGCTGGCAGACAGAAGTGGTTAGGGACAATCAGGCAGGCAGGTGAGCGGTTAGGAGCCAGCGGTCCCAGATTGTGAGAGATGACTGCCAGTTTAGGATTGGGCCTAAACTAGCAGTCGGACGTCCCCTGTATATAAATAAATAAACAGACATACTTTAATACTGTTACCAGATGCACCTCAGCCCAGCCTGTAGGGTGTGGGTTCTTGATTTCATAGGAGTCCAAGTGATTTTGAGGGTATGCTTATGAAAGTTGGGAATTCCAGGTGGGCCCCCAAAATTGTTAGAAAGAAGGTGAGCCCCAAAACCAGGGATCCTGGTAGAACACAAAGGATACTTGGGGGAGCCAGGCAAATATCTTTACTTCTGGGGAAGGGTACACACCAACACAGGGTCTGGCAGCATGCATACTGAGCAGGCAGTCTGCTCGGGGGTTTTATTCCTGATGCACGCTGTCTGTCCCTTACTCTTGATTGGTCAGAGTTTAGGCTCACATTCTTGCACGATTGGCTAATTTAAATAAAAAAGGGAGGAGTTGACCTTTGCCTAAACTCCCTTCTTTGACAGAGAAGATAACTTGTTTATTCTCACAGACTTAGCCAGGCCTGCATCCTCTTGCAGTCTGGGAGCCCTCAGAGGATGTCCAATTGCTGGCTTAGGCCCGCTCCCCTCAGGAGTTCAACTGGGAGACTGGGAGTTCGATTGCTCACTATGACGTGTGCTGACCACCAGGGGGCAGTATGGAATGAAGGAAGGCCCTGGCTGGCAGCCAGAAGGCCCCGATTGGCCCTTATCACCAGCCAGGCCTAGGGACCCTACCTGTGCATGAATTTCATATCTATACTAATAAAAGCCTAAGTGGTCCTCATGCCCTTGCACACAACATCATCACAAGATGGCTGCCACAAGATGGCCGCACACACAGCAGAGGTGGGGCCCAGTGGCCGCTCCATGTGGTGAGGCCTGGGGGCCCCACAGCTCCGCGCAACACGGAAAAGGATGCGGAGGAGGCTGGTCCCAGCATCTTCACTGCCTCGCACAGAGGAGGCAGGTCCTAGTGGAGGAGGCAGGTTGCGGCAGGGGAGGGCAGTTGTGGGCGATCAGGCTGGCAGGGGAGGGCAGTTGGAAGCAATTGGGCCAGCAGGGGAGGGCAGTTGGGGGTGATCGGGCCAGCAGGGGAGGGCAGTTGGGGACAATCAGGCTGGCAGACAGAAGTGGTTAGGGACAATCAGGCAGGCAGGTGAGCGGTTAGGAGCCAGCGGTCCCAGATTGTGAGAGGTATGTTCAACTGCCAGTTTAGGATTGGGCCTAAACTAGCAGTCGGATGTCCCCTGTATATAAATAAATAAACAGACATACTTTAATACTGTTACCAGATGCACCTCAGCCCAGCCTGTAGGGTGTGGGTTCTTGATTTCATAGGAGTCCAAGTGATTTTGAGGGTATGCTTATGAAAGCTGGGGACAGTGAAACAAAGGAAGGGCTTAAGGTAGAAGAAGCAATAGGAGAGAGAGCCTAGGTGGGGCTGCTTTGGCTCACTGGCAAGTCAGAGAAAAAGGGGGCCTTGGAGACAGGATTGGGGGGCGGGAGGGAGGGGAGCCTGGGACAAGTTGCCATTGCTCATTGCTCCCCTGGTTGCAAGTCTTGGGAAATCCTTAGAGTATAAGAGAAAGAGAGCAGAGATACACACTTCTGTAGGCAGGAATCCTAGGGGAGTGAGTTCTCAGGGGAGGGTCTTAACAGAATATTCATTAGCTTTCCAGGTGTGTCCTCAATATGTTGATTCATCAAAATGTGCTATCCCTTACTTTATTTTTAATTAAACTTTTTTTCAAGGTAGCACATTTTTAGGATATATAAGTGAGTATCTCTTCCCACTTCATCCTGCAGCCTCCCAATCCCCCTCCCCAGAAGCAACAATATTTTATTCATATACAAGTATCCTATCTAATAAAAAGTGATATGCTAATTGACTGCACCACCCTCAAAGATAGCAGCACCCACAGCCAATAAAGGGGGAATATGCTAATTGACTGCCCCGTCCTCAAAGATGGCAGCACCCACAGCCAATAAAGGGGGAATATGCTAATTGACTGCCCCATCCTCAAAGATGGCAGCACCCACAGCCAATAAGAAGGGAATATGCTAATTGACTGCCACGCCCTCAAAGATGGCAGTGCCCACAGCCACAAGTGTGCCCAGTCCCCTCAGCCCCACAGGGGTGGCAGGCACGTGGCTGCCTCCGGAGTCCCCCAGTCCCCTCAGGCCCCCAGATGCCTAGGACCAGCCCAAGGCACAGGCAAGCCTCAGATGGCGGCTGCCCAGCCACCCAGGGCTGCCCGAGGCTCAGGTAACCAGGGCAAGCTGAGGCTTGTGCTGCTGGCAGTGGCAGCAGCAGAGGTGTGATGGGGGTGTTGCCTTCCCTGATCGCCGGATTGCCTCCCACCCCTGAGGGCTCCCGAACTGTGAGAGGGGGCAGGCCGGGCTGAGGGACCCCCCCCCCGCCCCCCCCCCCCCCCCGCCTCCAGTGCATGACTTTTTATGCACTGGGCCTCTAGTTTACATATAAATTATTTTCCCCTCACAAATGGCAGCATACTTCGATACATCTTGCTTTTTTCCCCAGGTATCTGGGAAGTACTTGTTTATCTGTCCATGTGGGCTTGCTCCAGTCTTTTTGGCAGCTGCCCGTTAGACAGAACAATAGTTCTCCTGTTGGCTGAATTGTCCCCATACTTTATAATCGCACGCCTGTCCTGCTGTACTCATTCACGATTCTTGCCTGGCCCCTTTGGCATCTGAGTTTGCAGACGGCGGCATAGATGAAGGACCTAGCATACATCCTCCACCACAGTGCACTCAGGCCTTCTCACGCTCAGATGCCTGTAGTTCCCAGACTTCCCAGCAGGGGGAGACACCACTCCACTCCCAAGACCACCAAAGGGGTCTTCCCAGGGATGTTACAATCCTGAAACTGTCTGTGCAAGAGCTGCTATCTGCCCAGACACAAAGACCCCTTAGCTGGACTGGAATCCCCCTCAGGCCTCCCCTTCCTCCGTCTCTGTCTCCACCCACCCCGAATTTCCCACTTTGGCTGAGCCCCACCCTTCCTGAGTGTCCCCTCCACTTCTTGTAGGGACTGGCCCCTCCTGAATGGGAGTGGGGAGAGGACCTGTCCTAGTCTAGGGCCTGGGACCGAGAAACTGCCTGAGGGAACCACATAAAGAAACCATATAGCTGGGTGAACATTGCTGCCTCCCTGTCCCTCCCTGCTGAGAAGTGGGGGGTCTGTTCTCCCTGCCCCCAGCAAATAGCCCCAGCAGAGCCTTGACCTCCAAACCCCTTTTCCCTGGCCTGCACTCCACCCTCTCCCTGGCCTGGTTCCTGCAGCCCTCCTCCCCACCCCTGTGATGGTATTGGGGGTCGCCTGGAGTCCAGCTGGTGGCCAGCACAGAGCCACCCCTTTTCTGGCCCTGCCCCTCCCCATGACCCCAATCCTCTACCAGCCACTCAAAGGAGCCTTGTTCTCTATCCAGCCCCCAGACAAAAGTCTCTCTGTCTAAAAAGGCGGAATTGGGGGGAGGGGGCACCCCAACGGGGACCAAGTGGGGGCATGCACAGACCCCAGCCGGAAGGAATGCCTTGAGGAGGAGGGGCGGGAGAGGGAGGGGGGAGGGTAAAGGAGCCGAGCACGGTGCCGTTGGGCCTTATCCGGAATGGCAGGCAGCCCCCCACCCCGAGGCCCGCTGTGTACCCCAGGCTCTCAGCGCTCTTAGGAAGAGCCTGGGCTACGAAGGTCTGGACCTGGTGCTCAGGAGCCAGTTCCCAGTCTCCCTGGGGCACGATGGACACAACAACAGAGGAGGAGTCATGGTTTAGGGCCAAGCAGCCCCACCTCTCCTCGGCCCTACCAGCATCTTCTGTTGACCCTCAAACTAAGTCAACAGCAGCAAGTGGCCTGGAAGAGGACATCAGCTCTCCCATGACTGCGGCCAATCCCTCCTCCAAGCACAGCACACGATCTAAGTAAAAACAACTGGGATACTACCTCTGCCTCGCCCTCCTCCACCCCCTCCCCGACCCCCAGGCCAGCGCTCTGCTGTTAAAGGCCCCGCAAGGACCTCCCTTCCAGGTCCTTCTCTGAGGGGCAGGAGATTGGAGAAAGCCCCCTCCTCTAATGTCGGGGCTGGGGATGAGTTCCAGCCCAGGGAGCTCCTGCCAGTGGTGGGGTGGCGGCTGGAGCTGTCCCTTTAAGAGCAGGAATGGGGTGAGAGTCCCTGGGCTTTAGGCAAGTCTGACTTGTTCTCTACCTGCCCGGCGCTGCCCAGGTTTGCTCAGGGCGTGGCAGCTGCAGATAAAGGCAGGACTCAGGCGGAACTAGACCGTCCACACAGCCTGGGGAGCCGCACCGGTGAGAGATGGGGCCCCCTCCCTCCACTGCTCTCTGTTAAAGACCCTAGAACCTACCCCCTTCCAGCTCCCTTCCTGGGGGCAGGAGCAGGAGATTAGAGAAAGCCCTAGAGCCGTGGTCGGCAAACTGCGCTGGCTGGCTCCTGAGCCACATGCGGCTCTTTGGCCCCTGGAGTGTGGCTCTTCCACACAATACCACGGCCTGGGCGAGTCTATTTTGAAGAAGTGGCGTTAGGAGAAGTTTAAGTTTAAACAAGTTGGCTCTCCAAAGAAATTTCCGTCGTTGTACTGTTGATGTTTGGCTCTGTTGAGTAATGAGTTTGCCGACCACTGGCCTAGAGAGATCCTCCTCCCATGAGTCTCCTCTGGAGCTGGTGAGCGGATAAGGTCTGCAGATGCGACTGGGTTGTCTGGGTAGATCAGGGGCACCTGGGTGGACCAGCACAGGACTGGGGGCATCTGGGCGAACAGGGGGGTTGGGTGTACCTGAGCGAATGGAGGCATCTAAGTGGATCATGGATGGTTGGTGGTATCAGAGCAGATAGGGTGACTGGCTAGACTCGAGTGTCTAGGGAGTGGGGTCCTGTGGATGGAGAAAAAGGAGCTGAAGGTTCCCGAGGAGATGGAAAATGGGGGGTGGGGTGGGAGATTTCAGGGACACGGGAGTCATTCCTCATGCCTGAGAGGCCTGGCCTCCACCACCAGGGAGGAGCAGAGGGGAGAGCGGAGGGCAGCTGGCGGGGACAGGAGCTCCATGGCAGGAAGGAGTGGGAAGGGCTGAGCAGAGCCTCCATCGGCAAAGCCGCCTTCCTGTCCAAGCCTCACACCAGTAACAGTCAGTTCAGGAGCAGCTCAGGCCTCCTCCAAGGACGGCCTGACAGGAAAGGGGGGGCAGACCCCCACACACCAGGCTCGGCGGCTTGCACCATGGGCGCGCCAAGCACAGCCGAGACCACTGCCTTCTCCCTGAGCTGGAGGTGCCGGGTGATGCTGGGAGGGAGAGTCATGGAGACTTCGCAGAGGGCGGGGGCTCGGAGGGTCCCAGGGAAAGTGGCTTAAGGGCTGAGACTCAGCGTTGCCGCATAGTTCACACGGGTTACAGCATTGCGACAGCAAAGCGGGCTGATCCCATGCACAGAACGAGCACAGCGTGCCCGGGGGACCCTCCATGAGCCGGGCTCTTACCAGTGCCAGTTAGTCCTGTGGCGGCAAAGCCTCACCTGGTCGCTTTCAACAGCAGCAGAACCTTCTACGGGCCTGTCCTGCCCACACACCCTCTCCAGACCCCCCCTCTGGATCGGGTTCCTAAATGCATTAGTAATGCTCCCCAAAACTACAGGCCCTCCTCCTGAAATAGAAAGCTACTCAGGTGGGGGTTCCATGGAGGGACCGAGAAGGAGCGAGATGAGGGGTGCTCTCGCCGGTCACATGGGCTTTTCACCAGGGTGGGGAGGACATATGTGTTCCCATCATGAAATGCGGAATGTAACAGATGGCCTCCGGGGTTGTCGGGATTACACGAGTGAAAACCCAGCAGGGTCATTGGCAGTGCCCGGCACAGGTGGGTCAGAGGAAGTGTAAGCTCTTGCTGTCAAGGTTATGGCAACAGATGCTTTGGCCGTGGGGCAGGGGCAGGGGCAGGGGCAGGGGCAGGGGCAGGGGCAGGGAGAGGGCAGGGGATGCACAGAGATCAGGTGCTTATCGCAGGCACAGAGGAAGGAGGGAGGGTGGACTAACCCTAGACCAAGAGGGGACAGAGGCGACCTCTTCGTGCTGAGCAGGGCTCCCTGGTGGAGGGAGAGTTTGCTGCCAGGAGGAGCTTGGCAGGGGTGGAGTAGGAGCAGGGCGGGGACTGGGGTAGAGGCAGAACCAGGGACCCGGGTGGGATGGGCAGGGGTAGGGTAAAAATGGGGGTCAATGGTCAGGGTGGCACAAAAGATGGAGCTGGGGCTGCAGCCAGGCCCATTCTCCCAAGTCTATCCCCCTCCCACCCCCACCCCAGCCTTGGGCTCTCCCCACCACACCCAGCCCTGAGCAGCTTGAGTCTATAAAGTCTGGGCAAGGCGGGCAGGTTCCCAGCTGCCTATAGGAGACACTCCTAGAAACTGGCCTCTGGCCACTTGGCTTCTAACACCCCATTTCCCAAGACACCCCGAGGCCCCGAGAATCCTGAGTTAGGGACAGCTGCTGCAAAGCCAGCGCTGGTTTAAACCCCACTTCTGACAAGGCACCGATCAGAGCCTCAGTTTCCCAGTCTGTAAAAGGGGGTTAACCACAGGCGGCTTCTCTCTTATTTGGTTGCCAGGGTGATTCACCTGAAGCCTCAAGTCCGTGTCCCGTGAGTTATTACTGCTGCTCCCCATCAGGTCTGAGTTCTCACCTAGCCCCCACTGCACTCCTCAGCTCTTGTCTCTCAGCCTTCAAAGCCAGCCTTCCCACCCTGGGGTGAGGTGTGTCCCCTGGGGGGGGGGGGGGGAGGTAGTGGAATAGGAGGAGATTGGGAACCAGAGGCCCTAGTGGCAGCCCTGCAGCCCTGCTAAAGCTGGGCCCTCCCCTCCCCTTCCAGGCCGGCTCCACCATGCAGCACGTGGCCCTGAGCCTGCTCCTCCTCCTCGCAGGTGAGTGCTGCTCCCGGGAAGGCCTTCCCCTGAGCCCCTCTGCTGAGCGGCAGGCAGGCCTCACAGAGTCCCCTGTGGGGTGGGGACTGTCAGGACAGCGTCTCCTTGAGGGAAGGCGTGCTGTGCTGTGATTTCAAGAGAACACAAAACAGGACTTCTCCTAGCAGCCGCTCAACCAGCTAGGAAGTGTCTCATGGGTGACGTCAAGCTCAGCCTCGTGCTGTGTCTTCATGCCTCCCTGGCCCTTCCCTTAGGAGGGGTACACTGGGAGCTGAGAGGTAATGGAGCAAGTTGCCAGCTGTGCCTCAGTTTCCCTACCTGTAACACGAGGGCAACAGTAGCACTTTGTGCAGCGTCACTATGAGGATGAGAAGAGTTGGCATTTGGAGAGCACTTAAACCAGTGCCTGCACAGAGTAAGCACGATGTGTTTGTACTTTGTAAACATCATTTAAGATTATTTATCTCCCTTTAACAAAGAAAGAACAGGGCTTAGGCCCCGAGCTCAGGCAGCCACTGCGTCCTAGCCAGAATTGAATCCTAGTCCTTTGCTTTCATTGTGTTTGCTTTTCTGTTACATCGGGCAAGACTGTATTCCATTTAGGACGGCGATAGAAAGATGATTTTTTTTTTTTATTGAATTTTACAGGGAGGAAGGGAGAGGGATAGAGAGCTAGAAACGTCGATGAGAGAGAAACATCGACCAGCTGCCTCCTGCACACCCCCCACTGGGGATGTGCCCGCAACCAAGGTACATGCCCTTGACCGGAATCGAACCTGGGACCCTTCAGTCCGCAGGCCGACACTCTATCCACTGAGCCAAACCGGTTTCGGCGAAAGATGATTTTTAAATGAAGTGTATGAGGTTTATAATTAGCAAGCTGCCTTAAAGAGGAGCGGTGAGCAGACATCAGAACAGGCGGGGTGGGATGTGGCAGAATAGGGAGCTGAGCTCTGAGGACGATGGAACGGATGCCGTCTGTCCTGCGGACAAGAACATCGCTCCGTTTCTGGAGGAGGCGCGGAGGAGCCAGGGGTCCGGAAACATCAGGCCCACGGGTGGCCAAGAGCTGCCCAGGTTAAAACCTATTTCAGGAGGCGACATGCTGGCATGGCTCGCAGGTGCGGGGCTGAGGGGAGGGTCCACACCTCCGAGATGGGACGGGCTAGTTTGGGGCTGGACCCCTGCCCCCTCGGGAGGCAGGGACTGTCCATCGGGGGGCCTTTCTCTAAGCCCCTTGGCCCTGCCAACTTCCTGAGACCAGCACCCACGTCCTCTCCTTCCTGCTTCTCCCGCCAGGCCTGCCTGCCCTGGACGCCAACGACCCAGAAGGTAAGTCAGACTGTGCTCTTCTCTTCTATCAGCCCTCCGCCCCGCCCCCCGCCCCCCATCCCCCCTGGAGCCCCTGTATCCCAGCTATGCTCCTGGATTTATGTCCTTTTTTTCTTTCAGATAAAAACAGTCCTTTTTACTATGGTAAGAGCTGGTGCCCTTCTCTTCGCGCCTCCTACCCCACCCCTCACACTGCTTTGTGCCGCGGGTCCCACACAGTGTTGGGTGAGGGTCTGATGTGGGTGGAAAGGGGGCAAGGATCGGATTGGTCAGGGACTTGGGCCCGCAGCCACAGCGGATTCAGGGAACAAGACAGGCCAGCCTGGTCCTCGGGAAGATGCATGACTATCCAGCAAGGACAGTTTACGAGAAGCAGGGACCGTTCGTAAGACGCCCATTGTTGTGTTCAGATCAAGTCTGGGTGGGTTTGACTTGAGAAAACTTCCTGGAGGAGCTGTGCCGTTTGGTCCAAATCCTCCGTGGCCTCCACCTTCCACACGATCTGCTCCGTGTCCCTCCTCTGTCCTCCTCCCCCCGCCACTGCTTCTGCTCAGGCCACCGCGGCCTCTCTGCTGGGGCTCAGGCTCAGCAGGTGCACTCCCTGCCTGCAGATCTTTGTCCTTTCCGATCCCTCTGCCTGGAACACTTCCTCCCCCACGCCACACGCTCCCGCCCTCATCTCCCCACGTCTCTGCCCCAGTGGGCCCCCAGAGAGGCCCCCCCCCCCCTGACCACGCTCCCTAAAGAGCTGCCCTCCGGCTTCCTGTTCCCCGGCTCCGCTCACTTGTCTTCAGACCACGTCTCTCCATCCGACCCTCCATTAAATCTCGTGTCGCTTGCCTGCGTGTTAACTCGATACGAGCAGAGGAGGCTGGGCTTGTTTTCTGCACGGCTGCACGGCATCGGTGCCCAGGCATCTCTGTGAACGGGATGGGGGCTAGGATGAGGAGGACGCTGGCTGACACTGAGGGCCCCCTCTGGGTTTCTCCTAGACTGGCACAGCCTCCGAGTCGGAGGGCTCATCTGTGCAGGGGTTCTGTGCGCCATCGGCATCATCGTGGTCCTGAGTAAGTGGAGGAGCTGCCAGGGGAGGGGGGCAGGGCCAGGTCCCCTCTCCTGACCATTCCTCTCTCCCCAACAGGTGGGAAATGCAAATGCAAGTTCAACCAGAAGCCCAGGTGAGCAGATTCCCAGTGTGTGCCTATCTCATGACAGACACCTTCCAGGGGTGAAAGAGCTAAGCCTTGAAGAAAGGCCCGGTCGCCAGGCTTGGCCCTGGAGATTTCCTGCCACTAAGACTTCCCAGGCTTATTCTTCGGAGCTGAAAATCCCCAAAGGGCCCCAGATCTTGAAATGCTTGGGACCCTGGGATGATACAACTCTGTGATGGAAAAGTAGCCGGGAAGCGAGGTTAAGGAAAGCTGAGAGTCTTCTAGTCTTGAGGGGGAGGACAAAGAGGTAACTACAGATCTCACCACTTTTCTTTTCCTAGCCACCGACCAGGGGACTCCCCACCGCTCGTCACTCCAGGTAAGACAGGAACAGATGGGGCTAAGGGGTACACAGGATGTGAGGCGTGTGTGTGTGTGTGTGTGTGTGTGTGTGTGTGTGTGTTTGCGCGCGCTCTGGGGAGAAAAAAACTCCATCTGGTCTCACAAGCTGACCCTATCACCTCTCCCAGGCTCTGCCCATAACTGCTGAGGATGGATCCACCAAAGAACACAGAGTTCCTCTCTCTGTCCCCACGTCCTGGTCTGCACAGGAACCTAACTCCAGGATGGAATTCCCCTCCTGTCCTCAGTCTGCCTTCCCAGACCCCACCTCACTGTCACTGCAGGGTCCGTGTTCACTATTTGATCTAAAGTGGTCTTGCCTCCAGCCCAAGCCGCTGAGACTCTGTGTGTGTCCTGGGGTTGGGTTTGCGGCGGACACGCTCGGGAAGCTGCGGCAGAAGCTGGCAGCGGAATCTCCTTGTTGGGAAAAGTCCAAAGGCCTGTTCCCTCGGGACCTGGCGAATGGCATGGGGTTTGTCCTCTACGGCTACGGCCACGGGAGCCGCATGTGCCATTTAACATGTTCTAGTTCAAACGGGGGACATTTGAGAGTGAAAGGGAGCTGTAACCACAGGAAATGCTGGGACACTCAGCTGGACACGGGGATCATCCTACCAGGATGTGAGTACCCAGATAGTAAGACCCCTTAAGGCTCACTCACTGCTGTGACCCCAATTTATCACACAAGACCCTTCCTCATACCCGAATGTCTCCGTGAGACTTTTAAGTAATTGCCCATGATAACCCTAATAATATATGATGGCCATCTGGTGTGAGAGCCTCCAATGAGCCTCAAACTCCCTTGAGACTCCCCAAAACCCAATAAGACCTCAAAATGCTCTCAAGAGGCACCCCTAAGGTGCATAAAAACCTTCAAAACACCCAAAAAGAGACCCCCCCCCCCCAGGAAGAGACCCACATTAAACCTGTGACCTGTCCCTAATAATGCCCTTATATCCCTTGAACATCCCCCATAATCATGAACCCACACTCCTTAGACAACTCCAGAAGCTTACCAGAGTACGCCAACATGCCCCCCTGGGACCTCCCCCTCTATAACACTGCTCCTGGGACACTGCGCCCCCCTCCCCCCATGTCACTCAGGGGACACCCTCTCCCACTGATCCCACAACAACAGCTGGGGCGGGTGCACAGCACATTTATTGAGCTCACACACCTTTGGCCTTCACCTCTGTCACTCACTGGAAAGGAGTACCCGAGCCACACGCCCCGCCCCCCCGCCCCCCCCCCCCCCCTACAAAAACTCTCGCTTTCCCTCCCACCAGCAAGGACAGGATGTGCTGGGCTTCCGCCTTGACAGCAGGCATGCGCACAGCAACAGAGGAAGTTAGCAAGCCTGGCAGGAAAACCTGCCCAGCAACTGATAACGTCATGGAGGCGTGCACTAAAAGCGATTGGCCAGATTGAGTTTAGTGGGAGAGGAAAGCCATCTCCTTCTGGGTACTTTCACAGGGAGCTGGGGTAGGAGGGGTGGGTTGAGGGGAGGGGGGTGCTTCCAGACCTCATGGGGCTCTGCACATTACTCCACCATGACTTCCGGAATCCGGTTCCGTGCCCCAGTCTGAGCGCCCAGCATTTGCCCCAGCCAAGATGTGGCTTAAGACTGGAGGGCAGTTCTTGCCTTGAACTTGGCCTGTGGCCAGTCTCTCACAGGACCAGGCATAACCCCAAGTGGGGCCAAGAGATCAGTCAAGGGGGTGTCCAGAGGCCTAGGACTCCCCATGCCAGCCCCCTCACCAACCATGTCCTGGATCCCATCCAGTGTCAGGCACTGAGGTCTAACTCATGAAGCTGGTAGATCTGTGTGGGGCCCTTGAAGCAAGCAGCGAAGAGGAAGCGTCTGCCAGCCATGGCGATATGGGCAAAGGCCCGGGGGGCCACCAAGGCTGGGGGCCCCAGCTCCTGCAACGGTTCCAGGAGCCCCTTGTCAGGCTCAAGGCGGAAGACCTGGCTGAAGGCGAAGTCACTGCCCAGGATAGCCAGCTGGTCCCTGGCTATGAGCAGTGGCTGGAAGACGTGGGCACCACGTGAAGGAAGTTGCTGCAGCAGGCGGAACATGGAACCATCCCAGCGCATGACCTGTGGAGTGTGGCGGCTGGTTAGGACTGGGATCCAAGAGGGCCAGGCCTGTTGGTCGTCCTCTAGGCTTCAGAGGACTTGGAACAGCTTGTAAGTAGAGGCCTGCAGGTCCCTACACTCCCGTAGCTTTCTTTATAAATGTCATCACCCAGCTGCTCAGGCCGCATTCTTGGCCCTTCTTTCTCCTGCCTCCCAACCCCCCAACATAGAACCCATCAGTAATGGAGTCTGTCAGTTTCACCTACTATGCTATATATTGCTCCAATCTCCTCTGGCCGCACTCCAACCCGGCCACGGTCGCCTTTTCCCCGGTCACCTACTCCCGTCCTTGTGCCCACAGAGACACTCTATGAACTGAGTCAGAGCAGTGACTTGTAGGCTCAGACTCTCCCCCTGGGTCCACCTTTCTCTAAAAAGAGAGTGCTGGAGGGTGTGGGCATCAGCCCTGGGGATTCAGAGTGTGATGCTGTGGTTAAATATAAGTCCTGGAGCGAGTCAGAGCTACAGAGCCAGAGTTTGGGGTTAGAATCAGAATCTTGGGGCCAGTGTCTGTGTTGGAGAATGGGAGTAGTTCAGGGTTAGCAATGCCTTGAGGGGTCACAGGCTTGAAGTCAGTGTTGGGGTGGGGTCAGAATTCAAGGATCCACACATTAGATGGGGTGGGAGTTTGAAGATCAGCCTGTGAGCTTGGGGCACCCTGTGAGTTTAGAGGCCAGTGTGCGAAGCGGGGTCAATGCTGAAAGACCGGCCCATATTGGGTGGTCCCCATGGCAAAGACAGCCCTGAGTAGGAGTCAACTGCAGGTCAGAGGTGGCTTGTGGCCTCTGCTGCCACCTCCACCTGGTTGGGCCCAGGCTTACCAGGGAGTCCCCGATGTAGCGTGTCAGGCACAGGAACACATCCCCACTGGCCTGGAAGTGGCGTGTGGC
The DNA here is from genome assembly GCF_951640355.1 of Cnephaeus nilssonii. Taxonomy (NCBI): domain Eukaryota; kingdom Metazoa; phylum Chordata; class Mammalia; order Chiroptera; family Vespertilionidae; genus Cnephaeus; species Cnephaeus nilssonii. The sequence goes on from NC_137091.1 coordinate 35,051,656, forward strand.
GTAGACGTCCTCGGCCTCGGGGATGTCCGTGCGCCTCTCGAAGCGGCCCCCAAACCAGCGGAAGAGCACGGGCCGCTGTGAGGCTGAGGCCAACAGCAGATGAGGCCGGCCGTCCAGCTCAAAGGCCTCAGCGTCCGTGTCCCGGTGCCAGGCGTGGAGGCTCTGGCGTGGGTAAAAGCCAGGCCCGTCGCGGCACAGCAGGGTGGTGCTGCCTGCCTTGGAGGCATCGGCCACCACGAAGCAGGGCTGCCCATCCAGCCACAGGAGCTCAGCGTCATTAGGCCTCAGCAGACGCTTTGGGGCCAGGGCCTGAGTCGGGGCCAGGCGCAGGCCGGGCCCGGGCCGAGCCCACAGCTGCGAGCCTCCCCACAGGCGGGCCGCCAGCACGAAGAGGCGCAGACCCAGCACCAGCGGCTTGCAGGACACCACCGAGGGAGCTGAGGGGAGTCAGGGAGCAAGAGGCAGATCAGGCCAGGTGGGCAGGGCAGCCCCCACCCCCTGCCCCCCCCCGAAGGCAGGAAGATGAGAGGTGGGGGGCGGGCTCACCAGATAGCTCTTCCTCAAGCCGGAAGCGCTGCAGGCCATAGTCCCAGGAAAGAATCAGGCAGCGACCAGCAAAGGGCTGTGCCAGGACCACGTGGGGTTCCCCCTGGTAGGAGAAAGGTTCCACGCCCAGCGCCGACTCCCCAACCGTCTGGAACCGGGACAGCTCTGGGGGTGGAAGGAGAAAGTCAGGCAGGCCCAGGAGACCCCAAAGGTCTTCATGGCTGAGCCTCGGTTTGCACATCTCTGAAATGAGGACCCTCATGGTGTTCATCTCCTAGGTACACAGAGTGGGATCTTTTTAATCTATAGCGTATTCATTCAAAACAACATGGGAATGCTTCATTTTCTCAGCTTCGTGGCATCATCAAATAACTGCTTAGAAACAGCATGTTTATTCATTCATTTAACTTCACAAGATCCCCATGAGGTACATTCCATTGTTATAGCCACTTTACGGATGAGGAAGCTAAGGCTGAGAGACACAGGCAGCCAGTTGTCCGGCAAAATCCATCTTCCCATTTTCCATGAAATAGGATTGGAGGCGGGCGCCATCTGCCCAGCTAGAGGCCACAGCACCCCAGGGCTCCCTGAGGACCCCTCCTGAAGGTAGGTGTGGCCATGTCCAGACCAAGTTTCCAATGGAACAAGAGCAGAGCGGTGGCTGCAATGCTTGCCTCAAGTGGAGGTGGCTCCCCTGGACCTGGTCTCCTTCCCCTTACTCCCAAGAACTGGCAGATGGACGTGCTACAAGTCAGGGTCAACCATGAAAACCAGGACAACGCAGATGTGCTCGGAGTGCCTGCTGCAGGCTGTCTGTCTTCTTTAACTCGGAGCGTTTTGAACCTCTTCGCTACAGCTTAGCTTTTATGGTCACAGTGCACCCAGGGTGCCCCGCAGAGGGGTGGTGGAGCTGAGCAGTTGACTCCGGGTCATACTACTTCACTCGATAGGCCAGGCCTGTTTCTAAGTGCCAGGATTGCAGCAATGACCCAAACTAACAAGGATGCCCACCCAAAGAGGGATCTTTTAAAATGTCCATCAAATTATCACTCCCTGCTCGAGACCCACCATGGCGTCCCACAGCCTCAGGGTGAAGTCCACTCTCCTCTCGTTGCTCTCAGGGTCCTGTACAGCGAGACTCCTGCACCTTTGACTTCATGTGTCCTTCCTTTCACTCACTCTCCCAAGCCAAACCTGCCTTCCTTTGATCCTCAAGCAGGACAGGGTCTGTGCTGCCTCAGGGCCTTTGCACATGCACCCACCCCCCCCCCCCCCCGCTCTGCAATGTCCTTCCCTCTAACCTAACGTAGCGACATCCAGATCTAATGCCATCTCTTTAGAAACCCTATCAGATGCCCATGTAAGGTAGAACCCCCTGTGTTTATCGCAATATGTAACATACATCTATTTGTGCAGTGTTTTATTTAATGTTTGTCTCTCCCTTCCTCCCCCCCCCCAGAACGTGAGGCCCAAGGCCCAGGGTTATCTTGGTCACCACAGTGTGCCCATTGCCTTTCATAGGGCCAGGCGCAGAGTGGACCTCGGTGAATGTTTGTTAAATAACTTAATAAAAAAGGACCCTTGCCCTAGCCGGTTTGGCTCAGTGGATAGAGTGCTGGCCTGTGGACTGAAGGGTCCCAGGTTCGATTTCGGTCAAGGGCACATGCCCAGGTTGCAGGCTTAATCCCCAGTAGGGGGCGTGCAGGAGGCAGCCAATCAATGATTCTCTCTCATCATAGTTGTTTCTATCTCCCTCTCCCTCTCCCTCCCTCTCTTAAATCAATAAAGAAATATATATATATATATATATATATATATATATATATATATATATATTTAAATGACCCTTAAGTTAAATTCTCTTGTTCTATGAGTCCGACAAACCCAAAACACGTCACATTTAGCTATGATGATGATGATAATAGTTATTATTATATTAATAGCCTTCAGATTTGAACTCAAATCCCATTCCTTCAGGAGTATCTGACTCTTGCTCTGGCTCTGGGCTCCCATAGCCCTGGGGGCTCCCCATCTCCCAGCCCTTAACCCTCTGTGCTTCCCCTACCCTGGCCCTGATCCTGATCATTCTCTGCTTTCCCCTGGACTGTGGGCTCTGTGAGGACAAGACCCAGGGCCATTTCATCACTGCTGCGCTCTCTGCATTGCCCAGTACCCATAACGGCACCAGCCTATGCTTACGGAAAAGCAAAATGATCATAGGAAGCATTTTAGAAATGGCCATTTGTATATTAATAACAGTAACAAGAATGGACATGTATAAGGGCCTCCCATCCCAGGCTCTGTGCCAAATGTTATCCAGGTGTGGATACATCACTGAATTCTCACAGCAATCCTGTCACTGTTTACTACCTCCATTTTACAGACGAGGAAACTGAGGCTCAGGGAGGTGATGCTGCTTGCTCGGTCTCACAGCCAGGAAACGGCAGGAAGCAGGAAGTGAGGTGAACCCGTCAGCCCAGGGCTCTGACCCCTGATCTCCCGCCTTCTTCTGGGAACCCCTGCTGTCCCTCCCACCCCACAGGGAAAGCCCCCACCTATGGTTCTGCACTTGAACGTCTTGGGGTCGAGATGGCGGAGCTGCATGTGGGCCAGGGCGGTGGGGCCGGCACAGGCCCCGGTCCCCACGCTGGCGTTCACGCTGGGGATCCACTGCAGCAGCCAGAGGACACGGCAGTCACACTGGAACGGGTTCCCACGGAGGTCCCTGGGGCAAGAGGCCGGGGAGGGGCTGCGACCCGGCTTTCACCATCTGGAGGCCACCCCCAACCCCCTCCCCAGGTAAGCGTTCAGGATGGAGCCCCACAGGTGGTGTGAAAAATATGAATCATTGCAGCCGTACACATCGTGCCTGCCAAAAGTGGGCACAGATATCCGCTCCCTCCTCAAACATTCCCACCCTCCCTGCCCTGCCCCCTTGAGCCTCACACATGAGTCAGGGTCTCCAGGCCTCGGAACAGGAATCTGGGGAGGGTCTCAAGATGGTTATTGGCCAGGCTCCTGGTGGAAGGAGAGAAAGAGGAGGAGCCGTCAGCAGCTACGAGGACAGCCTATGCTCTGGATGATGGCGTGAGGGGTGCCTGCCGGGGGGCTGGGGCAGTGGAGGGGTGAGGCCTGGGAGGCACATACAGATGTGTGAGTGAGCGAAGTCCTCTGAGAGCGTTCTTAGAGATGGAGCCAATTTCATTGTCCTCGATGAAGCTGTGGAGGGGAAGGGCGGTAAGGGGGAGACCCTCATTTTTTTTTGCTGTGGCCCCACAGTTTTTAGGGAAACTCACCCCATGGAAGCCATACACCACTGGAAGGTGCTGAGTTCTCCCCAACACTTGGCATAACCCCAGGGGAAGCCTCCTCAGAAACCTCTTCTCACCGAGGTCCCAGCCTACCATCCTGGGGGCCAAGAACCTGACCCTGGGGTCATTGCCAGCCTCACAGCGAGCACTGCCACCCGCCCCACCGCCACTGCCACTGTGACCACTCACACCAGCACCAGCATCAGTACCTCCACGATTATCCATTGTGACCCATACCCAGCCTCTACCATTGCCATCAACCTCAGGACTGATAACTGCATTTATCACCAACACCATACGGTGCCACCACGGTCACTGATACGGCCACCCCCATCACCGACACTACCATCACCACCTACTTCCACAACACCATCCTCACCAACTCCAATAAGCTTCACCCACAATGCAGCCGTCACGATCAACACCAAAATGACTGCCACCATCTTCACCAACACTGCCACCATTGTGGCAAGCATTAGCGCTGGCACCAGCATTGCCAACATCACCATTATCCCCCACACTCACCCGTAGCGCCCCATTGGCAACACCTCCACCAGCACCACCAAACCAGTACCAACAACATCTTCATGACATCAACACCGACACCAACATCCCACCCACAGCCATCACCCGCACCCACACCCACACCCACACTAATCCTGGAATCGCCAGAGTCCCCTGCACTGATAATTATCCTACACCAACCCCTCAGACTTCATCCGCAGTATCACCCACAGCACCATCACCATTGGGTCCTCCGTTTTTACCAGCATCGTCCCCACTCCATCGTCCTCAATAATGCACGGCTTCCTGTGAGCAGCAGCAGCAGGATCCCCACCAACACCAGCAGCACCAACACCAGCTTTGTCGTACTGTCGTCACCACCGTCACCACCACCACAATCGCTACCATCACTACCCAACTCAGAGTGGTTTCCTATTAGTTTGACACATTTCCTGTCTCCGGCTCTCTGAGCTCTCCCTGGGTGCCCGTAAGTCAGGGCGGGCCAGAAATAGCCGCGGATTTCCAGGCTCTTTTTGGATCGTCAAGCCCAGACAAGTGAGGTAAGGAGGCTGAGATGCCACACCTGAGCAGGAGTCCTGACCCCACTCAAGAGGCCAGGCCCTTTGCCCCTCGAGGAGGGATCCCTGTCCAGATATTTCCTCCCCAGGGCAACCAGCCCCTCCCTCCCCCTACTCTGGGAGCCACAGAGGGGTCCCTCCGTCCTTTCCCAGCTCCCCATTCTGGCCTAACCACCGGCCACACTCACAGATATTGCAGGTGGGACAGGCCCGCAAACGCATCATCCTCAACCGTGGAGAAGGAGTTGAACGTGAAGAGGCTGGCAAGGGAGCAAGAGAGAAAATTTTCCAGAATTGCTGCCCCGTATCTGGCATTTTAGCCTTGACCCCCACCCTCAGCCCACATGGGCATGGTTACACACACACACACACACACACACACACACACACACACACACACACGTGATTTAAGTGTGTGTGTGGATGCTTTCACAGACACACACATGACGCACATGCACATAGCCCCACACGCATGTGCATGAACACCCACTCCCTTGAGCTAGTTGTCAGCTCTGCTGGGCCCCCACTCACAGCAGGTGCAGTGACGGCACCCTCAGGAAGCTGCCGGCCTTCAGCTGGGTAACTCCAATCCTGACGAGTGAGCTGGGGACGCGGGCAGTTGTGGGTGAGGGGAAACCCACTCCCGTGCTCCACGCCCATCCCGGTCACCTCCCGCCCGGGAGACCCTGGCCTGCCGCCGTGGCCCAGGTGTCTTACCCCGACGTCCTCCGCAGGGAGACAGGCATTTGCTCGCCTCCCTTGGCAAGGATCCTGGTGGCTCTCAGCCCACCCCCTGGCTATCCCTCCTCCCCAGCCCCTAGTGTGATGCTGCCCTTTGGAATTTCCCGTCTACTCCCTTTCAAACCCAGCAGCCCCCTTTGGGGCATCCCAACATCCTTTGCTGCCCATCTTCCAAGATCCTGACAGGCCCCTGTTTCCTTGGCACCCTACCCCCAACCTCTGGGGTACCAGGACTCCCATCCCCACCCTCAGGCCCCCACAGAGCCTGGCACTCACAGTGACAGCAGGGTCGGGGAGAAGCTCTCGGGCAGGTCCGGGGAGCCTTCACACAGGGCACTGTCTTTGGAGCAGGAGCAGCTCAGAGGACATTTTCCCTTTGGGGGTCTCCAGGCTGCCCCGGCCCCCACCTCAGCCAGCAGCAGCAGCAGCAGCAGCAAAATGCCTGCCCCTCCCATGCCCCCTCACCCCTGCTGAGGCACCAGCTCCCCTCTGCCCACCCAGCTCTGCCCAGGCTGCGGCCACTACATCTCCCATGCCAGGCAACCCTCCATTCCGCCAGCTGGCACACTCCGCCCTGGCTTCTCTCTCTTCTTTCTGTTCTTTCAGTCTGTCTTTCCCCCTGTATCTCTTTGGAGCCCAATTTTCTGTTTATTTCTGTTTCCCTGTCCTTCTTCCTGCCTCTCTCTCTCTCTCTCTCTCTCTCTCTCTCTCTCTCTCTCTTCTTCTGACTCAGTGAGTTAGCCTGTTTCTCACTCTGTTCTGTCTCTATTTCTGTCTTTGTCTTTTTTTTTTCTATCTGTGTCTCTGTCTCTCAGTCTGTTGGCCTTTCTTTCTGTGTGGTGTGGTGGTGGTGGTGGTGGTGGTGGTGATGGTGGTGGTGGTGATGGTGATGGTGGTGGTGGTGGTGGTGTGTGTGTGTGTGTATCTCTCTGTGTGTGTTTCCCTCTGTCTGTCTTTATTTCTTGTCTCTCACCCCCCTTTCCAGATCTCTGTGTGTTTCTTCCCTCCTCCCACACTCCTTCTCCCTGGGGGTTTGGGAAAGGGACACAATGGGCACCGGGTGTGCCCGAAAAGCCGGGTGAGAATGAGGAGGGGGATCAGAGGCCATAGGAAGAGCAGCTCTGGGGAAGGGACTGGATAGCCCCATGGGAGGGGCGGGGCCACCAAGGGCTGGAGCCTCCCTGGCCACTCCCAGGCAGGCCCCCCCCCCCCCCCCCCGCCCGCCCAGACTCCGCACTCTGGGAATGTGAGGAGGATGCCACCAGGGTGGGCACCAGAGGGCTCTGCAGGTAGGAAGGTGAGGAGAGACCACCGAGGGCTGGGGTCACCCTCGTCACTCCCAGAGGGCCCCCTCCCTAGGCTTCCGGAGGGTGCGGTGGATGCTGTTAACAAGCTTGGAGGGGCCAGTTCAGGTCCAGCTGCTCCCTCTGGTGGCCACACGTGGCAGGGCGCTACCCTGACCCAAACCCATCTCCGCTCCAAATTTAACCCCTTGAGTGCCCACCTCCTACTGGGGGTAGGGAGTTAACCCAGGGAAAAAATGATGATGAGGCCACCCCTTCTTCAGCATCGGCTCTGCACCAGGCTCTGTCCTGGAGGCTGATCCATTCGCTCCTCTGACCTCCGCACAGCCTTCCGAGGCTGACGCACGGCACGGTATTTTACAGAGGGACATCCTTTGGAGAGGAGTCCGGGGAATCCGAGGGCTGGGTTACCCAGAGCGGGCGGAGGCAGGACTGAGCCCAGGCGCCAGCTCCAGAGCCTCTCCCCATGCTCTTGCGCTCTTTCTTTGGAGATCAGAACTCGCTGGTCGTGGTCATTTTTATTTGGACTAAGCTTTTAAGCAATTCGGATAGATTCTGCCCATGAAAGAAGAAACATAAGTAAATGGCATTTGTCACCAAATCCCAAATAATAGCGATAACACTTCCTGAGCACTTACTGTGTGCCTGTCTCTACACAGCATTACTCAGTCCTCACAACAACCCTGTGAGGTGGGTAATATTACTAATTCCGACTTTGCAGATAGGGAAACTGAGGCACGGGGAGTTTAAATGAAGTTTCGTGGCACTGGACAGGTCTAAACCTAGCCACGCCCCCGCCACTGAGTAAGCACACAGCCTCTCTCCTCCTGCTGCACGCATCCAGAAAACGCGGGGAGCAGGGGCTAAACGCTCAGGCAGGATCACATATATCTGGGTTCCAGGCCCTGTTCTGTGTGGATTTAGGCAAATCAATCACTCAGCCTCCCCGACCCCCAGCGTTCCCACCTCTCAAATGGGACAATCTTGCACCCACTTCCCAGGTGTGTAGAACATTGAGGGAGACGCCCTAGCCGGCTTGGCTCAGTGGATAGAGCAATCGGCCTGTGGACTGAAGGGTCGCGGGTTCCATTCCGGTCAAGGGCACATGCCTGGGTTGTGGGCTCCAACCCCAGTAGGGAGTGTGCAGGAGGCAGCCGATCAAACTCATCATTGGTATTTCTATCTCTCTCCCTCTTCCTTCCTCCTCTGAAATCAATAAAAATATATTAAAAATAAAAAAAAGAACATTGCGTGAGACAACAGAGGCAATGCCACTGTGCAGGGTGGCATTGCCCAGTGGTTGGTGGACTTGGGGTGGGCCCTGGACCGAGGTGCATACCTGCACCCAAACAGCTGTGTGATTTGAGCAAGGCCCTTGGGTCTTGGTTACCTCAGCTATAAAGGAGGGATATCAAAATTCCTTACAGGGCCTTTAACAAGATAAAGGACTTAGTGCCAGGGTACAGAGGGGGCATGCACGGCATGCCCAGCCCAGCAAGGACGATGATGATGGCCACTTACTGTGTGCCAGGCTTTGTCCTAACTGTTTTACACGGATCATTTCTGATAATCATTCCGACCTCCCTATAAGGCGAATGCTGTTATTACCTCCATTTTACAGAAGAAGAAACTGAGCCACAGAGAGGTTAAGTCATGTGCCCAACATCACATAGCTAAAAAGTGGCTGAACCACTCTAATCTGGAGCAGGTGGCCCTATGAGGGGAGGAAGCCAAGGACTGGCTAGAGCTGGCCAGGTGCCCCTCTTCCGGCTCACCCCCTTGCTCCCTGTCACCCCTCCCCAGTGCTGCATAAACATCAGGGTTATCATTAACCAGGAACTGCTGGTGACCCTGGGGTGCAGGCCCAGGAGGAACAGAGGCTAAAGGCTCAGAAAGATGGGGATGAGGGAGCCTTTCGAAGCTCTGTAGGTCCTCTGAGGCTGTGTGCACACACATATGTGTGTGTCAGGGCTATACCTGTGCCGAGTGTGAGCATGCACACTTTCCCCTGACTCTGTGTCCTGCAGAGCCTCAAGTCTGGGCCTGCGTCTGACCTTTGATTGAAAGGGAGGCAGTTTCTGTCCTTAACCACCAGGGGGACCCCCGGAGAAATAGCTCCACTTTGCTCAGCCCAGGTTTGCTCATCTCTAAAATGGGGTCAATAATAAGACAAGGGCGGGTCAGAGACTTCTGCGCTTGGTTGGGGTTACAGTCTGACCTCAGTTATTTCTCCATTTTATAGGATGGGAAGCTATAGAGCGGTCTTATGGACTGCTCAAGTTCACACAACCAGGAATGGCAGAGTCTAGACCTGACCCCAGATTGGTCCCCAGTGCCTTGTGAATTTGGCCTGCCCATGAGGATGCCAGCTGTAGTGTCCTCCAGGAGATCCTAGAGGACACATGAGCTCGGGGAAGGGGAAGTTCAGGGTTAAATACATCAACTCATATTTGAGGGTGTCAATGTGTGAACAAAAGCACGTAGGCCTATTGTGTCTATGATAGTGGGGCCAGCTGTGTGCTTGTTTGCCTGTGCATGAGGTTGTGCTCACAGGTGTGTGTGTGTGTGTGTGTGTGTGTGTGTGTGTGTGTGTGGTTATGTGTAAAAGTGGCTGCTTGTCTGGCTGTGAACTTGACAGTGTTTCTGCTTTTCTGTGTGCCAATGTAAACATGTGTGTGTCTGTGTGCATGTGTACACAACTTTGTGGACGTCACGTCTCTGAGAGTGTATAAGCGTGCTGGCTGTGTGCCTATGTCTTTGAGTGTATTTCTGTGTGGCACGTGTGCACTGGTGTGTCAGGATGTCTTCTTAGGAGCGTGTATCTTTGTGACCGTTTGTAAGGGGGATAGTGTGTGGCTGTGTCTTTGATTGTGCCTGTGTACAGGTGTACATCTGAATGAATACGTGTGTGTTGTTTGGGTAAGCAGATGTGTTTGCCTTGGTGTTTTGTGACTGGTGTAAGAGGTGCCGGCTGTGTGTGCATCTTTGGGTTTCTCTATGAGTGTGTTATTCTGTGTGTGTCTGTCTCTGTTTGTATGTACATACAACATGTGTGCGTGTGCTGTTTTGCCTGTTTATCTGGGTCTGTGGGTTTCTCTGTGTGTGTGCGCACAGGCACATTCCTGAGGGACTAAACAGTCAGCAGCGAACAACACACACACACACACACACACACACACACACACACACACACACTGAAATGTCCCCCAAACAGCCCTGTGCTGCTTGCTGGCCGGGGCTCCGAAGGACACTGGAATCAGGGGTCAGTGGGCTCCTCAACACCCAGGCTAGGTGGCTGTAGGCGCCACCTAAGCCCAATTCCCAGGGAACAGCACGGAAAGTTATTGACACCCCTCAGCCCAGCTCAGAAGCTGTCTGAGATAGGCCTGAGGCATGTGTGTGTGCGTGTGCGTGTGCGTGTGCGTGTGCGTGTCTGCAATCCAGTCCTCTCTGCCAGGACCTCCTCTCTCCAGCTTTCCGAAACGTGGCTGTCCACTGTTCCTCCATCTGAGCGGAGAGAGTTAACCTAGCGGGCCAGGGCGGTCTGGGCTGGGGGCCGCCCCCTGGCCCCCCTCCAGCACCAGCTCCAGTTACAGCTGCTGGTTGGGGAGGGCATGGCTGGGGTGGGGCTGGGAGGGGAGATCGCCGGGGGCGGTGCATCCAGCTCTGGGCCAGGGGGTCCAAAGTGCTTGCCCGGTCACAGCCAGACTTGGGGGCCTGCTTCCAGCAGGGGACAGCCTGATTGGGGTGAGCGTCCCCTCCCCCTCCCCTCCCGGCCTCACCCCTCGCCTAGCTGGGCAGCCTATTTTGGGAGCAGGAGTGGCCAGTCCCCGGCTTCCCAGGCAGGCCAAACCCAAGAGAAACGCAGTATGTTTGGGACATTCGCTTGTCCCAGGGGTGGGAGTATGGGTGCAACTCCTCCCTGCCTTGCTGTTGCCCCCGGCCTGGTGTGGGTGGTGGACATTTAGGTGTGTAGGTTGGGTTGCGTCACTGTGTGGGTGCACTGGAGGCCTAGATGAGGAGTAATATACGCCTGACTGTGTCTCCACCCCGTATCCTGCTCCAACTAGAAGTGTAGGGGTACCGGACGGGTGCGTATCCATTTCAGCCCTACTGTGTGTGTGTGTGCATGTGCGTGTGTGTGTGTGCGTGTGTGTGTGTGTGTGTGTGTGTGTGCCCCTGCCCCTGGCATCTGTCTTTTCCCTCATGTCTCTTGCCTGGTGTTGTCCGCTTGTGAAAGATGTCACCCAGAGGTGGGTGGAGGGGATATTGTTCCCTTTTCTCGTGGTTCCCAGAAGAGGAGAGGGGGTGGCCTTTCCCCAGCAGGGTTGTGCCTGACCCCAAGGAGGGGAAGGAAGGCTGTTGCCATGGTGGCCTGTACGAGGCAAATTCCTCCAGAGTGAAGTGGGAGATATTTATACCCGGGGTCAGGCCGAGAGCGGCTGTCAGGGCCGGGACAGCAGAGCTGGGATCTTTCGGACACAGCGAGGCCAATGGTGGGCAGGTGGGCCCCTGGGCATGTGCGTCCCTTGCAGGGTATCTGTCTGTCCATCTGGGTGGGGTGAGGCCTCCCGCTCTCCACGAGAGTGGGTGGGGGAATCCGCGGCCTGCTGTGGGGAGGCCCAGCCTGCAGGAGATCCCCGTAGGCAGTGTGTGTTTCACCCCCCGTCCTTGTGGCCATGTGACCCCATTTTGTGGGTTGATTTGGTGACACTGTGTCCTGTGAAGCAGGGGGTGCCTGTTACTCAGGGTGCATGCCAAATGCTTTTGGAATTAAGTCCCTCTCTGACTTAACCCCTTGGGTTCAGGCCCCAATGGTGGGGGGGACGAGGGTACACATTTCCTAACTCTTGGTGTCCCCCAGGACAATGGCATCTCTCGACCACATCTTGGTTCTCTGTGTGGGTCTCCTTGCCATGGTTAGAGCAGGTGAGTCTGGGGAGGCAGCCCACTACCCACCTCAGACCCGGGGTGGCAGGAGTTGGGGAAACCCTGCTAGAGAACCAAGCTGGAGACTCCAACCTAACCTGAGTCAGTTGGGGCACTGGGAAAGTGGGGGTCTCACGTGGAGTCCAGTAACAGGCTAGTACGTGTAGGGGGGGGGGGATGCCCAGGTCAGGCACAGGGTGGGATGGTGGCTGGCTTCCCCAGAATGGTGGAATCAGAGACAACCTGAAATGAGATGGGGAGCTGGAGCAGTGAGGGGCTCCCTACCCTACCCCACCCAGGGCGGTGCAGAGAAGGTAGCTAAGACCCGGAGAGGGCAAGTAGCTTGCTCAGGGTCCAACTGTCCCCCAGCTCTCAGCCCAGGAAGGTAGAGCCCCCCAAAAGGGTCTTTTTATGCCCCTCCTTGTCCAAGGAGCCCAGGAAGCATCCAAGCCCTGATCTCTCTTTCTCTTTCCAGAAGCTCCACAGGAACATGACCCATTCACCTACGGTGAGGGAGCGGGAGGCATCTGTCTTTGGGAATTGGGGTAGGGGGCTGGGTTTGCCTGTCTTGTCCTCATTCTCTCTCTCTCTCTCTCTCTCTCTCTCTCTCTCTCTCTCTCTCTCGCTGTGGGCCTCTGTTTCTCTATTTGGTCCCTCTCTGGTTCTCTGCTTCTCTTTCTCCTTTTACCTCTCAGTATCTGCGGCCCACCCTCTGCTGCTTCCTGCCCTCTCTCCTCTCCCTGTCCCTCTCGTCCTCTCCGCCGTCCTCCCTGCACTGCCCACCTCCTTCCCTCCCTTCGCTCTCCTCTCCCCATCCATCTCCTCTGTCCTCCCATACCTGCTCCTTTCTGATTGATCTTCTTTCTCCTCCCCTCCTCCTCCTCCTTCCTCCTTGCTCCCTCCTCCCCATTTTGCCCTTCTCCTATCCTTCTCCCTCCCCTCCCTGCCCTCACCCTCCTCCCTGCTGCCCATAGACTATCAGTCCCTGAGGATCGGAGGCCTCGTCATCGCCGGGGTCCTCTTCATTCTGGGAATCCTCATCATCCTCAGTGAGTGCCCCCCCCGCCGCCTCCAGCCGGGTTCCCCGGCTTTCCACCCCAGTCCCGCCCGTCCCCGCCCCACACCGCCTTCAACCCCGCCCTATTTCCACCTTCTGCCCGCCCTGTTCGGCCCCGCCCAGGCACTGCCCCATTTGGGCCCACCCCCATTCCACCCTCGACCCCGCCCCCCGGCACCCCCCGCCCTCGGCCCCGCCCCCCGGCTCCACCCTCGCTAGCACCAGCTGGAGCCAGAGTGCCCCTCGGTGCCCGCCTAGCTGGGACTCTCAGCCCTGTCTTCCCCCCACTCCCTACCCACAGGCAGAAAGTGCCGGTGCAAATTCAACCAGCAGCAGAGGTAAGGGGCCCCCCAGCGCTCACGCACTGACGCCCGCCCTGCAGGGGCTCTGAGGGTGGAGCAGAACCCACCCACCCCACAGCCAGAGACCCGTCCGCGAATCTGTACCCAGCACCACCTAGGTGCCACGCCGCGAGCCAGGTCCTGGGACCCAGCCATGAATTAACTGCCCTCCCCGCCCGGCTGAGCTCCCAGCCCCGGGGGCGGCGGCCGGAGGCGCCGAGGGCTGCACACAGACAAAGTCCTGCGCGCGGCGAAGGCGCACGGAGGGGTGAGATCACCGCTCGGTGGCCCAGTTTAGCCCGGTCTGGTCGCCAGCTCTTTGATTCGTCGTTAAATTTAAACATGTGAAGCCCAGACGATGCGGAAGTACAAGTACCTTCTCCCCGTGGAAACAATCACAGATGTTCTTCTGAACAGCAGCCGGGGTGTACGGGGCGTGCCCCACGTGCCCGAGGCCGCGGCGCTGGGTCTCAGGGACCGTCCGCGCCGCCCCGCGGAGGCCGGGGCCGCGGCGAACCTCCTTTTACGGAGGCGAACGCCGAGGCGCCGGGAGGCGGGTGGTCCCCCTAGAAGAGGCCATCTCGAGGCAGTCTGCCCCTCAAGTCCCTTCGGCCCCCGCCCCCCACCAGCTCCCGGTCCTTTCCCCGCGAGGTGCTCCCTGGTACCCGCAGGAACGCCTCCCGGGCGCCCCTGAATTCTGGCGGACCCCAAGCCTGCTGCTCCCCCCCGCCTCGGCCTCGGGGCGCGCGGGTCTGCGGAAGGAGGGCTGCCCCGGCGCGGCTGCCTCTCCCTTTCCCCATCCCCAGTCCCTCTGCGTCTCTGTTCCCAGGACTGGGGAGCCCGATGAAGAGGAGGGAACTTTCCGCAGCTCCATCCGCCGTGAGTTTGGGGGAGACTTCGGGGGTTCGGGGAGGAGGGTGGGTTCCAAGACCCGCATGCCGGGCCCTCTCCCTCCGGGCGTGTGGAGGATGGGGGACTGCTCTCAAACTGGAGGGCGGGGAGTGTCTCTGCCGCTCCCCACTCCACAGGAGCCGGGGTACCCTCCTGACACCCGAACTCTGTGTTCCCCCTCAGGTCTGTCCAGCCGCCGGCGGTAGAAACACCTGGCACCATGGAACCCAGCCAGGTCCTGCAGCTCTGGCTCAGCCGGGCAGGGAGGGGGCGGAGGGGGCGAAGGGCTGAGGGGGGGGGGGCGGGGCGGGGGCGGGGAGGGGGGGCTGGGGGACTCTCCTGACTCACCCTTTTCACCCGCACAGGGTTCCCCTGGCGCCTGAGGCCCCCCGCCCCCCGCCCGCGCACCGCTGCCCCCTGGACTGCTCCACTTCCTAGCCCGGACCCCCCGGCTCCTCCCTGCCGCCCCGACTGACAATAAAACGTGTTTTTCTCTCCTGACAGCATTTTGTCGATGTCAGTTCCTCTGCGCGGAAGCCTAGGCAGGCACCCCCTAGGCCCCGGCAGGGGGCGCCCCCACCCTTGGGGAAGGGGCGGAGACCTCGGCAGTGGGCGGGGGCGGGGGCGGGGGTGGCCTGGACGGAGGCGGGCTCTCCGGGCCCCCATTGGCTACGGCCCCCCCCCCCTCTCAACACCAGGGCTCCCCCATCTCCCCCAGACATCAGTCCATCGGTCTTCCAGCTGCCGCAGCCGTGCCTTCACCGTTTCGGCATCCAGCCTCCCCCTGCTCCAGCCCGGCATGGCGACCCCAACCCAGGCCCCCACCAAGGGTGAGCGTCGCCTGGGGAAAGGGTGCAGGGGGCGGGGGGGCTCCGAGGTCTCAGAGCTGCGGAGAGAGGATCTGAGGAGATGTCAGTGCTGGCAAGGGAGGGGAGAGGGGAAGGGGATGTCCGTTCCTCCCATGGGCGGAGGCCCCTGCAGTGCACCCCTGGGCGCCCCCTGGGCCCCTTGGGCACCCTCTCCCAGTGGTGTCCCTTCCGTGCCAGACCCCTGGTGGGAGAGCGGCAGTCGGGAGAGGAAGGATGCTCGGGCCGGTAGCTATGGCAACCGGGTGGCTGATCCTGCACTGCACAGCATGGTAGTGGACTGCGAAGAGATGGGCTTTGAGGGTGGGGGCTGAGGGGTCAGCAGCCACAGAGGCTCTCGCCCTTTTCAGGGTCCCTGAAGTGGGCAGGGGGGAGGGGTCCTATCCCTCTTTTCCCAGCGCTAGCTTCTATGGTGGGAAAGCCTGCCAGGCAGGTTCAGGGGGAAAGGGAGAGAAAGGAGTAGACAGGGGGATGGAGGAAGTGAGAGATGGAGAGAGACAGCAAGGAAGGTAGGAAGGGACGGACTGAGCCTGAACGAGATAGAAAGGGATCAAGGGAGACGGGAGACCCAGAGTCAGAGACCCAGAAAGACGGATATGAGACTCCGAGAGATTCCAGGAGAGAGAAGGGGAGAGGCAGAGAGAAACAGAGAAATGCAGAGAAAGAGAGAAGATCGGAGACCGAGAGAGATAGAGGGAATGAGGCAACTGTGGAGAGGGGCGCATAGAGAAAGACACCGGAGGTGAGAGAGAGAGAGAGCTAGACCCAGATCGCCAGAGAGGACTGAAGAGAGGGGAGGAAGGGCAGGCAGCACGGGGTGGGGCCTGATCTGCTGCAGCAGCCGCCCCCCCCAGGGCGGGAGTGGGTGACAGGCCCCTCCTTTCCAGCCCTCATTCAGGGGTCCTGTCTGGACTGGGGGGGGGGTGCACTTGGGTGCACATAGATGCTCCTCCCCACCTCCATCCAACCACAGCGATGTGCATTTCACACCCATTAACCCAGTTCTATGCACCCGCTTAAACACTCTCCCGCTCCTAAGAGCCTCCTTCCCTTCCCTGAGGCTGCTTCTCCAGAGGAGCGAGGGGAGGACGGCTTAATTGAGGGTTGGGGGGCAGAGGAAGGGTTCCCAGCGCCGAGAGCAGGGCCAGCGGGTAAGGCTAGCTGGTGCTGAGGAAACCCCTCTCCACTCCACTCTTTCCTCCCCTGCCCCCTTTCCCGGCAGGCAGGGGCTGCCGCACCGAGCCGTATCTGCAGAATTGGAAGCAGGGCGGGGGTGGGGGGGGGGGCCTGCAGAGGCTGGAAACCACCCTGGGGAGAGGGGGCTGGGCTGAGCCGGCAGGCCTGGCGGGAGCCCAGGGCTTCTTTTCATGGAGGTGGTTAGCAGGATCGATGACAGTAGGCGGGCCAAGGTGGGAGGACAGACGCCTCAGCCACCGCCCCCCCCCTCACCTTTTCCCCAGTCACACCATCAGAGGGGACCACAGGTTTTGGGGAACCCCTGGAGGAAAAGTACGCTGTGTCTTGCAAACTGCTTAAGGAGGCTAAATAATGGATTGTGGGAGGGGAAAGGAGGGGAGGGGAGAGAAAGGCGAAGTCTCTCCCCAACCTGTCACAGAGCAGGAGGGAGAGTTGGGGGACAAACCGGGAATGCAGGAGACCCACTGGGCCTGGGTCCCTTATTCCTGAGAAAGGGCCCTCAACTTGGCCAGAAGCCAGCCCTGGGGAGGGGCAACAAAGGGAGGTACAGAGGGAGCAGAGGGGGTCAAGATTGGCTCCAGAGTTAGAAACCCAACCCCTAGGCCCCCACAGAACCCCACCCGCCTGAGGTGCCTGAGCCCACTACCTCTCTTCACTTATCAAGATGCCCCAGTTACCATAGCAACCACCTCCTTCCTCTTGTCTCTGGCAGCTGGCCAGGAGTGGTGCACATTCCTTTTCCTGCCTCCTGGCTCCACCCTTAGCCCAGCCTCGCCCCGAGGACCCAGATTGCTGGGGTGGTAGGAACCAGAAGAACCTGGAGCACGGAGCAGCCAGGGAAGAACCAAAGAGGATTCTAGGACAGGCCCTCACCCAGCGGGTTCCTGATGGTTGGGGTAGGGACGGTATATGGAAACACAGGCAACCAAAAGCAGGAGAATCCAATTGCTCTACCGAAGACTCCCTTCCCTCTCTGAAGACTGAACAGAGAACAGAGAAGGGTGAGCTTGCACACTGTGTGAATCAGTGCTCTTCAGGGTCTTGCCTAGGTGCCAGCTGTATTAGTCCGTTTAGGCCAGAGCATTGTGGGTAACGCACAGTGCCAAAAATCTCAGCGGCTTCTGACGACCAAGGTTTATTTCTCACTTACGCTATTCATCAATCACAGGTCAGCTGGGGACCTCATTCACCAGTGAACACCGGAGCGGTTACCATCCTGAACATTCTATGTCACCAGGTCAAAGCCAGCAGGGAGATCTTGTCTGGGCTCTTAAATGCTCCAGCCTGGAAGTGAGGATGACATTTCCGCTCACAGTTCATTGACCAGGATTAGTCACATGACTCCTTCCCCCCCCCCCCCCCCCACCTCAAGGCAGCCATCTCTCCCCGAGCCTGGAAGGGGATGAACACTCATGACAACACCTGGCATTGCTGGTACCCCTCCCCTAGCGGTGCCCTAGAATTCTGCCCTAGCCACGGCAGACTGTCCTAAGAGCTGTCGGGGGAATTCAGGAGCCATCAGATGGGTTCCTGAATGGGAAGGGTGTTCTGAGTTCTCCTGAAGGAGAATCTAGTTTGGGACAAGGAGAAGAGAAAGTCCACACACATACATATTTTACCCACGCATGAACATTTATGAAACCAGGGTGCGTTTTCTAAAAGATGGGTATGTTTCATGTTGTACAGTTACAGTCGTATTCATGCGTAACACACCCCCCCTGGAAAAGCTATTACAAAATCCATTATGAATCTTAAAGTCGGTGATGCCTTAGAAATAAGTGATACAAACACATTATATATAGCAGGATACAGGGTGTATGATAGGCCAGCTCCCTGTGCTGGGCGTGGTGGCAGAAGCCAGGGGATGAGAGCAGTAGCCACAGTGGCTGCCTTTTGGAGCTCAGTGACGGAGAGGTCTCGGGGAGTGCTCAGGGGAAGGAGACACACTCAGCAGCCCATCGGTGAGACTGGAGTCTCTTCACCCCCAGCACCAGATGCACGTGGGATTCTCTATACGCTTTCAGGAAATGAATCCATCATTTGCAAAAGACCTCCACAAGGGCCTAGGGCCAGGACTGTACAAGGGAAGGTTCTCAACCCATGGATTAAGTGGGAGCTGGAATCCATCCTGTGCTCACTCTTCAAACCTGGACGCTCTATCACCCAGAGCAAGGGGTCTCTATCTGATGTCTACCCAGAAACCATTAGGCCAGTGGCCCCATCCGGATCCTCATAGATGTTAAGAAACCCAGTGTTGAAATATTTTTTTTCCCTCTCTCTCTCTTTCTCTGCCTTCCTTCCTACAGTTCCTCAGGAACCTGACCCATTTCACTATGGTGAGTGGCAGATTCTGTGCTAAGAGCACCTGGGGGTGGATGAAGGTGGCTGCTGATCCCCCCTGGGGTCACTGCGGAAGCGACTCCAGTTGTGGCTGATATGGGCTGGGGCTGCTAGTCATGGGACCATGTGGGTACAGCTCACGACGGCTGGGCTCATGGAGGGCAAAATCAAATTGGGGTACCTTCTCTGGGCTCCTTCAGGCTTCACCAGGACTCTGGGCTGGTGCGTTGGGGGTCACCAGAGGAGCCAACAAGTCTGAGTTTTGCCTGGATGTGAATCCCGGCTTATCCACTCACGCGCCGGGTTGCCTTTCTGAATCCTCCTGTAAATAAGGGAAAGTAATAGTTCCCACCTAAGAGAATCGTGAGGAGGACTTACATGGCTGATGCCATTAAATCATTCCCACAACATGGAAGCTCAAAGAAGCTACCTGCGGGTCCAGCAGACCTGGTCCCTGTTCCCTCTCCGAACAGCCCTCCTGCTTCTGCCTCCGCTCGCTCACGCTGTTCTTGCAACATGCCCAGCGCTTGCGTACCTCAGGGTCTTTGCACTTGCTCTTCCTCTGACAGAAGTCGTCCTCCTCTAGCTCTTCACACAGCTGGCGGAGGCTCCTCTTCCTTCCTCAGGCCTCAGTCCATACTGACTGCTATTCTAGGAGAGGCCCTCCCTAATGCCAGGCAAGAGGAGCCACACCACAGCTACCCATGGTCACAGGGCTCAATTTTTGGTTTTGTTTTGTTTAGTGCTTTAGCACAATAATCAAGTCAACTCCCCGAGGGCAGAGGCCTGGACCGCTGCTGATACAGAGTGGGGTGCCCTAAAAGTTAATATTTCAAAAAATATTTACGGCAGTATAATTAGATAAGGATAATCCTTATGTAGGAAAATAAAGGCAAGCATTAGATTAAAGTGTTGAGAAGATGATGGGAAATTCCAAATAGGACAGCCAGAGAAGGTTTTACTGACATTTGAATGAAGCCCAGAAGTTGGTATGGGAGGGATATTTGGGGGGGAAGATCTTGCAGGTAGAGGAACAGCAAGTGCCTGACCCTGAGGTAGGACCATGCCCGATAGGCTCCAGGAATAGCAGGGAGGCTAGTGTGCCCAGGGTTAAGGGTCGAGGGGAAGTGGAGTGGGGTGAAGCCTGAGAAGGAACAGAGACTAGATCTTACAGGGCCCTGTGGACTGTGATGAGGACTGGCTTTTTCTTGGAGTGCAATAAAAATGGGGAGGGGAAGGGGCGGCTCTGAGGGAGGAGGACCCTGATCCGACTCAGGTGCTACCCTACGGCTGTGGGGAGGGAGACCATAGAGAAGGTTGCTTGCTGCAGTAGTCCAGAAGGATGACAATGGTGGACAGGACCAGGGAGCAGGCAGTAGAAGGAGGTCCAGAGGAAGGGGTCAGGGAGAGAGAGGACAAGGGGAGCTATGTCATCTTCACACTCTCCCACTGGGGGAGCCTCCAGCACAGCCTGCAGCATCCCTGAATTTTGGGACCCTGGCTGGGCAATCTGAAGACTGGCTAGGGGGGCAGCGGGGGGGGGGGGCGGGTGCTGAGGTGCTACCTAACCTTGATATCCCCCATTATCTTCCCCAGACTATGACACCGTGCAGACGGTGGGCATGACTCTGGCCACCATATTGTTCCTGCTGGGCATCCTCATCATCATCAGTAAGTGTGTCCCTCTCCTGGAATCTAAAACCCTCAAAGAGGGCCACCTCCGGTCAGGCCCCAGGCACAGAGTTCCCCTGCTGGCTCTCAACCGGACCCTTATGTCCTGTCTTCTTGTTCTGTCTATGTCTCTCCTAACAGGCAAGAAGGTGAAGTGCAGGAAGGCGGACTCCAGGTCTGAGAGGTCTGGCAGCAGAGGGGAGAGAGGGGAGAGGGGTGGGAACAGAAGGGCCCAGGGCTAGCCTGTGTTCCACATAAACCTGTGACTTTTGAGCCTCTTTTTAAAAAAAAATTAGACATTACATAACTTACTAAGTGATCATCCCAATAAATCTCAAATCCTTATGCTTTTCTTTCTCATCTTTGCTTCCACAGCCCAACATGCAAGTCCTGTAAGTCGGAGCTTCCCTCCTCAGGTGAGGGGGAGAAAGTGTGTGGTGGAGGAGGACAGGTGGGAGCAGAAAAGGGAGTCATTAAAAGGGGATTTGCACTGTATGTCCCTAAGAATGGGGCCACCAACCCAATGGATGGACATGAGAGATTCAGTAGGAGCTGAGATCCTGCAGATCAAAATGTTAAACCGTGGCTAGTCAGCGGGATGTCAAATGTCCCAGAGTCCACTAAGCCTCCCAGACGCAAGCTTATGAAAGCAAGGATGAACTAATTCCCCAGAGTAGAAAGCCAGGAGCCTGGGGAGAGAGGGGCCCCACATGGGAAAAGGACTTCCGCAGTCAGAAGGCAGACAGCGTTGAGTACTAGAGAAGCAGAAAGACAGATGTTTTCCAGACTTAATTGTTCAATTTGGAAGATCTAGAATGAAGTGAAGGAGAGAAGAGAGAGAACTGAGGGTAGGAAGAGATGAAGGAAGGAAGGGCTTTTGAATAATAGTATCAAAACGACAAAAGGAAAGAGGTATGGAATGCAGATTTTTAAAAACTGCTGTAAGTAGTAGGAGGTGAAACAATGGAAAGGGATGAAGAGCAGAGGGGATTGAGGTTGTGGGGGGGGGTACAGGAGAGGGTGAGGAGGAGAGGGATGGAGGTGGGGGAGGATGGACTATAGGAGGGATGGGTGCAGAGGGGAGTAGGAAGAGTGGGAGTACTGCAGGGGGAGAGTGGGTGCAGGTGGCTGGGAGCTGTAAAGGGCGATGGAGAGAGATGTAGGCCGCGGAGGGCGATAAGCATGTACAGAAAGACTGTGGCTCCTTGGGAGTGTTCATTTTAATTATGTAAAAATATCTTGACCTGTTTTTATTGGACCTGCGTCCTCTCCAGGGATATTTAGAAGAATCAGATGGGACTCTCTCTGCCTCTTACAAAGTTCTTGTAACTAAAAAGTGGGCTTTGGGGTACTCAATATTTGGGGGGATTTGGTGGCAGATTTCATGTGTTTCATGAGACTTTCTTTTAATGAGACTTAAAAGCATGAAGGGGACACTCTGTGGGTGACTTGCGGGGCGGGGAGGCCCTGATGCCTGGGCCGTACAGGGGGTATGTGCGGCATTCTGACCCACTCCAGCTGAGTGACGGTCCCATGTGGGTGGGAACAGGAGCGTTCCTGTTGTGCCCCGATGTTCCGGAGGCCAGGTGTGGGGGAAGGGCGAGGGTGGGAGGTGGAGGCTCCCTTTATGACGGTGGCGGGGCGGGGGGGGGGGGGGGGAGAGCCCCAGAGAAGCCCCAGCTGGGCCAGGGAGTCTCCTTACCTCCTTACCAGTACAGGTGTATCCCCCTCCATGACAGTGTCCTATAGGGCAGGACAGAGACACACAGGCATGGACCACACATCAGGGAGCGGGAGGCAAGACTGTCTCAAAAGTGTCAGTTCTCCGGGATCTGCATTCCACGGGGGGCGGGGGGGGGTGGGATGAGGGCCCACTGGCTCTGGGGAGGCGATGCTCTGGCCACTGGCCACTGGCCACTGACCTAAACTGTCTCTCCCTCTCTCCAGCCCCAGGAGGTGGCGGAGTGTAAAGCCGGCCTCCGCCCCCCACTGCTGTCCCTGCCTGAGTGTGGGAGCCGGAGGACCGGGTGGAGGTGGTGGGGACCCCAGCTTAGCGCTGCTGGGAGCGCTCCCCGGAATGAGCCGCCCCGCCCACCCCGAGGCTGGAGCCGCTGCACCCTGCTGCCCCTCCCCAGGCCTTGGCAATGACGACCCCCCAAAGAGCCCATCTGCATCCCCCACACAGGGACTCGGGCCTCCAGCTCCTGGAGTCCGAGGGCCCACCCCCTGCCCCGCAGAGTTCCCGGGTACTGCCCCCCCTGCACCTCCTCGTCTCCTCCCCAAAGATCCGTCCTCCTGCACCCTCGGTGTCTGTGTCCTGAGCTGAATAAATGTGCATTTGGTTCCCCCCCTGTTCTGTCTGCGTGCTCTCGTCTGTGGGGACCAAATGGGGGAGGAGCAAAAGTGAACCCGGGGAGCCCTCGCCCCAGTCCCCAAGTGGTCCCTCCTCCTTCCTCTTCCCCGGCGGCCTCCTCCTCTCCCTAGGATTCCCTTCCCCTCCTTCAACTCCCTCTGGGCTGGGCCCTTTCCGCCTCCTCCTCTAGAGACCCTAATAG
This sequence comes from Cnephaeus nilssonii, assembly GCF_951640355.1. Lineage (NCBI taxonomy): Eukaryota > Metazoa > Chordata > Mammalia > Chiroptera > Vespertilionidae > Cnephaeus > Cnephaeus nilssonii. Next base: position 35,074,487 of record NC_137091.1, read on the forward strand.
ATGCCCCCCTTCTCGCCCGCCCCGTCCCCAAAGGAGCCCCACCCACCCAAGTCCTCCCAGCCCCAGGCCTGGTGGGTGGAGGTCCCTGCCTGGCTTCTCACCCCTCTCCCCCTCCCCATCACCCGTAGCGTCTCCCCCCCCCCCCCCCCCACTCCAGCTCCCACCCCAGGCTCTGAAGCCAGGAAACCCAAGAGGAAATGACTGAGCCCGTCTGGGTCCCCGCCCGCCGCCCGCAGGCGCTCTCCTGGCCACACCCTCCGCCTGCAGCTGCGGCCGCTGCCCTCTCTCCACGAGGCTGCCGGCTCTGACCCCCGCGCGGACGTAAGTCTCTCCTCCGACCCTCCGCCACCCTCTCCCCTCTGCCCAGGGCCCGGGCCCAGGTGAGTCAAGACTGGTCTTAGCGGATCCTCTCTGCCCCCATTCATGCTTAGTTCCCCGGCCTGCTCTGCCTCACAGGGGTCCTGGGCTGCCCTGCCCGGCTTCCTCCTGCCTCAGCCTCCCCAGTTTTCCTCTCCCTCTCGGACCATCCCTCCCAGGTCTGCCCAGCATCGTGTTCTGTCGTCCCTGCAGGGAGGTCCTGACACCACTCACTTTTTCCTCTGAGGTCAGGAGCACATTACTCACTCTTCCTCTTTCCCTTCCTTGCTGGCTCCCGGGCTGGGAGACAGCCCCAGGGGGAGGGAAGGGGCCCCAGGATCTACCCCTGTGCCCAGGCCCCTCTGGGTGCCCAGCAGGGTCAGTCCTGGGGGGCCAGTGCTTCTCTGCCTCAGGGGCGTCTGTGGACAGTGGCTGCTACCTGAAGCCCAGTTTTGTCTGATGTGTCTTGTTTTCTTTGGGGACCTGCAGAGGGAAGAAGGGGGTGGCTGCTGGGGGCCCCACTTCTGAGACTCTCCTGGGAGCCCTGGTAGGGGGTCCTTGAAACCAGAAGTCCCTGCTCAGGCTGGGGAAGGGGGCTGTAGGGATCCCTGGGGCCGCCCTGGGCCTGCCTCACTGCCATCATGGCTGACCCCAGCTCCTGCTCACCCCGTAGATGTCGCCCTCCGGTCGCCTGTATCTCCTCACCATTGTGGGCCTGATTCTCCCTACCAGAGGTAAGGCCCAGCCCTTGTCTCCACCCTGCTCCGGAGCCCCCAGCCTACCCCGAGGGCCCTGCTCGGTGGGCAGCTAGTGGGTTTGGATGCCTTGTCCGGGGTCCTCACCCCCTACTGAGCTGGCACCAGGAAGTGGGGGGGTCCCAATGAAGGGGCCAAGATTACATTCCTTTTGGACACCTCAGACCTGGGTGGCCGCCTCCAAGTCTGGCCAGAGCCTGTCCTGCTGAGCAGCCTCCCTTTCACCTCCCAGAAGAACTGAGTTTGATTTGGCGAGGAGATGGGTGTCAGTTTTCTGCTCAGCAGCCAGGAGCCCTGGGCTCCCAGCAGCGCAGCTCGCTGGATGCCGGGGTGATGCGCAGTTAGGCAAAGGGGGTGAGCCAGGGCCAGCCCAAGAGCTGCAGATGTCTCTCTCCCCTTTGCCTGGGAAGGGCTTCTGAAGGCAGCAGCTACCGTGGCATTGGCAGGTGCGTTCTGCATGGCAGTGTGTGGGAGCTGGCCTTCGGCTCTACCGTATTATATTATACACGTTGCCCTGCCTGTTGCACAATGAAGAAATAGACTCAGCAAAGGGAAGTGCCTGTGCTAGAGGCTAATGAGTGGAGGCGCTGGGCCCAGTCATGCTGCCTGTCCCAGAACCCAGGGTGTACTCTCCCTGACGGCCGCAGTTCTCTCGGATACGATGGTTTCCGTGCCTTTCTTCAGTCACGCAACAAGAATTCGTTGAGCAGCTACTATGTGCCAGATCTTATTGCATGCACAGTGGAAACAGCAGTGTGCAAAACAGGGGCTCACCTTCTATTTGGGAAGGACAGAAACCCATGGGTAAATTACATAGTGTGCTAGAAGGTGATACGTGTTATGGAGAAAAACAGAGGGCAGGAATGAGGAGTGTTTGAATAAGGTGTTCAGGGAAGACCTTACGAGGAGGTGACGTTTGGGAGACACTTGCCGGAGATGAGGGAATGAGCCAAGCAGGTATCTGGGGCAATGAGTGAGTCTGAGGAACAGCAGGTAGGCCAGGTGGCTGGGTTGGGTGAACAAGGGGCAGAGTGGGACAAGGAGAGGTTAGAGTAGTGACAGTAGGGCCAGGGCGAGGCACTGACTGCGTGTTAAGCCGTGGGGGGAGACTCTACCCCCCTCCATCTCATTTCACACTCTCTAAGGCCTGAGAAGTAGATTCAGTCATCCCCACCTTGCAGTTGAGGCTCAGACGGGGTGACACAGCAAGGGAATGGTTGGGCACAGAATTTGAGATGAGGGCCCTGGCTGACTCCAGTGCCTGGGCTAACCCCTATCTCCCATCCCACAAAGATGGAGGAAGGGTGTTGGGCATTAGCATTTCTTAAAACACTTCTAAGATCATGTATTGATACCGCCAAAGCTGATCAATCAAAGAGCTGTCTGCTGTTCTACTGGCAGAAGGATCTCCTGAATTACACCCCCTCCCCCCAAAGGCTTCAGAAGGGAGGGCAAGTGGGGGTGTTGGTGAGAGGAGGACCAGAGCCTGGCTTCTCATCCTTGATTTCTCAGGACAGACATTGGAGGAGGCCACATCCATTTCTCTAGCAGACTCAGCCACTGTGAACATTCATGCTCTGACTCAAACCCCAGGTGAGGAAAGAGGGACAGATCTGGTAAGAGCCTGTCATTGCAAATAACAATGGCAAGACCATTCTCATGCTGGACCAAACAGGTATTTTTGAACTTGTGTAACTGAAAAATCCAGGGATATACCTTCAGGCATGGCTTGATCTAGGTTCTCAAAGGATGCTATCAGGAGACCTGTCTTCCTCTCTTGGTTCTGTTTTCTCTGTGTTGGCTTCATTCTCAGGCAGAGTCTCCTATTATAGTGCCAAGATGGCATTTAGATACCTGGGACTTCGATCCTGCCTGCTAAGAATCCAGAGGGAAGAGAATGTTCCCTTCCCCAATCTAGCAAATGTCCCAGAACTGAGTGTCATTGACCAAGCTCAGGTCACATGCCCACATGTGAGCTGATCATTGTGGCCACAGACACAGAAAGCTGATTAGCCAGACCTGGGTCTCATGTTCAACCTCCAACAGGGCTGGTGCCACATACCCCCCCCACCCCCGAATTAAGTAGGCTGAGAGTTGGGGAAGGATGGTTCCCCAAAGGAAGTTCCAGGGCTCTTACCAGAGGTGGGTGGATGCTGAGAAGGGTAAGGGGAATCGGTGGGAGGGCAGGGCCTGAGACAGGGAAGATATTGCCATTGCATTTAGGCAACAAGGAAATGGCTGGATTAATGAAGTCATTTCCATGACATCAAAATTGAGTTGCTGTGGAAATACTCCTGTACCTCCTCCATTCATGGACCTTCTCACCTCTTCTCTCTTCTCTCCCTGTTTCTGGACTTCAGACGCAGTTCACCCAGAACTCCAGTCCACCCCTCAGACTTCAACCCTGCAGGCTGGTGGTGAGTGGGGCAGTGATATGGGGGGGAGGTAGGCCTGGGACCAACATTGTTTCCCCGCCTCCCCTGACACTCTGGGTCTTTGGTTACCCATTTCAGCCCTCCCAACTCTCAGTCTCCTGGTTTGATTTGTGGTTGGACAGCCAGCCAACTCATTCACTTCTTTTTTAAAAAAAATATATTTTATTGATTTTTTTACAGAGAGGAAGAGAGAGGGATAGAGAGTTAGAAACATCGATGAGAGAGAAACATCGATGAGAGAGAAACATCGATGAGAGAGAAACATCTATCAGCTGCCTCTTGCACACCCCCTACTGGGGATGTGCCCGCAACCAAGGTACATGCCCTTGACTGGAATCGAACCTGGGACCCTTCAGTCTGCAGGCCGACGCTCTATCCACTGAGCCAAACTGGTTTCGGCGTCATTCACTTCTTTAAAAATAATCTTTTGGGATCTTGAAAAATAACATGCATGTAGAGAAGTACAAAAAACATAAATGTACAACTTAGCAGATTATTCTGAATTGAACCCCTGTGTAACCACCACCAGGTCAAAGAATAGTTTTGCAAGCACTCCAGAAACTCCCGATGTGCCTACCCCATTCACTTCTTCCTTTAATCTCTTTATCTTTTTCCATTTTTTTTTTTAAATTTCAAATCATTTTTGAACTTTTTCTTGGAGTCTAGCATAATTCAAAAAGTGCTCCCCAATATTTCCCATTAATGTTTAATGATACAGGTGTATGTAAATACATTCTTCTTGGAAGTAATAAAAATGTGGTAGGCAAGACGAAATCCCTTTGCTCATTCCCCATCCTTGTTGTCTCTCCTATCTCGCGGAGGCCCCCACTGTGAGCATTGGGTTGGGAGTAGCTCCCCAATGAGATTGTATCATGTGTGTGTAACCTGGAGAAAATATGCTGACTGGGAAGTGTATTTGTGTGGGCTTAAGGGTATTATATGATTGTTTTTCTGCAACTGGCCTTTCCCCCCCCATGAAATAATGTTGGGAAGTTCTCCCCACATTCCCGTATAGACACTGATCTTGTTCTTATTCACTGCTGTGTTCTCCACAGGGTACCTGTGCACAGTTAATGAATTGATGCACATCTTTTTAAGATATGTATTTTTATTGATTTTTAGAGAGAGAGGAAGGGAGAGGGAGAGAGAGAACCATTGATGTGAGAGCAGAACATCAATTGGCCGCCTCCTGCGTGCCCACAACCGGGAATCAAGCCACAGCAACCGGGGTTTGTGGCCTGACTGGGAATTGAACCGGTGACCTTTTGGTGCATGGGATGACACCCAACCAACTAAGCCACACAGGCCAGGCCTCTCTGCACATCTTGATGAGCACCTTGGTCACTTCCAGTTTTTTCCTGCCACACACCGTGTCACAATGAGCAACCTTGTCCCTTTCCCTTTGATCCAACACAGCCCTTATGTAACTGTTTGGGTCTAAATATTTTACCCTTGTTCACTTGTTCAACCTTCACACAAACCCTCTAAGGTAGAAATGATCATTACCCCCACCTTAGAGATAAGGATGTGGAAGCTCAGAGTAACTTGCCCAAATTGTCACTGCATGTCGGTGATGTGGCTGGGATCAGGGTCCAGGAACCTGGCTGTAGAGCCCAGCTTTTGCCCACAACACAATGGGGCTAAGGACACGAACACTAAATTTGTTTTCAAAGCCATGTGGAAATGGCTGTACTGATTTGCCTGCCACCAGCAGCCCACGAGTCCCCCTTTCCCACTCCCACAGTGCCTCTTGGCTTGGGAACGTCATTGATTTGTGCCAGCGGGAAGAGGGCACCTTGCAGTTCTGTGGATCCATGCCGCTCATTCACTCGTTTCTTGCCCTCTCCTCCCTGCTCTTCTGACCTCAGTAGAAACACCGACCCAGACGACCCAGACGCAGCCCCTGAAGGGAGGGACAGTGCTTCTAACCACAGACCCGGGGACGGATGAGAGCAGCACGGAAGGTAGAGCCTGGCACTAGAACAGCAACATGCAAGTTTTGTTTAATTATCTTCTAGGTCAGCTTTTCCCCAAGGGTATTTCTCAGAGCACCCGTTTGGGGAGTTCTTAATACATCTTCCAAAAAATTTTTTTTGATTTGCCCAGCCCGTGTGGCTCAGGGAGATTTGCTGTCAAAGGTGTTTGCGAAACTCTGGGTTAAAGTTAATCACGTTTCTTTCTGGCAGGATTTTCCAGAGTCTCAACAACCATATTTGCAGCACGTGTTCCCAAGAAGGGCATCTAATTTTTGACATTTTCCCAAGCCTAATAGACTCAGGATCCTCTTTTGTTCAGGTTCTTTCACGGGGCTGGGGCCGGGAAATGTGGCTAAGGTGTTTCCCTTGTGTATGTCTTCTTGTTAGAGCAGGAGCTTTTCAAGTGTAAATGACAGAAAACCCAACTAAAATCAACGCTTATTGGCTGCATATGTGCTGTGAAGTCCAGAGGTACCCCTTTCAGGCATGGTTGGATCAAGGAGCTCAAGTCACCATGACAGACTTGCTCCTTCTCTCTGTTGTCTTCATTCTCAAGTGGCTTTCTCCCTCTTGGTGGCCAAGATGGTCCCGTGGTTCTAAGTTTAGGTACCAAACTCAGCGGCTAGACCACATCTCTTTCTCACCATCTGCACCCCCCGAGGTCTAGAATTGACTTTCCTTGGCGCAGCTGGGGTCACATGCCCATGTCTGACCAATGAGAACCTGGGAAAAGAGCCGCCCTGATGGGTCAGGCCTGAGTTTTGTGCCTGGATCTTGGGGCTGGAGAACCTGGTCGGCCTTGTCTGAATTGCGTAGACCAAGAGTCAGGGAAGAGGTGGTTCCCCTTAATACCAGTGAGCAAGCAGCAAGTGTTACCAGAGGTGTGGGGAAGGGGGCTGAGACCGGATGAAGGTGGCCTGTGTGATGCTCCATATTTGAGGAGCAGCGTCTCCTGGAAAGGACCTGTAGCCTGGGCCACTCCTCGGCTGAGATACAGCCACAGTGTGTGCGTTTTGGGCACCGGGCACGAGCACCGCCTCGAAGGCCATGCCATCCCCTGTCACAGTTCTTAGGTGTTAGTTTCCCAGTGATGGCAGTAAACTACCGCACGCGGACAGAATCTGTCTGTTTTATGCCTGATGGAAGTGAAGGGTCTTGGGGAAGGGAACATCCCCAAGTGGGGTGTAGCAACTCTGCCCACACTTCCCAATTGAGAAGACACCTCCCAGTGCCCCACTCACTTGCTCTGAGCCCTTGCTGCCCCGAGTTATGCGTGCTGTCTCCCCTACTCCTGGCTATGTGTGACCGAAATTCCGCTGAGCCTCAGGGCCGCCCAGACCCTGAGCACAGAAGCCCCCAGTGCCACTCCGCCACCATCTTTGTTTCTCTTGTGCTGGAGCTTGTCTCCCCGTTGGTTCCTGTCATCTGCTGGTGCAGAGCTGCCCAAGCTTCCCCTAGCTTCCACTGAGAGCCCCTTCTTGGAATTTCCAAGGTCCCAGGGAAAGGCGAGGCTGGGTCACGTGCTCCCCCTTGTGGCCTGGGTTACAATTGGCGAACAAGATAGACTAGGGAAGCCTGAGCACCTCCCTCCCCCAGCCAAAGAAAGGGGAAGCTGTTCCCAAAAGCACGGAGGAGGGCGTGCCAAGCAGATAATACCAGCCAACATTTGCCGGGACTTACTTTGCTCAGTGCTGGACCCTGTGCTAAGCTCTCATGTATTCACTCAACGCTCACAACCACCATCTTAACCCCATTTTACAGGGAAGGAACTGAGGCCCAGAGAGGTTACCCTGCTAGCCCTAGGCCACAGCCCCCAAGTGGCAGAACTAGAATCTGAGCCAGGCTCAGCACCACACGCCACCCAGGCTGTCCTTTGCATTTTCTGTCCCTGCTGTTAATCTTGCCTACCTCTGGGCAAGGCTTTCCCGACCATGTCAGCATCCTTGGCTGATGGTTCATGTTTTGGGAGTGAGGAGCTTGGATTGGCCTGGGGAGCTCAGGGTTCATGAGGCAGCTTTTCTGCCTGTGGACTTCCCCCTGGGACATCAGACAGCAGTAGCCATTTCACTGGGACACTTCTCAGCGCCGGAGGGGGCAGGTCAGGAGGAGGATCCTCTGGTATTTTCGGCCTGGGGGCAGAGGCGATATTCAAAATGTTTTATGACAAGTGCCTCCGGGCTCTGTAACTGGGCCTCGGTCCTGGGGGCACCCGGCCTGGTTATGACAGATCTTATCCTTTACTTCCTGGGTCTGGGGCCGCCCACAAAGTCCTAGGAGAGGGGTCAGGAGGTTGGAGGGAATTTCAATATATTCATTATTTACTGGCTTCAGGGGTCGGCGTGGGGGACACAGGTGCCTGCCCACTACATGTGTAGGTGTGGGAAGGGGGTTTCTCACAAAGACACGGCCAGTGATGCCCTTTGTTGCCCTCCACGGCTCGCTCCTGCCCTCCACCATCTTCTGGCCGCGCTCTCAGCTGATCCCACCGAAGGCACCACACGCTCCAAGCAGTCTCCAGACAAGGACTTCACGACAGACCCCGCCCGCAGGCCCACTGGTCAGTAACTCCCCAGGTTGGAAACAGGCTATTTCCTGCTCACTGTGTGTTCTAGCACCTGGACTACGGCCTCAGTAGACATATGTTGGGTGGATACACAACTTCAAGGCTGGCAGAGGGAGGGTGCAGGAGAGATGGGCAATATACGATGAATGAATACACAAATGAATGTTGCATGCAAGCCACCCCAAAACTCAGTGGCTCAAAATGACAACCATTTGTTTAGTTTTTGAGAAACTCGAGTCTGCAGTTTGCAAGTTTAATCTGGGCTCAGCTGGGTGGTTCTCCTGCTCTCACCTGGACTTATGCATATCTGAGATCCTTTTGGGGGGTCAGGAAGGAGCTATGTTTCTAGAGGCGCCATGATTCTTCCCCTTGTTCCGTCTTCCACTTCCTGACCAGCTAGCCCCCATGAGCAGATGGAAAATGATATGCCCATGCGACACATTCATTTATTCATTCATTAAAAAGATATTCACGTATGTGCCAGGCACTGTTCTAGGTGCCAGGATACAGCAGTGAACAAAGCAACAAAAATCTTTGCCCTCATACAGCAGACATTCTAGTGGGGGAGAGAGAGACAAAAATAATAGCCATATTAATTATACGTCATGTGGTTTTAAAGTTGTTATCAAGAAAAAATAAAACAGGGTTAAGTTGAGAGAGTGACTGGGACCATTTTGTAAAGGGCATGGAAGGCCTCTCTGAGGACCTGAAGGGGAAGCCCTGAGGATACCTGGGGACGCACTCTGGGCAGAGGGGGCAGCCAGTGCCAAGGCCCTGAAGTGGTCTGGCAGGCCATGAGCAGGGCTGGAGCAAATGATGAGGGGAGACCGAGGAGGTAAAGTTAGGGAGGTGGTGGGAGCCAGATTGTGTGCCACCTGAGAGCTTTAGGTTTTGTTCTAAGGGCACCAACACTGAGACACAGGTGTCCCCGCTCCCTGATCCTGTCATTCACTGGTTCACTTCGCAATGTTTTGCTGAACTTCATCTTGCTCCCTGTCTGTCCCCTGCAGATTCAAGTGAGGACGATCCCTTCTCCTATGGTAAGTTACCCAGGGAGGATTCAAGGGGGAGGAAGGGTTAAGGCCCTCTTACCACACTCCTCCACTTTTCTCTCTGCAGATGAGTACACTCTCCGGAAACAGGGGCTGTTGGTCGCAGCTGTGCTGTTCATCACAGGCATTGTGATCCTCACCAGTGAGAATGGGCATTGGGTGGGAGGGGCACCAAGACTGGGAGGGAGGAGGCCTTGGGGTGCTCTATAACACAGGGTGGGGTAGGATCATGAAGTCCCCTGGGCAAGGTGATTTTAAATGAGGCATATCCCTTAGTTTTACAGCCATACAAACCACCACAGACTTCAGTGACTTAAAATGGCAGCCATCTACTTAGCTTTCAATTCTGCAATTTGGAAATGTAGGCTGGGCTCAGCTGGGTGGTTCTTCTGGTCACTGCTGGGTTTATTCATGCATCTGAGGTCAGCTGCAGGTCAGCAGGGACCTCTGTTTCTGGCGGCACCTTGGTTCTTCACCTCATTGGCCTCGGCTTGTTCATGTGGTGGCGGCAGGATAACTGGATGGTGCAGTACCCAGGACTAATGGCAATAGGGAGCTGTAATTACACTGGCCTGAAGGGTCGAGAAAGAGAACTGTCAGAGAGTTTGTAGCCACTGCATTATTGTATCCCAGCCAGGAGGGAGCAGGATGGAGGGGACCAGATACATAAACCTCTCTCTCCTGTCCTGCTCTCTCCTGCAGTGCCTTCCTGCCAATGCTGAAGTAGAGGGCGAGGGGCTGGGACTTTGGCGTCTCAGGTCAGCTGGCTCCCAGGGCCCAGCATCACATGGGGAAGGGAGCAGGAAGGAGACTAACAAGCAGAATAACTACTTTTGAAAAAAAGTTTTTAAAATGATGCACATTAAATAAAACACTGAGGCCACCAGTTTGCAAGCTCTCAGTTAAACCGTGTAACCTACACCAAGTTTTATTACCCCTCTGGTCCAACTTTCTCATCAGGAAAATGGGCACAGCCACATCGTTTTTGTCTTAAGGTGGGAGGCAGAACACTGGCAGTAATAAAAGGAGATTAACACGTTAACATGTGTCTGAACCTCATTGAATCAGGGGTCAAGCAACATGTGTTTATTGATCCTGACTTTGTGTCTAGCCTATTCTCTCCCCTGTGGGAGAAGCGAGGCTCAGAGAGTTGGACTGGATCCAGGTCTGTGTGAGGACAGAGCCTGAATGTTAGTTCTGGGGCCATAAATTGTTCCAGAGACAAATATTTTGGGCACCCACTCTGCGCCCAACCTGTGCCATGATGCTGGTCTTTCCCTGGGCATCTCAACTCACGGGGGATGACAACAAACAAGCAGTAGGTCAGTGCCTGGCACGTAGTAGGTAAATGCACTAATGAGCAGAGTGGATACAGAGAAAGGTAATAACCACGAGGAAAATAAAGCCATATGATGTGACTGAGAGGGAAAGGGAGAGTTGCTCTCTCTCAAGAGGTGAAATCAGAACTGATTCCTGAGGATGAGAAAGATGATTTAAAAAGCCAAAGTGGCAGAGGGAGGAGCCCCAGGTGCAGTAATGAGCTGAGCATGTGGCAATAACTGTGGAAAGAGGCTGAACAGGCCAGGCACCCGGGAAGTAAGGGTGGTGGCCAGGAGGTCCCTTTGTCTTCTAAAATCCCCTCTCATTCACTGTGGTCCAGCCTCCTGGCCTCCCTGCGGCTCCTTCCCACCCCAGGGCCTTTGCAATGACTCTTCACTCTGTGTGGAATACCCTCCCTCCAGATGTCCAAGTGGCTCCCCCATCACCGCCTTCGGGTCTTCTGCCTCCTTCCTGGCTTTTTCTTTATAGCACGCATCACCTTCTGACTTATCACCGCCTGTACACTTGACTTGGTTTTTTGTTGTTGTTTTTTTAATCCTCATCTGAGGATATATGGTGGTTGTTTTTTTAATTGATGAGAGAGAGAGAGAGAGAGAGAGAGAGAGAGAGAGAGAGAGAGAGAGAGAGAGAACATAGATGTGAGAGAGAAATATCAATTGGTTGCCTCCCATACATGCCCCAACTGGGGATTGAACCCACAACCTAGGTATGTGCCCTGACCAGGGATCCAACCTGCCATCTTTTGGTGCACTGGATGACAATCCAACCATCTGAGCCAGCTGGTCAGGGCTAGGCTATTGATCTTATTCCTGGTCTCCTCCACTAGAAAGCCAGTTCTACTAGAGCAAGTATTCTAGTCATTCTTGTTCCTGGCTGTATTCCCAGGGCCTAGGTCAGTGCCTGGCACGTGGTAGGTACACAGTAAACATTTGTGGAATGAATAATACACAAGTTAGGAAGGTTTCCAAAGTGCTCCTCCATGTGTGGGAGAAGATCCTCCCTTGGGCCCTGCACCAGCTCTTCTATCTGCTTCTTATCACTTGCTCAGAGCTGCCTTGGTGCTTCCTGAGGAGCAAGGTTGATGGGCCTTGTCCTCCAGCATCCAAAGCACACACATACACACACACACACACACACAGAGAAATCAATATTGTTCCAACTTGTGATTGGATCATTTCCTTCATCCACAGGTGGCAAGTGTAGGCAGTTGCCCCGATTATGCCGGAATCATAACAGGTGAGTCCATCAGAAATGAGGGCTGATGACCAAGCTGCCACCAGCTTACCATGCCCCCCTGCTCCCTCCCCTCACAGAGCCTACAGAGTCACAAAAGCCCAACCTGAGAGGGAAGACCCAGATGGAGCCAGAGCCGATGGCCAGAACCTCCTACCTTCCCAACCCTGCCTGCTCTGAGGGCTGTCCAGCTCGCCAGGCACTGCCCCCACATTGACCGTTCTGTTCAGAAAAAAAGTAAAGCACTGCAATCTTTGTCTCTCAATCTCTGGTCATTCATGACTGGGAGTGGAAGAAAGTGGCAGGAGCTGGGCACAGGCTGCCTGAGGACTAACGAGGAGGTCATACTGAGAAAACAAGGTAAGAGATATAGGGAATGAAGCCAGCCTGGGGTAAAGCAGGAGAGATGGGGGAAGGGCTGCAGGGGTTCTGGTCAGTGCTGGATTCTACCCACGACAACTTGAGACCACGGGCCTGGTCCATGCGCAGAGGCTGGTGTCCAATGTCAGCTTACCCCTAACATTTTTTAGGTAACCTTGGTAACTGGGCTAGCACAGTGGAGGTCCCAGCCCCTTGGTGACCCCCTTTTCTTCACAGTCTGGGTCCCTCCAGCATGCACACATGAGTGTTGGCCTTACATGAGTGTGGACACCCAGCCTGCATATCCGAGCTTCATCCACACCACCAGCCCACAGATGGGGCTGCCTCTCGATTTAAGGGAGTGCCCACCAAGAAGACAACATAGGCCCTGGAGTGGGCTCAGAGAAATTTGGACGGGAACTGGGTCGCAGGCTCCCAGAGCCTGGTTAAGTCGAGCACGGGCTCCAGTGGACACGTCCTGAAGGCTCCTGGGTTCTTCAGCTTGTGAGGAGGGGCTCAACCAGACCAGGCCAGAGCAGGCCCTCTGAAGAACAGGGCTTGGGGCAGAGGCCTCTACCCAGGTTTAAGGGTCATCCTGCCTTAGTAAAGGGATAAGGTCCTGTTCACAGGTGGTTGCATCAGAGTATTTCACAAACCTCAGGTCACAGCCTATTCATGGATTACAAAATCAGTTTAGTGGGCTGTGAGTCACATAAAAAGAAGTAATCCTATATAATAAAGAGCTAATATGCTAATGGTTGTGACGCTCTCACGCTGTAACAACAGTTCAGCAGGAGGCTGTGTGTGTGGCGGGGCGGAGCCGCCATGTTGCTCTGGAGACACGGTGGAAGCGGGGAGGCACCTGGAGGAGGCAGGACCATCCTGCGGGGGAAGCAGGGAGGCAGGGAGGGCGGGGGTGAGAGCCTGTAGTGCCTCCTTCACCACCCACTGCTCGCTCAGCGTGCCAACTGCCCACCTGCCAGGGGAAGGAGCGCAGCGCGTGCGCCGCCAGGAAGCGGCGCTTGAAACTCCGCAGTAGGCTGGAGGCTTCCACGCTCTCCTCTAGTGCCATGATGGGGCGGAGCCGCCGCATTGCTCCAGAGATTGGGGGGAAGTGGGGAGGCGCCTGGAGGAGGCAGAACCAGCCCGAGGTGACTCACGGGACTGAGGGGGGGGGGGCAGCTTGAAGCAGCCAGAGAAGGTTGGAGGGGGCAGGGGCGGGGCCAGGCGGGCTTGAGCTCTGGGTGGAGAGGTTAGGGTGTCAAGGCAGGGCGGCAGGCAGGTGGGCCACGTGCACGCGGGTGGGTGGGGCTGCATGATTTTGTGCGCTGGGTCACTAGTAAGATATAAAAGGAAATATCAGTGTATGAAATAATATAGCTATATACATATATATATATATATATATATATATATATATATATATCCTCTTCTCAATTTCATCCTACCTGTATTATTTACTTTTATTTTAATAAATCAACTCACTTTAAATCTTAAGTACATTTATTTTAAAAACACTGTCATGTATGGAAAAAGCACTGCTTCATATAAAAAGAACATAGCCAGAAAGATAAACCTAATGAAAACAAACACATATATGTGATATGTATCATAAATATGTGACATATTCTGTATTATGTATATACACATAAATTATGAATAACATGTATATTATATATGTGATGGACATTGTATGTGATATGCATATAGACATATAGGGAGAATACTAAAAATATTTTTGATCGGCAGCTACCAGCAACAGAACAGATGCTTAACCAATCAGGAGGGAATATCACTCATATACATATTATATGTATATTACATATGTACACATACACATACATATGGTCAACTCTCTTTTTGACTTAAATGCATTATTTTAAAAGTTACAGTCATACATGGAAAATCGGTACTGTTTGATATAAATAGAAGATAGCTATAAAGATAAACCCAGTGGAAAGTAACAAGCAAAAAGACTAAGTGCATTCTAGCTGGAAACTGACTTGTTGGCCAAGGGCTCTGAGCCAGGGACCAGAGCCTGCTCAGTTGGAGGGACCAATTGTCTGCTCAAAGACACTGCAGAGTTCGGGAGGCCAAGACCGCTCTCACTTCTGACACCAACTGCATTTGTCCCCAAGGCCACCCTTAGGTTCAATGATTCACTCGAAGGACTCATAGAACTCACTGAGAGCTGATATACTCTCAGTTACAGTTTATTATAGTGACAGAAACCAGATTAGTATTTGCCAAGAAAAGAGACACATGGGCAGAGAGACCAGGAAAGTTCCAAGCACAAAGCTTCCAATTGTCCTCGCCCAGTGGGGTCATGGACAGTGCTACCTGCTGGCAACAATGTGTGACAACTTGCATGAGGTACTGCCAACCAGGGAAGCTCCTGCACCTCTTGGGTCCAGAGCTTTCATGGGAGCTCAGTCACAGAGACATCACAGACCATCCACACGGTCACCTTAGTTTCCAATCCCTTTGGAGGCTGAGCTGGTATCTGTGGCCCACAGACCCCTGGCCCCCCGCCCCCCATCAATCCTATGGTTAGAAAGAGCCCCAGGTAAAGAAAGATGCTCTTTAGAGGCAGGACATTCCAGGGGCGTACCTTCCCGGAGCTGAGGGCAAAAGTCAGACCTCTCTTTGGGTAAGGTTAATTCTTTGCCACACAGAGCCTCCCTCCCTCATATCATTTGATGCATTAAAGGATATTCAAAAGTTATACCCTCTCTCATGATGGGATTCAATGTGACTTAGTATTATTTGGGGCCTAAAACCATTTCATGTGCCACCACTGGAGCACAGCCTGGCCTTGAGTATTCACCAGCCTCCAGGGCAGATCAAAGGCAGCGCTGACCCACTGCATGGGTGACTGGGGGATTGGCACTCTGGGTCCATTCACCGCTCATTCCATCTTCCCTGGGATGAGATGAAAAGCTAATCCTATGTTTCTCATAGGGGTTCTGGATGTGGCTCCAGCTCTGCTAATTAGAGGCCCTCCTATGAGATTTAGAAGGCCAAAGAGAACGTCTTTTTGCCTAATTGGCTATATTATGCTGCCGTGTTTGTGAAGGTGATGAGGTTTTCAGTGACACCATTCCAGTATCCAGTCACTAACCGGTGGGAATTAAGATGCGGTTAGACACACACACACACACACACACACACACACACACACGGCATCTAAATGGTCAATAAACACACGAGAAGATGCCCAGTATTATTAATCATCAGGAAAAATAAATGAAAATAAGAATGAGACACCACCACACACAGAATGGCTAAGATGAAAAAGACTAACAATACCAAGTTGAAAGAGGATATGGATCAAGTGGAATTTTCATACATTGCTGTAAATTGTTACAATCACTTTAGAAAACTATCAGTTTCTTTAAAAGATAGATGTAAACTTAACATCTGACCCAGCCATTCAATTTGTAGATATTCATCCAAGAGAAAGGAAACCAGATGTCCACACAGAGACTCGTACATGAATGTTTGTAGCAGCAATATTTGTAATAGCAAAAAACTGAAAACAACCCTAAAAGGCCATCAGTATAGGTGAGTGAATACCAGCTGTGGCATGTGCATAGAATACTGCTCAGCAATGAAAAGGGGGAACCACTGGTGCACACGACACATGGACGAACCTCAAAAGCTTTATCCTAAGTGAAAGGAGCCAGATACAGGCGTCAGACTGTATAATTCCACCTTCAAGAAGTCCTGGAATGAGCAAAAGTAACCGACGGTGATAGAAGTCAGAATAATAGTTGCCTCCCCCTGGACAGGTTGCTCAGTTGGTTGAAGCATCATCCAGTACACCAAAAGGTTGTGGGTTCGATTTCCAGTCAGGGCATGTACAGGAGGCAAACAATAGGTATTTCTTTTTCACATCGGTGTTTCTCTCTCTCTCCAAAATCAATTAAAAAAAATACTCAGGTGATGATTAAAAAAAAAAAAAAAGAATAACAGTTACCTCTACTATTATGTTGCCTCTACTGTGGGGTTGACTGGGAAGGGGCATAAGGGAATGTTCTTGAAGGATTGAAATGTTCGGTATCCTGATAGTGGTGCAGATTACAGGAATATATATTGCTCAGAACTGATGGAAGTGTACACTTAAGATCTGTGTGCTTTGTAAATAATGCCGCAATGAACATAGGGGTGCATATAGTCTTTCAAATTAGCATTTTGGGTTTCTTAGGATATATTCCCAGAAGTTAAATCACTAGGTCATAAGGTAGTTCCAATTTTAATTTTTTGAGGTATTATGGAATTGTACACCTGAAACCTACATAATTGTATTAACCAATGTCACCCCGGTAAATTCAATAAGAAGGAAAGAAAGATCTGTGTACTTTACTTCATGTGAGTTATACCTCAAAGCAAACCACAACAGAATTGAAAACAAAAGGGAAATTTATGCTCCTGGGTCAGAGACAGAGCAACAGGATCCGGAAGATGCTATGTGCAGTGGGGTCTCCTGATTGGGGTATAGGGAGGCGCTCCCTATATGGATCAGTTTGGTCATTATGAAATAATAGAAAACACATATGCTGGGTTTTGCCACCTGTTCCGGACATGCAGCTCCTAAAACCCTTGTAATTTCCTAGGCGATAAGAGCACCAGGAGCATCTTTTGTTGTAATATTTGTTCTTTGACCCCGATTCCTGATGCAGAGACCTTAAATCCCTCGGAATTTCCTGGGTCATAGGAGTGTCTTTTGTTCTAACGAGGCGATGTTTCATGGGCTCCAGGATGGGGGCTGGGCACTAGGAAGTCCAGGCCATGATTAGAAGTTTAAAACTTTCAGCCCCATTCTCTATCATCCAGCAGGGAGAGAGGGGCTGGAAAGTGAGTTAATGATCAATCATGCATGCATCATGAAGCCTTCATAAAATCCCAATAGTATGGGGTTCAGAGAGCTCCTTGTACTGGGAGGGTGACACCAAAACTCCATGGGGACAGAAGCTCCTGTGCTTGGGACCCTTCCAGACCTCACCCTACGCATCTCTTCATCTTGCCGCTCATCGGTATTTTTTATCATATTTGTTATCCTATATAATAAAAAGCTAATATGCAAATGGTCATCACGCCCTCACGCCATCACGCTGTCATGTCATACAGGCTCAGACACTCAACACTGGGGAGAGGAATGGGGACCAGCCAGGCACAAATGAGCTTGTGAGAGAGGAATGGGGACCAGCCAGGTTGTGGCCCGGGAGAGGGACAAGCCACCCATCCTGCAGTCCTGGGCACCAGCAGCTGCGCCTGCACCTGTGGCCTGGGAGAGGGACAAGCCACCCGCCCCGCAGTCCCGGGCGCCTGTTGCTGTGGCCTGGGCAAAGCCGGCCTGGGTCCTGGATGCCTGCGGCTGGCCAGAGGGAGGGAAGCCTGGGTCCTGGGTGCGGGGTGAGGCAGAGGGGGTTAGGGGCAATCAGGCTAGCAGGGGAGCAGTTAGGGGTGATCAGGCCGGTAGGGGAGCAGTTAGGGGCAATCAGGCAGGCAGGCAGAGGTGGTTAAGGGTGATCAGACAGGCAGAGGTGGTTAGGGGCGATCAGGTAGGCAGGCAGAGGGGTTAGGGGCGATCAGGCAGGCAGGCAGGCAGGCAGGCGAGCAGTTAGGAGCCAGCAGTCCCAGATTGTGAGAGGCAGTCAGACATCCCCTGAGGGGTCCCGGATTGGAGAGGTTGCAGGCCGAGCTGAAAGACCCCTGCCCCTGTGCACAAATTTCATGCACTTGGCCTCTATTCTATATATATAAAAGCCTAAGCGACTGTCCAACCATTTGACTATTTGACTGTTCAACCGGTAGCTATGACACACACTGACCACCAGGACACTCAATGCACAGGCATGGAAACATGGAACAGACTTATGAATTTCAGGGGGGTGGGAGGAGGGGGGAGCGGGAAGAGATTAACCAAATATCTTATATGCATACTGGAAGCCTGGTGCACCGATTCATGCACCGGTGGGATCCCTCAGCCTGGCCTGCGGGGATTGGGCCGAAACCAGTAGTCCAACATCCCCTGAAGGGTCCCAGATTGTGAGAGGGTGCAGGCCAGACCAAGGGACCCCACTGGTGCATGAATCCATGCACCGGGCCTCTAGTTATACACTGAGTGGCTAGATTATTATGATCTCTGGACGCATAATAATCTGGCCACTCAGTGTGTGTGTGTGTGTGTGTGTGTGTGTGTGTGTGTGTGTGTGTTAGTGGCCTGGTGCATGAATTCGTGCATGGGTGGGGTCCGGCCAGCCTGGCCAGGGGGAGGGGACATGGGCGTTTGGCTGGCCTGCCTGCTGGTTGAACTCCTGGTTGAGGGGACAATTTGCATATTAGCCTTTTATTACATAGAATATACACTGAGTGGCAGATTATTATGCGCTCAGAGATCATAATAATCTGGCCACTCAGTGTATAATAAACTGGTAAATGTAAGCATTTCCCTGATTCTGTGAGCTATTCCAGCAAATAGCCAAATCCAAGCGGGGGAAGTCATGGGAATCTCCAATTTGTAGCCAACTTGGACAGAAGTTGTGGGTAACCTGGGGACCTGGTAGCAATTGACATCTAAAGTGGAGGGGGGCAGTCTTGTGGGACTGAGCCCTTAACCTGTGGGATCTGCATTAACTCAAGTTAGTGTTGGATTGAATTGAATTGTAAGACACCCAGCTGGTGTCACAGAGAATTGCTTGGTGTGGGGAAAAGAACCCACACACTTGCTATCAGAAGTGTTGTGAGTGTGGTAGTTGTGTGTGAGAGCAAAGGAGAGACACAGGAGGAGTGAGGTTTTCTTCACAGTCATGTCCTGGGAATCATTTGCAAAGTCATAGCCTAGAGCCCACTCAACTAGCCTTTCCAAAGAGCTGGTCAACCCCTAATTCCCTATATCGAGCCAGCCCATTTTTGAAAATTGACAGAAATAAATAAGGTCAAAATCTCAGTAGTTTACAACAGAAGTTTGTTTCTCACTCACACTGCATGCTCACTGTGGGTCACACACACACACACACACACACACACACACACACACACACCAGTAGTCCAACATCCCCTGAAGGGTCCCAGATTGCGAGAGGGTGCAGGCCAGATACACACTGAGTGGCCAGATTATTATGCGTCCAGAAATCATAATAATCTGGCCACTCAGTGTATAACTAGAGGCTCGGTGCATGGATTCGTGCACCAGTGGGGTCCCTTGGTCTGGCCTGCAACCCAAGTTGATGGAGAAGCTGCTATCAGAAACATTTCTAGTCATCACTGACAAAAAGAGAATGAGGTGAGACACACACTGGCACTTGTAGACTCTGCCAGGGAGGGACACACAGCATGTCTGCGCACGTTTCATTGGTCAAAGCAAACCACCAGGCCATATTTGAGCTCAAGAGGGCAGGAAACTATAATCTTCTGGATATTGGTGAACAGTAGTCGTACAGCTTGCCACAAAGGGATTCATTATCTCACATAGCAAAAATTCTGGAAGCAGAAACTGTATTCAACTTCAAGTGGCATAAAGAAGGTGGTTTATTTCTCTCTCACATAACATAACACGGAGGTGTGTAGTCTAAGGCTGGGGAAGGGGTTCCTTGATGTAATAAGGGACCAGACTCCCCAGGACTTACTGCTCTTCCATCCTTAGCACGTGGCTCTAATCCTCAAGGTCATGAAGTGGCTGCAGAAGCTCAACCATCATGCTGATACCATGATAACTAACTAGTTATTAATAACAGGAAAGGGGCAAAGGGAAGGCCAAATATTATAGGCATGTAATTTGGGCAGCTTCACCAGGAAGCTAAAGCTTTACACTCCCCAGGGAGCCACCAGTCTGCTCCCTGCAGATTCCTGGGGGAAGGGACTAGACAGGGAGGAGAGTCCCTGCCTGCCCAGTCCAGTTGGGGTGCCATTGGAAAGGTATTTGTCAATCACACCTGGGAACAGGTCATTGGCCAGAATGGGTGTGGCCTCTGCAAGGGTGTGAAATTTGGGATATTTAACCCCCTAAACAAAGGAGTTCGCTCTCTTGGTTGCTCTTGGTTGTTGTGTTGTGTTTGACTCCTAGCTTGTGGGGCTCCTGCTTCCTGTATTCGTCATGGGCCCTGTGAACCCCACGCACAATAGACTAAAGGACTGTAACCAGCCTGATGCTGAACTGGATCTGGCTGCAACATGGAACGGGAACTCTAGACACTGGCTTTGCTTCCAGCTCTACTGAAACCCCAGCTACACTTCTATGACTGGATTAAGGGAATTGGGACTTTGGAAACCCAGGGATGTAATTCCACACAAATGAAACCCACTCATCCTCCTGTGAGAGTCTCAGAAAATTATTTTCCTAGAGATATCATAAGGACTCCACCCCCAGCACTCAGAAGGGAAAGGGACACCTCACTTTCCCCAATAACAATGCCGCATTCCAGGGGAAAAAAGAGGAAAGAGGAAAAGAAAAAGGTGGGCCTTGCCTGGGTAGTTCAGTTGGTTAAAGCATCATCCCGATACTCTAAGGTTGCAGTTTCAGTCTCTGGTCAGGGAACGTATAAGAAGCAATTGATGAATGCGTAAATAAGTGGAATAACAAATTGATCTCTCTCTCTCTCTCTCTCTCTCTCTCTCTCTCTCTCTCTCTCTCTCAAAATCAATCAATAGCCCTAGCTGGTTTTGCTCACTGGATAAGAGCTTCGGCCTGCGGACTGTAGGGTCCCAGGTTTGATTCTGCTCAAGGGCACATGCTTGGGTTGTGGGCTCAATCCCCAGTAGGGGCTGTGCAGAAGGAAGCCAATCAATGGTCCTCTCTCATCATTGATGTTTCTATATCTCTTTCCCTCTCCTTTCCTCTCTGAAATCAATAAACATATATTAAAAAAAAATCAATCAATAAATAAAAATTTTTATAAAAGAAAAAGATGGGAGAAAGGAACCACTAGGTGACTCAGTTCCTTTTAGAGAGTTTCCAAGATCCCCTCCCAAAGACTGCTACTTGCTTCTGATTATCCACCTCTCTCTGCAAAAGGAAACTGAGAAACAGAGTCTTTTGGCTGAATCCAGGACATCCTGAGTGCCATCAGGGAGAATAATGCTGGAGTCTGTTGAAACCTCCAGGGACAGAACACTGAACCTCAGACGTGGAGAAGCATTGGAGATCTCTCCAGTCGTACCTCCAGTGCTCTCCGAAGGCTGTCCTCTGCTGCCCAGACCCCTCTGGCACAGGACACTTTTATGTGAAGTTTTGAACTGCAGCCTCCTCCTTCACTCTTACATCAGGGGAGAGATTCTTGCCAAGAGCTAATGGAGTGGCTCCTGTAATGCAGCCAGCCTCCTGAGCACAACAATGACAAGGTTCTTATTCTGGAAGAATTAAAGCCAAATTACATTAACTGAAAGAAGTCTGATTACTCATCTGAAGCTAGATTGTGCTTTTCTTGGGGTATTGGGAGGGACCTTCAATGCTTGCTTCAGTAAGGTGTGTTTGCTTTAAGGAGGCTGATGAGTCAATGTGCTTCAGCTCCTGCTCCTGGGAGATTAAACAGGATTTGACACATCAAACATCTTCTAAGTTGGCTTTGTAATGCAGGCGTCCTCAAACTACGGCCCGAGGGCCACATGCGGGTGTTTTTGCCGTTTTGTTTTTTTACTTCAAAATAAGATATGTGCAGTGTGCATAGGAATTTGTTCATAGTTTTTTTTTTAAACTATAGTCCGGCCCTCCAACGGTCTGAGGGACAGTGAGCTGGCCCCCTGTTTAAAAAGTTTGAGGACCCCTGTTGTAATGTGTCCACTTGTCTAGGTTAATCTACATTTTCCAGAACTCCTCTTCCCATGTCTCTCTGCTTATGGTTAGGGAGGGCCACAGAGATGTTCTCTTGGGAGATTGGCTGGGCAGAGGTTGGAGCAGCAGCCTTTTGTGGCTTACATGTAAGATAGCAAGTACTGCCTAGAGCCTCCTTCAGTCTCTTCCATTCCTGGGCCAGGTGTGTGCTTAGCTCCATCACGAGGGGCCTTGGTTTCAGCAGGACACCTGCACCACCAAGGCAAAAGGCAAAGAGAATAACATGGGGTTCAGTCCATATTCATGGACTCCAGCCTGTGCGTGTGGGTTCCAGATTGCTCTTGGTCTCCCCAACCTTACGTCATCTTCCCTTCCTCACTGCCTGTCCCATGGACGTCAAGTTCCAGGATAAGCTCAGAGTTAACAGCCTTACAGAGACAGCTTAACCAGCTCCCACAGCTGTGAAAGGTCAAATTCCTGTAAGAAATTGTATGTGGTTCTGCTTTGCTGACACAGAATTTGGTCTCAGAGAGGAGCAATGGCTAGGACCTGTAGGATTTGTATTGGGAGAGGAGGTGGGCTTTCAGGGAGGTCAGGGTACATAGGGAGCACCTGCAGGAGTGCTCACTCATTCGTTCTCTTCTTCTGGGATGTGGGTAAGGTGGAGTCTGGGGGGCCCAATCTGGTGGGCCCAGCTCATGTGATGGAGGTGTTCTGGGGATGGGTTTTCATCTGGAAAGGTGGAACCATGGGGTATGCCCTGATAGTTTAGCTGCATTGGGGCAGTTAAGAGTACCTGATAAGGGCCTTGCCATCAGGGCTGTAAATTATTGATAGATTTCCTTTAGGAGGAGTAGGGGGGATGTCTCCTGCAAAGGCTGAGGGAAGATCTGATCAGCATGTTCTTCAGTAATTGTCAGGTGAGATGTAAAATGGGGACATAGTCTCTGAGAGGGGTCTCTGTGCAAGGAAGTTTCCTAATAAGAAGAGTCTTCCATACATGAGCTCAAAGGGACTAAGAAAGGAGGGTGTGGGGAGAGATTGCCCCGATGTGCATAAAGGCTAGAGGTAGGAGAGTAGTTTAAGGCTCTTTAGTTTCGAGAGTTAATTTAGTTAAGTGAGACTTAATTAAGAATTTGCCTTTTCTACGTTGCCTGAAGATTGGGGCTTGTAGGGGGATGAAAGTTCCACTGGATGCTCAGAGTGGAGGGGACCTGGTGAGGTTTTTGAGATCTGAAAGCAGGTCCATTTGGTCCATTTTCTGATTGTAATGAGGTGGGTCAGACGTAGTGGGGAATGGCTTCTACCCACCCTGAGACAGTATCTATGGGGGTTAAAAGATATTTGTGTGTGTTTTAATAGGGGGCATGTGAGTGAAGTCAATCTGCCAGTCTTGTCCAGGGATTTGGCCCCTAGACTGATGAGCAGGGAAAGGAGGAGGTCTAATCAGTCATTGGGGAGTAACAAGTAGAACAGGTTTTGGTGACATCTTGCAGTAGGAAGGCTAGGCTAGGACATGTGATGAGGGGTTTTAGGAGTTGTAAATATATCCCATATGTAGGGAATTGTGAATAGTCTGTAAGGTATCGGGGGCCTGTCCCTGGGGAAGGATATATTTTCCCTGAAATTTTAACCATGGATCTTCCTGAGTGGCCCCAAGAGCTAATAGGGACTGAAGTTCCCTGGGGTGCATTAGGGTGTTATATGGGGTATAGCTAAGAGCTGGGGAGATGGAGGCTTCCTCTGAGCTGCTGCTTTGGCCTCCTGGTCTGCTTTGTTATTTCGCTGTATTACAGGATCATTCCCTACTTGGTGTCCTTTGTAGTGTATGACTTTTAAGAAGGCTAGGAAAGGGGAGAGAGGTTCCTAAACACCAAGCAGGAAGGCCTGTGAGACTTTCAGTGATAGTGCCAAGGACTGGGAATGAACCGTAGAAATAAAGAAAGTGTAGGCTCAGATATAAGGACTTAAGCAACAGGAGAGAGCCTGGGAGGGGTTGCTTTAGCTTACTAGGAGAGAAGGGGTCCCTTTGGACGTCAGGGGTGATCATCAGGCCCTGCCTCAGTGGACAAACTTTTTCTAGAACTTTCACAAGCATTTCTACCCATTCAAAAATAACCAGCTTTAGCCTAAAAGTAAACAACCAGCATTTCTTAGATTGACATTTGTCAACACACTTTAAGCACACTCTTACTTTCAAGAAAATATACACTCAACAAAGTACAAGAGACCTTCTGTAATAAAAACTAAGAGCAGGCGAATTAAAACATGTCTAGCAATCAATGTTTCAATATTTTATGCTATTTTAAAATATTTAGATGTTTATTACTTAATGCAGCAATGCTCCAAAGCCTTTAAGTCACCAAAGACTTCAGAAAGTTATGTGAAGGCCTATGAGGCTGGAGAAAAGGACAGGGTGAGGGTGGGGATGGAGCGGGGGAGGGAGCAGGTCCAGCAGCCTGTTCCCAGGCCTCTAGCCTCTTGGATTCAAAATCGCCACATTTTCCCTTAGAGATAGCATGCTACGGTTTGGGAGATAATGAGTTCAGCTTCTGATAGTAGCCATACTGTTAAGTAAGCATGTGCAGTAAAAGTTGTTCTTAGGGAAAGGTGGGGTGGGTGTGGGTGAGAAGGCACTGAGTCAGAGCAGTTTTCAGAGCATTAAAGGGGTGAGAATGCTGGCCTTGGGATCTAAAGGCTCAGTGAGTGGTCCCTTTGCTCAGTGGGAGAAGACTAAATTTGGGAACCCAGAGGTGAAAGTATCCAGCGAGCCCAAGAAAGGAGACTATTTCTTGTTTAGAGGAGGGGATAGTCATGGAGGAGATAAGGTGTTTACAGTCCAAGGAATGGCTCGGCCTTGTGGGGTGAGAGTGAAACTGAGGTAGGTGACTGTGGTTTGGGACAACGGGCTTTATGAGGGGATGCATGGTAGCCCTGGCTGGGCACCGAGGTAGAATGAGAAAAGAGTGAATGGGAGTATTTAGTAAGATGCAGTGTAGAGGTGAAGTAGCTAATGGCTGTGAGACGAATCCATCAACCCCCATAATAGAGACTGAGGAGTGGACAAGGGTCCCAGCGAATTCGGAGAGGGCAGAATAAGTGGCCCCAGTGTCAATTAAAAGGGAGATCTGCTTACCTGCCACCACAGTCATTACTCGAGGCTCTGCCCTGGTGATGTAAGTCTGTGGGGCCCTATCAGGGCCTGGGCAGCTTCTTCGGTGGCCAGTCCCAGGAGGTCTGGGAGCTCCAAACCGGATCCAGAGGGTGGCCTTGCTGGACTGACTAAAGTCCGACCCGGAGGGGCCAGACTACAGTCTGAGTTTCAGTGGCCTTCCCTTCCGCACCTTGGGCAGGGCCCAGGCGGGGGTCTCGGGTTTGAGCAGGACTTAGCTCAGTGTCCTTATTTGTTGCATTTGAAGTATGGGCCCAGAGTAGGCTTAGCCCCTGACTTACTCGCGGTAGGAGGACCGGCACTTCGTTTGGGGTTCGTGAGAGTGGTGGCTAGGAGCTGGAAGGCCTCCTTCTGGGCCTCAGCCTTGGCCTGATCTCGCCTTTGTTTTTGGATTTGGGTCTCCTCCTCTCTATGATTAAAGACCTTAAAGGCCAGGTTAATGAGGTCTTTTTGAGGGGTTTGTGAACCTCTGTCTATTTTTTGAAGTTTATGGTGTGTGTCAGGGGCTGATTGGGATATAAAATGGGTGTTCAGAAGAAAGGTTCCCACTGGGGAGGTGGGGTCTAAGGTGGTCAATTTCCGTAAGGCCTCCGTGAGGCGGGAGAGGAGGAGAGCTGGGTTTTCGTCAGGGCCTTGAGTGATTTCATTACATTTGTCATAATTGACCACAATACCCTCAGTTCCTACTGCCTCCCTTGGGGAGGGGGGGGGGGGGGCGTGTAAAATGGATGTGGGAATAGAAGAGGCTGTTGGGGAGGGTGGTTTTTGGGTGGCCCGAGAGCAAGAGTTAGGTGGGAAAAGGCTGCTTTGGAGCTTGTATTCTTGGGGTTTGGTATCTCAGGGACTGGGGGAGAAGGTGGTTGCTGGTTAGGAAGGTCTGGGTTTGGGGAATCCACTGCAGGTGAGGGAGGGGATATGTAAGGGGGTGGAGGTCAGTGGTCTCCTGGGTCAAAAGTAGATTCAGAATCAGAAGTATTAGGGGTACGATGTTTTGTGTGAAGGAGAAAGATCTGATGGTTAGTGAAAGACCAGTCAGGAGCCGAAAACCAGGATTACAGGCTTTTTTAGGGGAAAAACCTGCCGGTCTTGCCCTGTTTTGCAAGGGGAAAACAGCAACCCATGCAGAGGTGAGCACTCCTTTTGAGGGGAGGAATGGAGGCTTAGGGTACTCGATGTGCGCTGATTGGTGGCTTAATGTATGGTCCATATAAGATACATAGTTAGTCACTCAGGTACTTAGGGACAAGGGCTTAGGGTATCTGGCAGGTGCTGATTGGTTAGTCAATATATATGTCCATACAAGGTGCCTGGTTAGGTACTCAGGTATTTCCAGGCTGCAGGTTATGTCATACTCTGCCCACCAGTTGGGGGAAGGGAGGACCTATCAGGTAGAGCTGGACTGAGAGAGGATTTGGACTGAAGGGTGAAAAAGGCCTGGACGTAGAGAATCTCTGACCATTTTCCATTGCAGTGACAGCAATTATCTAAATTGCTCAGTGTGTTAAAATTGAAAGTGCTGTTTTCAGGCCATTGAGACTTACTATCTAGTTTATGTTGTGGCCAAACAGTGTTACAAAGTAAAGTGAGGTGATTGGGCATGATCTGCCCCCGAAAGTGTGCAGAGGGCGTGTGGCGTGGCCCATGAGAGAGGAAGGGTGAGTGACAGACCACAAATCCAAAGGTGACTGTTTAGGGCAGGTGTCCCTTCTGCTAAACAAGTCACCGTGAGAAATGAGAGGTGACTCTCTGGACTGGGCGTCCCCAATCCACAAGGTCCCAAAGCCAAATGGCTGAGGAGTCTTCTGGCCTAGCACTAGGACTTTTTATTTTTTATTATTTTTTTTTAAATTTCTTTATTGATTAAGGTATCACATATTTGTCCTCGTCCCCCCATTCCCATCCCACACCCCTCCCCACACATGCCCCCACCCCCCTGTTGTCTTTAACCGCCGGTTAGGCTCATATGCCTGCACACAAGTCCTTTGGTTGATCTCCCCCTTTACCCCCACCCTTCCCTCCCCTCCCCCCGAGGCCCGACAGTCTGATCCATGCCTCCTTGTTTCTGGGTCTGTTCTTGTTCATCAGTCTATGTTGTTCATTATTTCCCCTAGATGAGTGAGATCATAGCACTAGTACTTTTTAGACGAGAGACTTTCAAGAAGTCAGTGAGAGTGAGTGGGCAGAAGACGAGGGGTGAGGGGGACGGGATTGTGGAACGTCACTCACCTAGAGAAGATTGGCCGGTGTGGGATGGAGAGTCAGCAATGGAGAAGGAGAGATTCCTGGTCCGGCGTCCTCCTTGGCTGACTGGAAGCGGGGGATCCCGCAAGGGAGGGAGGCCTGATCAATCGAGTCACCCGAGTAGGATTCCGAGTTAAGCCCAGGTCGAGCTGCCGCTGCCTACTGCTCTCCGGGTAGCAAACTTGGGGTGACTGAAGCCAGGGTGATGGCTCCCCATCCCCGTGGGACCCTCCAGGGTTCCTGGCACCAAATGTTAGGGTTGCCGAAGGAGGAACACATGAAACCAGAATGGTGAGGGATTACAAATTTATTTGATCGTCCGCACACCAGGTGGCTGAGCCTGGATGGTTCCTGCACCCCAGTGACGGGAGTCAGTGGTTTTTAAAGGACTTTTGGCGGCTTTTTTGGGGGCGGAGAATTTTCTCTGTGCAGGTCTGGATTCTGGGAAGTCCGAGGGGAGAGAGAATGGTCTTAGCAAGTGGACTGTGGTCTAGACAAGTGGAATGTCCATTGTGAAGTGGCCTGAAGGGTCAGTTCCCAGGGGAGGGGGCATTGACTCAATTGTTCAATTAAACCTAACACATACGAGCTCCTTACTTCACTGCTTTTAAATAAAATCAGTTCCAGTGTGCCAGCAAAGTGCTTTTCGCTCATTATGGTGCCGTCTGACCTGCTAGAGGTTGAATTTTAAAGTGCGAGTTTTCATCATTAATGAAAAGCACACCAGGAAGAGACGGCGATGTCCTCTCTCCCCTGAAGCTGTGTACAACCTGTATCATCAATCTAGTTTACGGAGTCCGACGGGAGAAGCTGTGAGAGTGGACATTTACCAGAACATCTCCTACGCAGCATGGGAGCAGCCTTGTCTGACTTGCTCTGGCATGAAAACCAAATGGCCCCCGACCCCCCACTTCCACAGGCCCTGCTGGCCCACATCTTCCAGCCTCTCCCCCCATCTCTCACTCGGCTCCCACTTGCTCTCTACTCCAGCTACATGGCTCAGACTCACCATTCTTCTTCTTGATACAGGGCTTTTGCACACGCTATTCCTTCTCCCTGAAGTACTTTTCCCTGCATTTTTTAAAATCTAGTTAAATCCTCTCATCATTCAAGTCGCTGCTCAGGTTTTCTGTTCCCAGAGAAGCCTTCTTGGACCCCCAATAATATATGTTATCGTGGATTTCTGTACCTTTCCTTGATAGCATTTATCATCTTTTCTTTTATGTTTGTGGTTATTTCAGTAAGCTATGCCCCCTTCCCCCTTTAGAACATAAGTTCCTCAGGCAGGGCAGGAACCAGGTCTTGGTCACTGCTGACCTGTAGTATGCTCATGAATGTTTAACAACTGGCTACAGGGTAAGGGGGAGAGGGGACTAGCTGATTTACAGCATTTGCTGGTTTCCATGTTGTAAATCTCCTACCATGGCTGATTTCAAGCCACCAATGTGATTTAGACTGAAATTCCTAAAATTTTAACAATGGACTCTTGCTGGCTTGTATGAGCTGGCTCCCACTCACTGCTGCAGCCAATACCCCAGCACCCCACACAAATTTGCTGAATGAATGAATGAATGAATGAATGAATGAATAAAACTAGTTCCACAGAATTAGCTTCCCCGATCTGTGCCTATCCATGGCACACTCTCCATCTGCCAGCTACAGATTTAAAAAAAAAGCAAAACTATGATGATTTCATCAAGACAAATGTGTTCAGGATTATTCTACAGGTACAACCCTCCCACTTTCTTTTTCTGGCTTTAACATATCCTTTCCTGTACGCAATTAGAGCTTTGCATACTGTGAGTAGTGACTGATTAGTGACTCATGAGATCAGTGCAGTAGGTCTTGGCAAACATTTCATTTTTTAATGAAATCAAGTAAAAAAGAAGGGTATCAGAGGGTATCAAAGTTTGTCTCAGGTGGTAGGAAGTGTTGTTTTATGAAACTTGTTGTGATCATGGGTTCATCTTGAGTTGTAACGTAAGGTGACCTGCTTGGAGTCAGGAAATTTTGAAAGCCACTGTGGTTGATAGCAATGCTTTTTAAAAAATTAATGAATTTTATTTTTTAGAGCACTTTTAGATTATTAGCAAAATTGAGTGGAAAGTACAGAGAGTTCTCATATATTCCCTGTGCCCCACACAGGCACAACTCTCCCATTACTAACATCTCACACCAGAGAGGAGGTTACAGTGGATGAACCTACATGGACACATCATTATCACACAAAGTCCATACTTTTCATTAGGGTTCACTGTTGGTGTTGTACATGCTATTGGTTTAGACAAATGTATAATGACATGCATTATGACAGTATCGTACAGAGTAGCTGCACTGACCTAAAAATCTTCTGTGCTCTGTCTGTTCATCCCTCCCTCATCTGGCAACCACTGATCTTTTTAGTCTTTTTAGTTTTGCCTTTTCCAGACTATCATATAGTTGTGAAATAGGAATTTTAGGGGAATATAGGCAGGTGTAGGGAATTTTTAGAATTGAGAGTCCAGGGAAAAAACTAGGGCTACAGACTGGGAGAAGTTACATTTCTATAAGACAAGGGAACTGGGAGTAGCCAAAAAGTCTATAGTTACAAAATAAAGAAGGAGGAAGAAAACCCAGAGGGAAGAGGAGGACAAGGAGGGAGAAGGGCCTCAGGAGTTAACCAAATCAAAAGGGAATATTGACCAATCAGAAGGGATATCAGGACACAGGGACTTGCAGCCTTTATAAACCGTGGAAGCAGGAAGTCGGAGGGACTCTTTCCCCCTTCCCACGTGGGAGTCTGTGCTGTGAGATTTTTTTCCTCTTCCCCAGATGGAGTCGGTACTTGTTCTTCCATAAATGTCCACCTTTGCTATACCACCTTCCATCCGTGGATTCATTCTTCGACTCGGACAAAGAGTTGGGGGAACCATCTTGCCAGGGGAACGCCGTGTGTTCCAGTCCAAAAATCCCCTATCAGTTGGAATCATACAGTACGTTGCTTTTCAGATTGGCTTCTTTCACTTAGTAATATGCATTTAAGTCTTTTTGTGGCTTGATAGCTTTTTTTCTTTTTTTAGCACTGCATAATATTCCATTGTCTGCATGTACCATAGGTTACCAACCTGAAAACGGACACCATGGGTCCAAGGCTGCCTGTCAGTACTTGAGTCAAATTAAGCAGAGACAGGGTTGAATCACATATGAGCTTTTATTCCAATAATGCCGCAGCATGGGGAGAGCAGTCGGTCACCTTGGAAATTCTGACCTCCCTCGCCAGTTGGCTGGTTATATGCACACGAGGGAGAAGATTACGCTGTGCAGCTGCAAGCTGCAAGTGTAACCTGGAAAGGGGAGGGTCGGGTCTGCAGTCCGGCCTTCAGAAGCTCAAAGTCCGATAACAAGGTTCCTAATCTCCTATGATGTTACAAACAGCTCAGCCCGTTCCTGGGACCAGAGCATGGTCAGCGTTCCTGACCCAGAGGGGGTCAGGGTCCGAGCACAGCAACCAAATGAAAGCATGTCCTGTCCTTGGTCTATTCTCAAAAAGTATTTCTTTTCTGAGTAATGGACCCATTGAGGCATCTTATCTTTTTATATCCTTGTTTCATCCTCCAGTTTCCCAGGGTCTGTAAGAAAACTACTTATCTATAGTTAGTAAGGTGAACAATTATTAGACAACTGTGGCTCTATTCTTTATATATATATAATTGATTTCAGAGAGGAAGGGAGAGGGAGAGAGAGATAGAAACATCAATGATGAGAGAGAATCATCGATCAGCTGCCTCCCGCATGCCCCCCACTGGGGGGTCGAGCCTGCAACCTGGACATGTGCACAGGCCAACGCTCTATCCACTGAGCCAAACCAGCAAGGGTGGCTCTATTCTTATTACATGCCTTTCCCCATTATCATTCCCCCCCGTTAGAATTATCATCTCATATTTATGAGATTAGTTTTACATGGAAGGTGTCTTGTTGTTGAACTATATTAGTCATGGCCTATTATATTTTCCCTTTATGGATTTTGGCT
The DNA here is from genome assembly GCF_951640355.1 of Cnephaeus nilssonii. Lineage (NCBI taxonomy): Eukaryota > Metazoa > Chordata > Mammalia > Chiroptera > Vespertilionidae > Cnephaeus > Cnephaeus nilssonii. The sequence goes on from NC_137091.1 coordinate 35,105,753, forward strand.
CTGAATTCCTTCAGGGGAAAGGGGCATTGGATCGCTTCTGTAACTGCTTCCTGCTGATGGGGGCAGCGTCTTGAAGTCCTCCCTGTCTGACAGGTGAAGGAGGGAGCCTAAAAGGGGAAAGTGATTCATGTTTCATTGATTCAATTATAAATCCAAACCATTGAGTCTTATTTTTAGGACACAGTGATGTAGATGGCTTCTACAGTGAGGCCCATACTGTGTGAGTAAAGCAATTAGTTAAGCAGGGACAGAGGCATACATTCTATGAAACAGAACACAAAACATAAAGATTAATATACGTATACAGTAAATCATAAGCCAGTTGAGAAGATTTCCAGACGTAAGGCTTCCGCTGGAATAAAATCACACAGTGACAACCTGATAGATTGTCAGCAGTGAGAACATTGTCTGCAGTTAGAACATTTCTGGTGATGTCATCAGTGCTGAGGTCTGTATGTCACACACAGACACAACCTGAAAACAAAACTCTGAAGACAATTAATGGCATTTGGAATTCATTACCTGCAATTGGGTATTATGGTTTCCATTGAAACACATTTTTTTTCTCCCTAAGATTACCCTCATTTTCATCAAAGAGCCAAACCAAGACTAATTTATTTACTGTATTAAGTTGAGTTCCAGTTTGGCCTGATTGTTTGCATAAACACAACAGGAATAGCAATTGATCATATAGGCTTTTTAAATCTGCTTTTCCAGAATCTCACAAGAAAGTTTCCTCTCAGGGCAAAAGAGCCAAGCCACACAGTTGCCGTCAGGCTTTCCCTGCAATACCTACAGGTTTGGGTAAATTCCACAAGTTTTTGAGGTCCCCACAGGTGTCTTGAGGTTCCTTCTTGCTATCTTCTAGGAAAGCAACCTTCATTCCTTACCTGGAAAGACCACCATGAACCATGTGACCAAGCAAGGCACCATGCTATTTATCCAATGGGCTTATTGGCTTCAAAGTCTATCTTTATTTCTTAGAGCTTTCTGGTGACATCCAGAGTCCTGGCATGTCTCTCTCAGACATGACATTCCAGCAAAGTCTTGGTTAATAAAATCACAATTGGAAACTGGCTTATGTCCTTTTATGAAGAAATCAGATTCTTATTCTATTTATGCAAATAAACACCTTGCCATAAGAGCAATAATACTCATTAAGAGTTTCCAGATTACGGAGGGATCAGGTAGGGAGAAAAATATAAATGCCTCAATATTGCTTATGAAAATATAATTTACCAAATTGCTTTAAGAAAAGAAACAAGTTTCATTATGTCTGGGAAACAAGAAGGTTAAAAATCAGCAATATTTTTTAAATTACATAAATTATAATTGTTTTTAGTTCATTCAGTCCTATAATCAAATGACATTTCTCTTGCTTTTTCTTGCCAATGTTTATATAAATCCAGATACTCCATAGAGTTCTAATACTTTTCATCTAGTTCGAGGGGATGGTCTGAAAGATATGTAATATCTTCTCAGAGATATGTAATATAAAATAAATCAGAGTTCTTTTCATGGGTCTTTCAGAGGATGTAATATCTTTGCAAATGTATCAGAGTAAAACAATGACTGTCTGTATATGACAAAAAAAAAGAAACAAAATGACACAGTTATAGAATTATTTACAATGTAGTTTACATGGAATCCTGTCCTTTTTGCAAAACACAACATTCCAGAATAACAATTAGAATTTTAAATAAAAGTATATCAGAGTTTTGTAGATTCTTGGAGATTTTTTATATAATTTCTGGAGCATCCATTTTAATAACATGTACATATAAATAGAATATAATTATTATTTCCTCATTTGACAGAGTTTCCCATATACTTTAAGTATAAAATTTTCCTTCATAAGGAAAGAAAGCAAATCCTTGAGGCATTCCAGGGCCCATTGGAATGACCTAAAGCTAATTCTAGGTCAAGAAAAAGTTTCTTAAAATTCAAACCCTGCGAAGGTAATCAAATACATTAGACCAAAAGAGTATATATTATATATTATTATTATTATTATTGTTAGATAGTATTAAGTAATTTATTCATTTAAAGTGACAACCAACGATATTAAATACAACACAGGCTAGTAAAACTTCAATTCTTACAATTAAGCAGATGGGCTTTTCAGTAATCAAGTTCCTGATTAACATAACATAACTATTTCAATAATATATAAAACCTTTGCTTCCTAGGCAAATACAGACAAAACTTTTTTCCTTTTAACAGACTGGAAAAGAACCAAACAAATTCTGTATTAGTTTACTTTAGATTCATTTATCTAATTAGATTTTTTATTCAGTATGCCTATAATTATAGGTATTCCTTTTAAGATTTCTCTTCACAACCCTTCTATAACTTTCACAAACCTTCTTGCCCATTCAGAAATAACCAGCTTTAGAACAACCTACTTTCTTTTTTCCTTTAAAATGCATCTCCATACCTCATGCCTTCTATTACCCAACTCATACAACTTCTTTCCACTTAGTTAGAATTCTTAACTCTTAGAAACAATTTTTAGGTGACAAGTAAGTAGTTAACATTCTTCAGATGAGCAATACATTCACATTTTTAAGAAACATATTTAACATAAAATGTAAGATATATCCATTAACACATTCTTCATCTTCTCTGCAATAAGAAGCCCAAACTAGACAAACTCAGATCAATTAACCCTTTGCACTTGGATGTCGAGTGTGACTCGACACGGTTAGCAGTAGAATAAAGGAATAGAGAAAAAAGCAAGCAAGTGCAAAGGGTTAATATTTCAGTATCCAGTTATTTCAAAATACCTAGATATTTAATACTTTTTATTTAACACAGCAAGGCTCCAAAGTTTTAAGTTACCTAAGTTATCAAAGACTTGAGAAAACTGTTTAAATAAATACAATTATATTATAAAACTTTACCAAAACCCTTCCTTTTAGTTATATCTATTCATTATGTCTTAACAACTCTATGAGATTTTGAAATCAATTGTTACCTAAGGCATTTTCTTGGTAAATTTTGTAACAGGGATAATATGACCTTGACTACGTTTAGGAGGCTGGAAAAAAGGTGAGTGGGAGGGTGTTTAAAAGATTTGTTTCCATATTTTTTTTTCTGAGTAGAATCCTTATGATGTAACAACATGAAGTCTTGCATATAAGAAGAAATCTTATCCCATTTTAAAAAAAGAAACAAAAACAACCTCCAAAGTAAAATAAATGAGTCCTCTCAAAAGAAGGGACTGGGTCACTATCCTTAGATTCTCATCTCACACCAACCTGCATAGCAAATGACCCTCATAAGGTCTGAGTGGCACAAAGCCCAAGCAGCAGAGACAGAGGATTCCCAGGGTTCAGAAAATTGTGAAGAGCAAAACCAAGTCCCCAAAAGTTAAGAAAGCAAGCAAATAACATCTGTAACCAAAGTTATATTACAGACAGACAAGAACTCTCACTCGCTAAGCATTATGGGTGACCGATGCCTTGAGAGGGAGAGCAGGGAGGGTCCCCGAGATAAAGAACTCTTGGCAGCTGCTGGGGAGTTCGTGCAATTCCTGCCATTGGTTTAGCCTGCCACAAGCAGCGGGAGCCCCCAGCCAAGCGGGATGCACCCCCATCTTTAAACCAAACAACAAAGAGACACGGAGCAACAATCAACAGAGACACTCTATGTACAATATTTACAGGTACGCACAACCCAGACACGAGCTTCACACCATGTCCTTGTCTGTCCAGCCACAGAAACCTCAGAATGCCCTGCATTAAAAAAAAAAACAAACAAACAACAACAACAACAACAACACACACACTGAAACAGAGCAATGTCTCTCTCATCCCAGAGTGGATCAGACTAAGGGCTCAGAGACCAGGCAAGGACCGCTGGAAGTCTCTTGCCACCTGGACCTGATCAGGCTTGACCAGACAAGAGGCAGTAAATGCCTCCCGTGCCTTACAAAGAAGACCAGACGAGGCAGCAAATGCTTCTCGTGTCATACAAAAAATGCTTGATTCGACTTAAGCGGAAGGATGGGGATTGCTGGAGCTGAGAGTGGAGTCCACAGGAAAATTCCTGGCAGCACTTCAAGTGAAAAAAAAAAAAAAAAAAAAAAGTGCCCATTTCAGCCCCAGGAACCCCAGTCCGGGCAGCCAGCGGGATCTCCAGTACTTACCTGGAAAGAAATCCCACTGGGGGTCCTATCAAGGTTGCCAAGTTTGAAACCGGACACAATGGGTGCAAGGCTGCCTGTCACTCCTTGAGCCAAATTAAGCAGAGACGGGGTTGAATCACATATGAGCATTTATTCCAATAATGCCGCAGTAGGGGGAGAGCAGTTGGTCACCTTGGAAATTCTGCTCTGACCGCCCCCTCCCCCACCCCCTCGCCAGTTGGCTGGTTGTATACACACGAGGGAGAAGATAACTTGTGCAGCTGCAAGCTGCAAGTGTAACGTGGAAAGGGGAGGGTCGGGTCTGCAGTCCGGCCTTCAGAAGCTCAAAGTCTGATAACAAGGTGGCTAATCTCCTATGATGTTACAAACAGCTCAGCCCGTTCCTGGGACCAGAGCATGGTCAGCGTTCCTGAGAAAAACTCCCGGAGGGGGTCAGGGTCCGAGCACAGCAACCAAATGAAAGTGTGTCCTGTCCTTGGTCTGTTCTCAAAATGTATTTCTTTTCTGAGTAATGGACCCATCGAGGCATCTTATCTTTTTACTAGAGGCCCATTGCATGAATCTGTGCATGGGTGGGGTCCCTTGGCCTGGCCAGCGATCGGGGTAGATTGGGGCTGGCCTGCTATTGGGGAGGGACTACTGGAGGTCGGCTGGCTGTGGGAGCACACTGACCACCAGGGAGCAGCTCCTGCATTGAGCATCTGCCACTTGGTGGTCAGTGTGTGTCATCGCGACCAGCCAGTCATCTGGTCATAATGGTTGCTTAGGCATTTATATCTCTATCTCTCTCTCTCTCTCTCTCTCTCTCTCTATCTCTATCTCTATCTCTATCTCTATCTCTATCTCTATCTCTATCTCTATATATATTTATATTAGAGGCCCGGTGCATGAATTTGTGCACCAGTAGGGTCCGTTGGCCTGGCCTGCCGGATCAGGCCGAAACTGGCTCTCCAACATCCCCCAAGGGGTCCCAGATTGCATGAGGGTGCAGGCCAGGCTGAGGGACCCCTCTGGTGCATGATCAGGGCTGGGGAGGGACTCAGGAGGTTGGCCAGCTGGGGACGGACTGGAGGAAGGCTCCAGGGCATGTCTGGACCTTCTCACTCAGTCCTTATTGGCCCCACCCCAGCAGCAAGCTAACCTACTGGTCAGAGCTTTGCCCCCTGGTGGTCAGTGCACATCATAGCAACTGGTCGACTGGTCAACTATCTGTCCCCTGGTGATCAGTGCACGTCATAGCAAGTAGTTGAGTGGCCTTATCATATCATTAGCATACTATGCTTTGATTGGTTGAATGGCCAACCAGTTGACCGGACACATAGCATATTAGGCTTTTATTATATAGGAGATATATATATATATATATATATAAAGAGAGAGAGAGAGAGAGAAAGAGAGAGAGAGGCCCGGTGCATGAAAATTCATACATTGGAGGAGGTGCCTCAGCTAGGCCTGCCCCCTCTCACAGTCCAGGAGCCCTCAGGGACAGGAGGTGACCTGGCGATCAGGGGAAGGCGATGCTCCCATCACACCTCTGCTGCTGCCACTGCCGGCAGCGCAAGCCTTGACCGGCCCTGGTTACCTGAGCCTCGGGTGGCCCTAGGCGGCTGGGCAGCTACCATCTGAGGCTTGCCTGTGCCTTGGGCCAGCCGTGGGTGGCTGGGGGGGCTGAGGGTGGGTTCGGCTGCACCGTGTGCCTGCCACCCACCTGGCTGGGCTGAAAGGACTGTGGGACTCCAGAGGGGCTGAGGGGACTGGGCGCCACCTTCTTGTGGCTATGGTTGCCACCATCTTTGTGATGGTGTGATGGCCAATTTGCATATCCCCTCTTTATTAGATAGGACAGCCTTGTTTCATCCTCCAGTTTCCCAGGATGTTTAGTTTAGAAAGAAATTTGAAAACTGTCTTTCAAAATGGCTGTGCCATTTTGCATTCCCATCAGTAATGAATGGAGGTTCCTGTGGCTCCAGATCCTTGGCATTTTTTATTTTGGGCATTCTCATAGATGTGTAGTGGTATCTCATGGTTGTTTTAACTTGCATTTCCCTGATGACATATGATATGGAGCATCTTTTCAAATGCTTATTTGCCATCTGTGTATTTTCTTTGGTGAAGTGTCATTTCAGATTTTTTGACCATTTTGGGGGGTTTCTTTTTAGAGAGAGTGGAAGGGGTGATAGAGAGAGAGAGAGAAAGAGAGAGAGAGAGAGAGAGAGATCGATGTGAGAGAAATACGTTGATTGCCTCCCACATGCAAGATGAAACCTGCAACCGAGGTACATGCCCTTGACTGGAAATCGACCTGGCGACCTTTTGGTGCGCAGACCGACACTCTGATCACTGAGCATGCCAGGGCATTACCCATTTTATAACTGGATAACAATGATTTTTTTTGTCTAGTAATTTTGTTTTATTTTTCATGTCCTTGCTTGCACATACTTTTCAAAAGCAAGAACACTATATCAGACTTCATATTTTTGTCGCACACTTTACCAGTTTATGAAACAAAAACCAAGTCTAAATTTAAAAATACCAGCTTTCCCAAGTACCTGTCTTCCATTCCCCAGGGATCTAAAGGTTAAGACCACTGAACTCCAAGAGGATTTGAAAGGCAGAGCGAGGGAAAGACGAGAGAGAGAGAGAGAGAGAGAGGGAGAGGGAGAGGGAGAGGGAGAGGGAGAGGGAGAGAGAGAGAGAGAGAGAGAGAGAGAGAGAGAGAGAGAGAGAGAGGTGTCTGGCTCAGAGGCCAGTGAACTTCCTGATCCAGTCTACCCCACCCCAGCCCCTGTTCCCCAGGCTGCAAGTGCCCATTCCAGAGTTAGGGGACAGCCTATCATAAATCAATTTCCATGTGTTGCCTGGAGCTCTGCGTTAGGCATTTTCATCTACACGAGCTCATTTAAGCTGAACCACAGCCGTCACACAGCCAGGAAGCACAGTCATGGATGGAATCTGGACACTGAGAGTCTTGTGCAGTTAACCACGGTGCCCAAACTCCCTCTCAAAGACCTCACAATAACCCTGGGCGGTGACAGTACTGATTGAGTGCTGACTCTTACTGAGCACCTCCTGTGATCTAACCTCTGTCTGCTCCACGTGCCTTAGAGAGGTTGTCTTCAGAAATGGTGTCTGTTGTGTGCCTGTTGAGCAGAGGAGGAGGGGACTGAGGCAGAGAGGTACTAGCACCTGGGGAAGAACAGCACAGCCGAATGGGGTCCCTGGCACTCTGGGTGGGACTCTGGGCTGCTGGGCCTTGAGCTCTCTGAGCACCTGCTCTGTGCCAGGGTTTGTGCTGGGCACGGGCGACCGTTGTGACCACAAACAGGCTGACAAACATGAAAGTTTCAAAGGAAGGAAGTGCAGCAGGGTGGTGTGATTGGGAGGGGCTGTGGGAGCAGGGGGTGGGGAATTGGTTGGGGTGGTCAGGGAGGGCCGCACTGAGGAGGGTGTATTTGGCTGAAACCTGAGAGCTAAGGAGCCAGCTTGCAAAGTTCCTGGGGAAGGCTGTTCCAGGTGAAGGGTGTTCCAGGCAGAGGGAACAGCAAGCATAAAGGTCTGTGTGGGAACAAGTTTGGTATGTATGAAGAACAGAAAGAGGAAGTGAGAATGAGGTGGGAGAGTGAGAGAGGGAAGAGAGAGGAAACTTTGGAGGGGGGAGTAGGGGGGTAAGGGGAAGGGGAGGATCCAGGCCCCAGAAAGTCCAGAAAGGGAGGGCTGTGAGGCATGGTCTCCCAGGTTAGGTCTACTGTCAACCCCTCCTCCCTGGCTCTAGAGAAGTCCACCTCTTTCCCCCCCACCTCTCCTTCCCCTCCCCCTCCTGCCTTCCCTTTCTCCTCTCAGGCCATGTCTGCACTCCCCACTTCCACTGCAAGGTCTGCAGTACAACCCCAGCTCCCCCATTGCTACCAGGGCTCATGGTTCCTTCCCAGAAGGAAGATGGAGCTCTCTCTAAAGTCTCCACCTGAAGGCATTCACTCACTCATTCATTCTTGAAGTTATTCACTCATCTATCAAATATTGATTTGCCTCAGGTATTTTGCCCTTGTAGTTTCCTCTTCTTGGAACAATGTCTTTTACCCCTCAGGGCTCTGCTTTCAACGTTGACTTTTTAAAAAAATGTTTTTTAAAATATATTTTATTGATTTTTTACAGCGAGAAAGGGAGAGGGATAGAGAGTTAGGAACATCGATGAGAGAGAAACATCGATCAGCTGCCTCCTGCACACTTCCTACTGGGGATGTGCCTGCAACCAAGGTACATGCCCTTGACCAGAATCGAACCTGGGACCCTTGAGTCTGCAGGCCGACGCTCTATCCACTGAGCCAAACTGGTTAGGGCCCAATGTTGACTTTTCCAAGATGCCTTTCCTGACCACCCCCAGCAAATTAACCCCTATCACCCTTAGGAGCTGAGCTGCTCCTGGTGATAAAGCAGGGTAGGTGAGTGCTCCTGCGGTTTCTTTCTCTATGTATCTGAGCTATATTGACATGATGGGCATTCATTTCCCTTTCTCCGTTTTCTTTGGGAACCATCCCCCTCTTCTCTTAGTCGTGATTTGGATGGAGCCAACCCCATTTTCCAGCTCCGGAAATCAGCAGGCCATCCAGGTAAAGCCAATGAGAGACAGCCCCAGGACTTGTGCTGGAACTCCTGGGACACTGAGTTTTTGTTCTGCCATGGCTACTTATCTGGTAGGCTATGAGGCTGGAACTGCTGGAGAGATGGCGAAAGGCTAATTCGTTCTATAATATCTGGTTCCCTCTGAGGGAACTTTCCTCAAGCGGAACAGTGTAACCCAGATGGAAAAATATAACCTACGAGAAGCCCGGTGCACAAAATTCGTGCACAAGGGGTGGGGGCGCAGCCCAGCTTGCACCCTCTTCAATCTGGGACCCCTTGAGGGGTATCCAACTGCCCACTTAGGCCCGATCCTAAATGGGCAGTCGGACATCCCTCTCACAATCCAGGACTGCTGGCTCCCAACCACTTGCCTGCCTGCCTGCCTGACTAATTGCTCCTAACCGCTTCTGCCTGCCAGCCTGATCACTCCCTAACCACTCCCCTGCCAGCCTGGTTGCCCCTAACTATGCTCCCCTGCAGGCCTTGTTGCCCCCAACTGCCCTCCCCTGCTGGCCCGGTAACCCCTAATTGCCCTCCCTTGCCAGCCTGGTCACCCCTAACTGCCCTCCTCTGCCAGCCTGGTCACCCCCAACTGCCCTCCCCTGCAGGTCTGGTTGCCCCCAACTGCCCTCCCCTGCCTGCCAGGTTGCCCCCAACTGCCCTTCCCTGCAGGCCTGGTCACCCCTAACTGTCCTCCCCTGTTGGCTTGGTTGTCCCTAACTGCACTCCCCTGCAGGCCTGGTCCCCCCCAACTGCCCTCCCCTGCAGGTGTGGTTGCCCCCAACTGCCCTCCCCTGCAGGCCTGGTCCCCCACCCTCAACTGCCCTCCCCTGCAGGCCTGGTCCCCCACCCTCAACTGCCCTCCCCTGCAGGCCTGGTCACCCCCAACTTCCCTCCCCTGCAGGCCTGGTTACCCGCAACTGCCCTCCCTTGCAGGCCTGGTCCCTCCCAACTGCCCTCCCCTGCCAGCCTTGTCCCCCCCAGCTACCCTCCCCTGCAGGCCTGGTCACCCCCAACTGCTCTCCTCTGCTGGCCTGGTCACTCCTAACTGCCCTCCCCTGCAGGCCTGATTGCCCCCAACTGCCCTCCCTTGCAGGCCTGGTCCTCCCCTGCTGGCCTGATTGCCCACAACTGCCCTCTCCTGCAGGCCTGGTTGCCCCTAACTGTCTTCCCCTGCTGGCTTGGTCACCCTCAACTGCCCTCCCCTGCAGGCCTGATTGCCCCCAACTGCCCTCCCTTGTAGGCCTGGTCTCTCCCAACTGCCTTCCCCTGCCAGCCATCTTGTGGCGTCCATCTTGTGTCCACATGGGGGCAGCCATCTTTGACCACATGGGGGTGTCCATCTTGTGTGTTGGAGTGACGGTCAATTTGCATATTACTCTTTTATTAGATAGGATTGTTCCTTTTCCTGCAGTCTGGGCTAGCAAGATTTGTTGCCTGTTTGCTCACATGTTACAGAGGCCATAAATTGCAAGACAATACACAACTCCCAGAGAGGGCTGTCAGTGCTGGCGCCAGACAAGGCCCTTGGGTATGGTCTCATGACCCCATCCCCACACACGGGGCTTTTTGCAAAGCCCTCGAAAGGTCCAGAAGCCCCATTCCATATTTGGGGGACAAAGAAGCCAAAAAGATATAAAGGAAAAGCTTCCACCAGATTGTTTTGCTCAGAATTTGAGAGAAACCTCCTCTGAGTCCACCGGCATAATAAAGCTGTGTAACTCCATTTCTCTAAGCGTTGCTTGGTTTTTCTCCAGTCTTCTATAACACTGGAACAGAGAGAACCTGCCTGGAAATGAACTCAGTATTGAGGAAAGCAGAAATGAGAGAGGGAGAGGGGCATAGTTCTCAGTGTGTATGAACACCTGGCTTCAGCCATACCGGAGATGCAAACTCCTGGACTTTTCTGTTACAAGAAGCAATAAATCCCCCTGCGCTTAAGCTAGTTTGGCTTTCAGTCATTTTCAATAAAAGGCCTGATTGAAAATAAAGCCTCAAAGATATGCAGGCAGTCAAGTTTAGGTATTTTCCCCTTGAGGGATGTGGGAAGATGCTTCCCTCACTCAGAAGCCATGCCCACCCCGTGAGTCTAAGAGGCCCGAGTGGGGTTCCTGCAACCCGAGGCAGAAAAGCAGAATCAAAGTGCCAGGCTGCGCAGCACGACTACAGAAGCAGCCCAGCAACTAGCAGTGACACTGGCAATCTGTTTTACTGATAAGCAAATCCAGGCAGAGCCCTGATTTTATTCACTTGCTTATTAGCTCTGTCCCTGCGCTCAGCAAAAGTGGTCTAAGCCGGTCATAACTCCCTAGCCTTCTTGTTAGTGACTGGCCCTAGAAAGGGCTGTGACTCCCTCTTGGCCAAGAAGATGTGAGGGGAAGTCACAGTGGTTAGTGGGAGGCTTCTGGGGGAAAATGTTTTTGTTCTTAAAAAGTGCAGTAGTCTCCCTTATCTGAGGTTTTAGTTTTCATGATTTCAGTTACCCACAGCCCAAAAATATTAAATGGAAATTTCCAGAAATAAGCAATTTTTAAGGTATAAATTGCAGGCCATTCTGAGTAATTTCATAATGATGAAATCTTATGCTGTCCTGCCCCATCTGGTCTGAGACATAATTCATCCCTTTTTCCAGAATATCCAGCTGCACACGCTCCTCACCTTTAGTCACTTAGTAGCTGTCTCTGCTACCAGATGGACTGTGTGGTCTCACAGAGCTTGTGTTCAAGTCACCCTTATACTACTTAATAATGGCCCCAGAGCACAAGACAGTGATGTTGGCAATTCGGGTACGCCAAAGAGAAGCTGTAAAGTGCTTGTTTGTCAGAATGTCCATTTTAGCTAAGTCCCGATGCCTGTGTCATTCACCTCACTTCATCTTCTCATGTAGATATTTTACCATCTCATATAACAAGAAAGGTGAGTACAGTGCAGTGAGATATTATCAGAGAGACCATATTCACCTTTTATTATAGTACTAGAGGCCCGGTGCACGAAATTCATGCACGGGGGCGGGGGGTGTCCCTCAGCCCAGCCTGCACCCTCTCCAATCTGGGACCCCTCGAGGGCAGTTGGACATCCCTCTCACAATCCAGGACTGCTGGCTCCCAACTGCTCACCTGCCTGCCTTCCTGATTGCCCCTAAACGCTTCTGCCTGCCAGCCTGATCACCTCCTAACCACTCCCCTGCCAGCCTGATTGATGCCTAACTGCTCCCCTGCCAGCCTGATTGCCCCTAACTGCCCTTCCCTACAGGCCCGGTTGCGCCCACAACTGCCCTCCCTTGCAGGCCTGGTCCCTCCCAACTGTCCTCCCCTGGTGGCCATCTTGTGGTGGCCATCTTGTGTCCACATGGGGGCAGTCATCTTTGACCATATGGGGGCAGCCATCTTGTGTGTTGGAGTGACGGTCAATTTGCATACTATTCTTTTATTAGATAGGATTAGATAGGATAGAGGCCTGGTGTATGGGTGGGGGCCAGTTGGTTTGCCCTGAAGGGTGTCCCAGATCAGGGTGGGGGTTCCCTTGGGGCATGGGGTGGCCTGGGCAAGGAGCCTGTGGTGGTTTGCAGGCCAGCCACGGCCCCCAGCGACCCAAGTGGAGGCCCTGGTATCTGGGATTTATTTATCTTCTATAATTGAAACTTTGTAGCCTTGAGTGGAGCTAAGCCTCCTGCTTGCTCCGTGGCTGCAGCCATTTTTGTTGGGATTTATTTATCTTCTATAATTGAAACTTTGTAGCCTGGAATGGAGGCCTGGGCCGGCAAGGGCAGGTGAAAAGCTTGACTTCCTCCATTGCCGGGGAAACCCAATCCTCCTTCCTGCTCTCTGTGGCCGCAGCCATCTTGGTTGGGTTTATTTGCATATTCACTCCTGATTGGCTGGTGGGCGTGGCTTGTGGGTGTGGTGGAGGTACAGTCAATTTACATATTATTCTTTTATTAGATAGGATACTATTATAATTGTTCTATTTTATTATTAGTTACTAGAGGCCTGGTGAATGAAATTTGTGCACGGGGGAGGGGGAGTCCCCTCAGCCCAGCCTGAATTCTATCCAATCCAGGACCCCTCAGGGGATGTCCAACTGCTAGTTTATGCCAGGATCAGGCCTAAACTGGCAGTCAGACATCCCTCTCATAATCCAGGACCGCTGGCTCCTAACCGCTCACCTGCCTGCCTGCTTGATCGCCCCTAACTGCCCCCCTTGCCAGCCTGATCACCCCTAACTGCCTCTGCCTGCTGGCCTGATCACCCCTAACTGCCCCCCCCCCCCCGCTGGCCTGGTCATGCCTCACTGCCCCCTTGCTGGCCTGGTTGCCCCCAACTGCTCCCCCACTGGCCTGGTCACCCCCAACTGCCCCTCCCCGCCAGCCTGGTCATCCCCAACTGCCCCCTCCTGCTGGCCTAGTTGCCCCATGCAGCCTGTTGTTCAGTTGTTTGGTCGTCCCTCACTAACCCCCCTGCTGGCCTGGTCACCCCACACAGCCTGCTGTTCGGTCGTTACTGTTACTGTGACAGCATCCCAGACAATTTGTATATTACTCTATTATTTATAGATTGTTTTGCTCTGCTTAATTTATAAACTAAACATCACCACAGGTATGTATGATAGGAAAAAATACAGTATATGTAGGGTTTGGTATTATCCTTGGTTTCAGGCATCCACTGGGGGTTTTGAAAGTACCATGGTGGCTAAAGGGGACTGCTGTAATGCAAGGGAAAGAACTCCCCTTTTCTGTCTCCCACAGAAGGTGTGGCAGTGCCCACAGGCATTCACTGGCGGAATTTGACTCTCTCAAACTCCTAGTCTAAAGCAGAATTATAACCTCATAACAGTGTTTGTGTTTTGTTTTCCCCTTCATGAAATTGGGAGACGAGGGGGTGGTAATAACATTCTTCTGGCTTAACAAAGAAAAATTTCACAAATATTTATCCTTTTCAGAATCTACATACCAAGTTAAGTGTTAGTCCCAGGGTAATAAATTGCTAAGTAAGACAACAAATCAGAATTATAGATTTGTAAGGTTAAAGTTTCCTTTCACAAAATGTACCAACGATCTCTGAGGTCTCTGTGGCCTACAAAGAATATTTGTGCCACTTGGGGTGCTCTCTTAAAAAAAAGACCAAAGCTGGTTTGGATCAGTGGCTAGAGGATCAGCCCACTTTTGTAGGTTCCCTTAGCCCCAAGAGGGAACCAATCAATGTGTGTGTGTGTCACTCTCTACCTCCCTCTCCTTCCTCTGTTCCACTCTCTAGAAATCAATAGAAAAAATATCCTTGGGTTAGGATTAAAGTGTATATTTTAAAGACCAAAGAACATATATGATAACCCATGGACACAAACAACAGTGTGGTGATGACCAGAGGGAAGAGGGGGTAGGGGCTGGGTGGAGGTGGGCTAGAGAGACAAAATGGAGACATCTGTAATAGTGTCAACAATAAAGGTTTATATATACATATATACATACATATATATATATACACACACATATACATATACACATATACTATCTATCTATATATCTATACTAGTAAAAGGGTAATATGCTAATTAGACCAGGCATCTTCTGGACGACCTTCTGGAGGTCCTTCCGGACAAAGCCATGTGGTGGGGCTGAGGCATAGGCAGTTAGGGATGATCAGGCTGGCAGGGGAGAGCAGTTAAGGGGGATCATACCGTAAGGGGAGAGCAGTTAGGGCGATCAGGCCAGCAGGGGAGGGCAGTTAGGGTCAATCAGGCTGGCAGGGCACGACAGTTAGGGGCAATCTGGCAGTTAGGATGATCAGGCCAGCAGGCAGGTGAGTGGTTAGGAGCCAACGGTCCCAGATTGTGAGAGGGATGTCCCAGATTGGAGAGGGTGCAGGCCAGGCTGTGGGGACCCCCACCCCATGCACAAATTTCATGCACCAGGCCTCTAGTACATATATATATGATGTAGTTGTTCCAAAGCAGTTTTATTTACTTGCACCAAGTAAAGAAGACAGGGGATTAACATCCAAATTCTGTCTCACAGAAGGGAGGCTTAGTCATTGCTTATATACACTGATTGGTCAATTACATGTTGATTTCTTCTTTACTTGGCTACTTTTATCTGTTTGAGTTCCTGTCAGCTCATCCTGTTTTGTTTTGTTTTTCTGCATCTGCAAAATACTGTGCTATGTTTTAACATTTGGCAAGAAATAACATTTAGAACTGCCCAGACCTTGAGACTCTTGTCCTATCTGGCATTTGGGAAAGGAGTTTTGTGACGTTGAGGAATGCCTAACTTTCTGCAGTTGCAAAGAAAGATAATGTTTATATTTATCTTTCTACAATTTCTTTCACCAGCACTTAGAAGAGTCTTTAATCCTCGAAGCCCAGAGCAGGAATTCCACTAGCCAGTACCAAGAGCAAATCAGAGAGGCTAACACTTAAAATAGGTAAGGGTTAGGAAGTGTAAGGTTGTAATGTTTTGCATTTATAGGAAATGATGGCTTGAACTGTGGCAGCTATGTTACCACCTTGAGGGATGACATTTGCTACCAACATGCCAAGGATTCTTAGTCCATCAGAACACCATTCAACTGATGCATTGATCACTGTGGAACCTCCCTACCTTGATGGGACTACTTGTTTTATAAAATAATAAAGGTCCTTATAATTAAGATCACTCCCGGAATATAGTATCAATACTGATAACTTAACAGTAATGTATAAAAATATTTGCAGCTTTTGGGGGTAGAATAGGGATGGGGATAACATGCGAAGGGGTAAAAGAGAACTTTATAGGATGATGGAAATGTTCTTTATCTTAACAGGGGTTTATATTACATAGTATATGTACTAGTCTGAACTCAGCAAACATATTGTGTGCATTACATTGTATGCAAATTTTACTCAATAAAGAACTATAAATACCAAACTCTAGTGACATAAATGCTGAAATGTTTAGGGATTAAGAATACTGATTTTAAAATACTTCATGTTAATGCATTTAAAAATCCATCAAAGAAATCATATGGATTGATGAATAAACAGAGGATGGACTGATAGGTATATGATAAAGCAAATTTAGAAAAATGTTAACAATTGTAGAATCTAGACTATGGGCATGCGGGTATTATGGTAAAATTCATTCAACTTTTTTGTAGGCTTGAAATTTTTCATAATTAAATGTTGGAAAGATATAAAAACCTATCTATAGTTAGAAAATTGGGCCACTGTTTTGGAAGATACTATTGTATTGTAAATCAGCGAGGTAGATACAAGACACCTTAATGAGCCAATTAATTAGGAGTCATTTATTGCGCATGGCCCAGAGGGAAGTGCTTCTTCCAAATATCTGAGCAAACACATAGAGGAAATTCTCTCTATTTATACCTTTTTAAGCTCTTTGCAGATTTCTCGAAGAGCTCTGTGTAGGTATTATTGCAAACAGTTTGCAACCTTGGATACATAATGAACTAACACTTGGCATAAGAATATGGGAATTATTATCAGTACCAGTATTAGCCTGTTACGTCAGATGGCTAGCTTGCAAGGTCAGACAGTTAAGTTTTTATCTTTTTCTATTATTCAAACTAAAACAGTTATTCTACAGAATAAGAGACTGTCTAAAAATGACAGAGTGTACAGAACAAGGGACTATCTAACAATAGCAGAGAATTTCAAACAGCAGTTTTTATACAAGATGGAGGTTACTATGCTTCAAAACACAAAATAATGGTGGCTCAAACCAGGCCGAAGTCTGGATCTTTCACTGTGACAGCCCAGCTGGCCCTTTTCTCCTGCTGCAGTGCCACCCAAGGATGCTGTCCTCAGCGGCTCACGGACATCATGCTCACACTTCAGGCCAAGGGACGGGGGCTGAGGTGCGGGGTAGGGGTGTCGGGGGGGAGACAAGAATAAGGAATGGAGACCTGCCTGTGATGGAAAGTTATAATGATAGCTAATACAGAAACCAAAAATGATGATAGCCAACCTTGTCACCCTTACTTATGGGCAAGGCCCTATTCCAAGGGCTTCACATGACTGAATTTATTTAGTCCTGGTGTGATTCTCATTGATGGATGTGGAAACCGAGGCCCAGGTAGATTGGGTGGTATCATTACCTCAGAAGGGGCATGGTAAGAATCGAATCCTCAGCTTCTGTGGCAGGAAGTCAACAGAGAATGGCTTTGTGGGTAACCCTGATGCATCAGAAGCCAGAGGCATAAATGTCCTGTTAAGAGATATGGAAATTGTGACAGAAATATAAACAGCAGAAGCCATGACGATTGCTTGTCTCTGGAGGGAGGAAGTGGTGGAGGGGTGAGATGGGTAGTAAGGCACGTTGCAACCTCAGCATGCCGGCATCAGGAAATGAGGCCGGAAGCCTTGAATCTAGAAACTTGAGATCCCAAATGTCTGCACAGCTCATTCCTGTGAGTGCCCACACCCTGCTGATGATATCTTGGAAGAGGGGTAACAAAATTGCAGCTGATGGTCGAGGTTTGGAGGTTGCCATTGGAGCCTGGACAACCTGCCTGCAAGCAAGGCCCGGCATGGAAGCCTGAGGCAGGAGGAGGACACGTGAGCATGCCCAGCAGGGCTTCCCCCAGTGTCCTACCCAGCTCTCCAAAGCCACAGTTGAATGGCAGTAGCACCAGTCACCACAGGAAGCACGCGGCCAGGGCCAGGCAGTGTTCCAAGCACCGCACAGGTATCAACTCATTGGATCCTCCCCACAATAAGGGCGGGGGAGGGGAAACTGAGGCACAGAGCCATGACTCCATGAAAGGCCACAGAACTGGGGACTCTTTTGAGAACCTCCTACTACAAATAATGACCTCAGAGTAAGCATAAATCACGTGTCAGATTCCGCTGAAGATGTATACTTTCTTGACTCATTTCTGTACGCCTGCTGGAGTTTCAGCCACAGTGACTGCCTGAGCCAGGAAAGTGCTGAGAGAACATCAGTGGCTGGAGCCACGCAAATTCCAAAGGCACCGAGGAGACCAAGCTTGGAAGAGCCACGTTGGCATTCTAACTGATGTGGGTGTTTTGCCCGCCTCGATCTGTGAGCTGGAGATAACAATGGCATTTACCAGAGCGTCAGCTGAGGCTGGGTGACTTACCTGGACCCTCTCCAATGCCAGCTACTGTTAGTGTTATGATTATGGCCTCGATTTAAAAAAAAAGAAAGAGATAAACAAAGGAAGAAAGAAGAAAGGAAGGGGGAAGAAATAAAGAGAAGAGAGACAAGAAAGAGGAAGACATGTTAATATCAAGGAGGAAGAAAGAGAGTGAGGAGGAAGGGGGAGTAGTGGGGGATGAAAGGTTTTCAAAGATTCCCACACACAACTGACAATAAAGTTTTATCCTTAAAGGTCCTGGCCATGCAGCCGAGGTCATTTGCTGGGTGGGGAAAGAGTCCACCTGCATTACAACCCCAGCCCTGCCACATCCGGTTCTCTGCGCCTCAGTTTCCCCACGCCCACAGGCTGCTTTGAGAACCAGAGAAGTCATGAGGCCAATGGCGCTGGCTGTCTGTTAGGGGGCGGGTGGCATCGCCTGGATTTCTGCTCCTGTGATGCCATTACTACCCAGTTCTCACTTAGCAGACAATTCCAAAGGCTATAAATAGCCACATCTTGGCTTCTCATAAATGTATGAAGTATGACTTGGCATTTTGCCCAGGCTCCCTGTCCGGGTGGTGGGACTGTTTGGCAGAGGTCTAGCGAGTGCCAAGGTCATTGGCTCCAAAGGAAACCCAGTTGCTCTGTGGCACTAGGTATCGTGCCACCCTATGCCCGCCTTGGCACAGGCTCACACCAGCCACACTGGCAAGCCCTGTCTGGGGACGTAGGCCTGGCCTCTGCCTATTTGCTTGGACTTAGCAGTAGGGCCCAGACTGCATTAGGTAAGTTCTTTCACAAGTGGGTTCTGGGAAGGCTGTGCCAGACAACAGCATGGGGAGAGGAGGGAGGGGCGGGCACAAGGCCTGTGGGAGGGCTGTGCTGTGCAGGGGGGTGGGGGGGGCGGCTTCCTCCATCTCACTTCATGAAGTTCTCAGAGACTGACCTCACCCCGGGCTCAGGAGTGGGACCCACGGGGCACCGAGTGCAGAGTTTAGAGACCCTACTGTCTGGGTTCAAGTCCCAGCTGCCCCACATATAACCTTAGTTTTATCTACCCTCTCAGCGCTTCCATCGCCCCATCTGTAAAAGGGAGATAATAGCAATGCCTACCCTATAGGGTTGCTGGCAGGGTTAAATGGATATGGTTTTATTATTGCTGCCGTTATACTCTGATGCAGTGTCAAGCACAGACTATCTTTTCCAAATAGAGTTTGTTATTATTACTACTTTTCTGCTCGAACTAGTTAAGTAGTTAAGAGCAAGAACTCTGGAGCCAGCCTGGTTGGGTTCAACTCCCAGGCGGTTCAACTCCCAGGCCCACCTATGTAACCGTAGACATACATCTTACCTCTGTGGGCCTCAATTCCCTCATCTGTATAACAGGGATGATAATTATTTATCCTTCATAGGGTATTGTGAGAACTGAGTAAGTTAATACCTGCTAAGTGCTTGGAACGCAGTGAGCAATCAATCTGTCATTGCTATTGTTGCTCTCTTTCCAATGAGGCTGCTGAGCTGCAGGGATGTAATCGTTGGGCAGTTCTCATCTCCTCTTGGGAAGCATCTGCTGGGGATTGGGACAACACACACAAAAAAATTTTAAAAGTAGAAAGATGAAGAAAGACAACTCAGAGGATATCCTATAAGTACCTGACTTAACTGTGCCTGAAGCAGAATCTACTGTTGGACTTCTCAATTCCAGGAGCTAATAAATTCCCTCTTAGGTTAAACCATGCTGCTTGGATGTCTGTTACTTGCAGCCAAATGTGTTCTGACTAATGCAGAAGGCTAGTGGCGGGGGTTCAAATAACAGGGAAGATATGGGAGGTGAGAAAGCCAAGGATGGAACGAAGGTGCTAAAGCTTGAGAAGAGTCAGCTGTGTGGAGGCAGTGTGCCTCCAGGGTTAGAATCCCAGCTCTGCCGCTTCCTGCCTTTGGTGAAGTGATTACGGAATGGATGGGACCGTTGACTCCTCCCTGTGTACATGCTTACTTACAGTGTGACTTTGCCACTGTTTCCATCAAGAGGTGGCATCTGCCGAAACCGGTTTGGCTCAGTGGATAGAGCGTTGGCCTGCGGACTGAAAGGTCCCAGGTTCGATTCCGGTCAAGGGCATGTACATTGGTTGCGGGCACATCCCCGGTAGGGGGTGTGCAGGAGGCAGCTGGTCGATGTTTCTATCTCATCGATGTTTCTAGCTCTCTACCCTTCTCCCTTCCTCTCTGTAAAAAATCAATAAAATATATTAAAAAAAAAAAAAAAAAAAAAGAGGTGGCATCTGTTTCCCCGCCCCTTGAATCTGTGCTGACCTTGTAACTTGGCTTGGCCAATAGAACGTGGTGAAAGGGATGCTGTGCTAGTTTCAAGCTTACACTTCAAGAAGCCTTGCAACTTCTGCTTGCTCTCCTGGACCCTTGCCCATGACCTTGTGGACATGTCTGGGCTAGTTTGCTGGAGGATACGAGACTAGAGGCTTCCCAGGCAACTGCCCAGCCCCCTGAAGCAGAGCTAGCCACCCAGAGCTGACCACAGATTCATGAATGAGCCCAGTCAACACTTAAGGAACTACTCACCGGAACCCAGCCTACATTGCCAACCTACAAAATGGGGAGAAAAATGAATAATTGTTGCATTAAGCCACTGAGTTTGGGGTGGTTTCTGATGTATACATCTGGTTTAATCCGACTTCCCTACAGGCCTTCCCAAACCTGACCTTCAGGTCACAGATAGCAAGCCAAGGCCTCCCTGCCCCGTCCCTGTCTCTAGTCTTGTGCTAGTTCCAAGCCTGGGCCTCAAGAAGCCTATTCACTTTCTTGGACCCCTGCTACTGATGAGGGGGAGGGAGGGTTATAATCTAATAGATAGAGCACCTGTATTAATCTGAAAAGTAATCATATTTTTTAAAATCTTAGAACACATATATTTATGTGAATAGGGAGTTAAGTTTCTTACGTATGAACAGGGAGTTAAGTTTTTCTTAAAGTTTCCTTTTCAAGGCCTGTGTGAAGCAATTGGGGAGGTGAATCAGCTGTGAATCCAGCAAGCAGAACCGATAAGCATGATCAGGCCAACCCACCAGGAGTCAACACATCATCTCGTCAACATCATCTCGTCAACATCATCTCATCGCCTGATGACTACAATAGCTGATGTCTGCAGACTCCTGGGGCTGCACGTAGCACCCTAGCCTCTTCCCCTTTATAATCCTGTCCC
Source organism: Cnephaeus nilssonii (assembly GCF_951640355.1). Classification (NCBI taxonomy): domain Eukaryota; kingdom Metazoa; phylum Chordata; class Mammalia; order Chiroptera; family Vespertilionidae; genus Cnephaeus; species Cnephaeus nilssonii. The sequence goes on from NC_137091.1 coordinate 35,126,832, forward strand.
CTGTACTTTGCTGGAAGGCAGGATTTGATGCTTGTAAGTACCCTGTCTTCGTGGTTGGCTGGCCTTCTCAATAAACACCTAATATGATTCAACCCTCCCTTTGTTATTGGACACAGTGACAGGCAGCGTAAGCCCAACCGGGGCTTTTCCTGTAACACTACCACCTTTTAGATAAGCCTGGGTTGATCTGCTGGAGAATGGAGACCACGTGGAAGAGAGCCCAGTTGCCCCAGCTGATGACACTAGGTCCAGTCTACAGACAGACAATTCTTGAACCTGTGACAGAGCTCAGCCAAGATCAGCAGATCCAATCCCAACCCAGTGCTAATCAGAGAACCATGAATGATTCCAGAAGAGACCGGAACTACTCAGCTGGTTTATAGACTTACAAGAAATAAATGCTTACTATTTTATTTTTATTTATTTATTTTAAAATTCTTTATTGTTGAAAGTATTATACACTGAGTGGCCAGATTATTATGATCTCTGAATGCATAATAATCTGGCCACTGCATGAATTCATGCATGGATGGAGTCTGGCCAGCCTGGCCAGGGGGAGGGGACATGGGCGGTTGGCTGGCCTGCCTGCTGGTCGAACTCCTGGTCGAGGGGACAATTTGCATATTAGCCTTTTATTATATAGGATATACACTGAGTGGCCAGATTATTATGCATTCAGAGATCATAATAATCTGACCACTCAGTGTATATGTCTCCTTTTCCCCCCAGTGACCTCTCCCAGCCCGCTCCCACCACCCAGCACAGGCCTTCACCCCCCTATTGTCTGTGTCCATTGGTTCTGCTTATATGCATGCATACTGGTACAAGTCCTTTGGTTGATCTCTTACCACTCTCTCCCACTCTCCCCTGCCTTCCCTCTGAGGTTTGATGGTCTGTTTGATGCTTCTATGTCTCTGGATCTATTTTTGTTCATCAGTTTATGTTGTTCATTATATTCCACAAATGAATGAGATCATGTGATACTTATCTTTCTCCAACTGGCTTATTTTGCTTAACATAATGCTCTCCAGGTCCATCCATGCTTTGGCAAATGGTAAGAGTTCTTTCTTTTTACCGCAACGTAGTATTCCATTGTGTAGATGCACCACAGTTTTTTAATCCACTGATCTGCCGATGGCATTTAGGCTGTTTCCAAATCTTGGCTATTGTAAATTGTGCTGCTATGAACATAGGGGTACATATATTATTTCTGATTGGTGTTTCTGATTTTTGGGGATATACTAGTAGTCCTAGAAGTGGGATTACTGGGTCAAATGGAAGTTCCACTTTTAATTTTTTAAAATATATTTTTATTGATTTCAGACAGGAAGTGAGAGGGAAAGAGATGTAGAAACATCAATGATGAGAATCATTGATTGGCTGCCTCTTGCACGCCCCCTACTGGGGATTGAATCCGCAACCCGGGCATATCCCCTTGACCAGAATCGAACCCGGGACCCTTGAGTCCACAGGCCACACTCTATCACCGAGCCAAGCCGGCTAGGGCTCCACTTTCAATTTTGTGAAGAAACACCATACAATGGCTGTACCATAAATACTTACTATTTTAAATCTCTGATTTGGGGTGTGTTTTGTTTCATAGCCATACTGATACACTAATTTTGTATCCATGGGCAAGTGAATTCATCTCCCTAGCCCTTATAGTCATGAAGATGCTGTGGGTTCATGATCCTAAAACTCTTGGCATAGTGCCTAGCAGCGAATGAGCACTCAATTAATGAAAGTTGTTTTAAAAGGAGGTAAAATTCCCAGCTAGTGTGGCTCAGTGGTTGAGCATCAACCCATGAAGCAAGAGCTCACTGGTTCTATTCCAGTCAGGGCACATGCCTGGGTTTCAGGCTCGATCCCAGTAGGGTGTATGCAGGAGGCAACCAATTGATGATGCTTCTCTCTAATCAATGTTTCTATCTCTCTATCCCTCTCCCTTTCTCTCTCTAAAAATCAATAACAACATATTTTTAAAAATAAAATAAAATAAATATAAAGAGGTTAAATGAAGGACAGAGAGCTATTGATAAGCACCCCGCCCACTCTGAATCTCCTTGCTTTGTCTGGCCAGCCACACAGATCATTCATTCCAGAATAGAGGACCAATGGATTCCCAAGCCTTTTAGATTCTTTTGAGCTGGGATTCTAAACCAGGAGTCACTGCCTCCACATAGCCTACGCTTCTCGAAACAGAGACATTCTTTGGTGGGAGAGGCGAAGATCCTCAGAAAGAGGTGCACCTGGCACCCCAAGCACTTCCTGTTTAGGGAAGGTTATAGCACTAGTTATAGAAAATTCTGGACTCAGTTAGATCTGAGTACTGATCCAGTTTCTGCCATGTGGCATTGAGCAATGAATGCAACCATTCTGAGTTTCCATTTAATCCCTGTAAAATAGAGATAATTGTACCTACCCGCAAAGATTGTTGTTCATTCATTTCTTCGTTTAATCAGTTGGCATACATTTATTGAGCGCTTCCAAGAGCCGGGGTATAGTTGGGGGACAACAACAAAAATATCCCTAACCTCATGGAGCTTTCAGCTCCGTAGGTTAAAGACATGAGTCCAATAGGAACAGAAACACGTCAAAAAATGCAAAAGTGTCAAGTGTTTTTGAAGGGGTGTGTTAGTCACCAGGGGCTGCGTTATGCTGTGGTTACAAAAATCCCCCAAATCTATGGCTTATAATGACCTAAGTTTATTTCTCACTTATCTGCCATGTCTATTGTGGGCCAGTTGGAGCTCCGCTCACTCGTGGACCCAGGCTGGCAGAACAGCCTCCATCTCAAATATTGTGAGTTCTGCATGGAAGAAAGAGGGCTCACGAGAATCTTGCAATGAAACGCTCTAAGCCTGGAAGTCACTTGCATTACTTTCTGCTCACATCTCATTGGCCAGAATCACTTGCATGGCCCCACCCAACCAAAAGGCGGCCCAGAAGCTCACCACCCGACCCTGTGCCTGGAAGCGCCTGGAAGATGGAGACCCAGGGAGATTTGGTGAGCAGCACTAATGGCCATTCTGAAAATTCATACGTTATGAGAAAGTTTCCGTGAAGCAGTGATGCTTGAGCTGAAGCCTGCATGATGTGAAGAATCAACTAAGAGGAAGGGTCCCAAAAGAACTCTGCTACGGTTTTAGGCAGGTATTGGATCTTCTTGGATTTGCTTGAGAGAATTCAGGGAGTGCAAGGCCAGGAAGCCCCACAAAAGCCAACAGGGTGTGTGCCAAGCTGTGGTTGAAGGATGTGGACCCTCGGAAACGTTTTGTCTAATAAGTCTGGACAATTCAAAGCTATTTTTAACCTAAAGGTGGGGAAAGAGATAGGTGCCAATGATCCTCTTCTGTCTAAACAAACAAACAAAATGGAAGTTTTAGGAATCAGAGGTGTCCATTTAAATGTTGCTCTGGGGCCAAAGAATCAGTATAAGGCATCAGTCTATTAGCCTTTTATTATATAGGATATGCACTGAGGACATGGCCACATCAGAAGACATGGCCACAATCTCTGGAGCCTGGAGGTGGCAGCAATTGGCCAGGTGTCCAACAGTTTATCTCCTCTTCCTAGGCACATAGGAGGCCACGTTTCCTAAACTTCTTTTGCAGGTAAGTGGGGACTCTGTAATTGAGTTCTGGCCAATGAGATGTGGGCAAAATGAATGACATTGCTAAGCCTGGGCCCTAATCCCCACACCTGGTTCCATGTTCTCCCTGGCTGTTCTATGATGACCTCAGACACTATTCTTCAGATGGAAGTCTATATCTCTGAGTCACCCTCTGGAAGAAAGCCCTGAGCTGCATCTGATTATGATGTGAGAAGGAAATAAACCTTTGTGTTCATTCTGTGGTTTGTTACGGTAGCAGAGTGTATCAATCCTGACGAATACAGAATGACTTGAAGGACTCCTCCAATAGAAGCAACATGTGCAAGGACAATTTCATGAAGCAGAAAGTGTCTATATTCGGGGTTAACATGTGGAGTTGGGCAGGTTTAGCATCATGCAAAGCAGCCATCCAAGGGGCTAGTAGAGATCTACTCCATGCCATAGTCACCAAGTTGTACTCTGGTATGGGGCTATGTCATATGAGGGAAGCCTTTTTGAAAATTTGCACTTATACATATAGGCTAGCAGAAGCCTTGTCTGAATTTCTGCAGCATCAGAAAAAAAATAAGGAGGGTTCATATTGCCTCTTTATGCTCTTTCTCCAGCTGATAGAAGGGGCTGTAGCAAGGCCAAGTGCTAAAATTGCATTTATTAGCGGTTACAGTTACTGAAAAGTTTAAAAATTATAATATGAGACACCTCACCAAAGAAGGTTATATAGATTGCAAATAAGCATGTGAAAAGATGCTCCACATCACATGTTATCAGGGAAATGCAAATTAAAATGCTAATGAGATACCATTGCACTCTAATTAAAATGTCCAAAATCTGGAACACTAACAAAACCAAATGCAGACAAGGATGTGGAGCCACAGGAACCCCTATTCATTGCTAGTGGGAATGCAAAATGGCACAGCCATTTTGGAAGATAGTTTGCCAATTTCTTTCAAAACGAAACTATTCTCCTATTGTACAATCCAACAATCACACCCCTTGGTATCCAAGGAGTTGAAAACGTGTGTCTACACAAAAACCTGCACATGGATGTTTATAGCCGCTTCATTCATAATTGCCAAAACTTGGAAGCAACCAAGATGTCCTTCGGGAGGTAAATGGATAAATAAACTGTGGTACATCCAGACAGTAGAATATTATTCCGTGCTACAAAAAATGAGCTTGCAAGCCATGAAATGACTTGGAGGAAATTTAAATGCACATGGCTTAAGTGAAAGGACTTAAATGCACATGGCTAAGTCTGAAAGGTTATTTACTGTGTGATTTCAGCTATACCATGCAGTGTATACCGATGTTTGATCAACAACAGACTGCATATACAATGGTGGTCCCATCCTATATAATAAAAGCCTAATATGCAAATCGACCAAACGGCGGAACCACCAGAGGAACGACCAGTCACTATGACAGGCACTGACCACCAGGGAACAGACACTCAATGCAGGAACTGCCCCCAGCCTACAGAGGGAGGTGACTGGCAGTGGCTGCGGGGGACAGGGTCGGCCAGCAGGCGGCGCCATTTCTGCCAAGGCGGGTGCCAGCGGGGGCCTCTTGATCACCCCACCATTACCCCACAGATTGGCCTTGATCGCCGACCAGGCCTAGGGACCCTACCCGTGCATGAATTTCATGCACCTGGCCTCTAGTCCCCTCGACCAGGAGTTCAACTGAGAGTTCAACCAGGAGTTCAAACAGGGGGTGGGGCCAGCCGGCCAACCACCATGGCCCTTTCCCAAGGCCAGCCCTGCCCCCAACTGCCCAACCCCCACCCAAATCGGGGGTGGGGCCAGCCAGCCAACCTCCTGTGGCCCCTCTGCCCAGCCAGCCCAGCCTGATCAGCCCCAATCGGGGCAGGCCAGCTGGACGCCACTTGTGCACAAATTTGTGCACTGGGCCTCTAGTAAGATTATAATGGAACTGAAAAATTCCTATCACCTAGTGACATTGTAGCTGTCTTAATGTGGTAGTACACACATTACTAATGTGTTTGTGATGATGTTGGTGTAAACAAACCTACTGCACTTTCAGTCATATAAAAGTATAGCACATACAATCACATATTGTGAATGTCCCACGTCCTGCGTGGTTCAGGGTTCCGGCTCTGGAAGAGGGGCCGCATGCAAATGAAAGAGACGGGACAAGAAATAATAATTTGGAAATATTGGGGGACCAGGCGGGAGCCCAACTCAAGAGGAAGGACTCTGGTTGGGCTCAGACCTTGCTATCTTTTTATTCAATTTGGGATACACCTATAGATCTTAGGCAGGCAATTTCTAGTAACAGACAGAGTGTCTTATCGGTAAGGATTTACATGATTATCTGGTGGGGAAGTTGCTTCAGCTAAACAGTGGGTGTACAGCCCTGACCTTTGCCAGGGCTCAAGGGTCACCAGCCTTCTGGGTTCCTTGTCCACACCTCTCTGCTAGTGAAGACAATAGGCGGCTTCCCACAACATATAGTACCTAATACTTGGTAATGACAATAAACGACTATGCTACTGCTTTATGTACTTACTATACTATACTTCTAATCATTATTTTAGAGTGTACTCTTTATACTTATAAAAGAAATTGCTGTAAGCCCTGGCTGGGTTGCTCAGTTGTTTGAGGCATCGTCCTGTACACCAAAAGGTCGCAGGTTTAATTCCCGATCAGGGCATGTACCTAAGTTGTGGGCTTGATCCCCAGCCGGGGTGCATAGGGGAGGCAACCCATTGATGTTTCTCTCTCACATCGATGCCTCTCTCTCTCCCTCTCATTTCTCTAAACATATCCTCTGGTGAGGATTTTTTAAAAAATTGCTGTAAAATAGTATGTTATGTTATGTCAGCAGTATCCTCATACATCTTGTTTATAGCATCTCAATTACATCATTTTCTCTAGTTCTTGACTTAATCTCATGTTGTTTGGTACAGTGACATGCTGTGCAGGCTTGTAGCTTAGGAGTCATAGGCTATATCAATAGCCTAGGTATGTACCATCAAGGTTTGTATAAGTACACTATGATGTTCACACAATGACAAAATCACCTAACTCCATGTAGCTCAGAACGTATTCCTGTTGTTAATCTGAACGTGACTGTAGATGACATTCTGAAAAAGGCAACTATAGAGACAGTAAAAAGATCAGTGGTTGTTAGGGGTTAGTAGGAGAGATAGATGGCTGGCAGAACACAGAGGATTTTTAGGGCACTGCTGCTACACCACCAAGAGTGAATCCTAATGTAAACTATGGGCTTTGGGTGATAATGATGTGTCAGTGGAGGTTCGTCAATTGCAACAAATGTACCTGATGGGGATGTTGATATTGGGGAAGGCTATGCATGTGTGTGGCAAGGGAATATGGGAAATCTCTGTACCTTCTCTCAGTTTTGCTGTGAACCTAAAAGCTGCTCTAAAAAAAGAAAAAAGAAAGCCTTCAAAAATCACAATATAGAAAGGGAAAGGGCAGGTTAGGATGGTTAAAAATGAAATATGGGGTATGCTGTGTTACACTGCACATAGGGGGCTTGCCTTTCCACTTCTGCTAGATTATGAGAGCTTCTCATTGTCCAACCAGCCTCATGGAGAGTGGCTGCCACTCCCTGCTCCAACCTGAGGGCTTCCCCGTGCTTACCTGTAAGGAACTCTGCCTTGTCAGAATCACCTGTTTAAATGGACATCAGATCACATCCCTCTGTTACTCAAAAGCCTCCCATGGTTCCCATCTCACTACAAATAGAGTACAAAGCCCTCACCTAGGACCTTACATGTTCTGGCCCCTGGCTACCTCCTTGATGTCCTCCCTGCCCCAGTAGGCTCTATCCAACAGACACTGGTCCAGCAGACACCCATCCAGAGCCCTTGCAAATGTTGCCTCTTCCTAGATGGCTTGTGGTAGACTGAATAATACCCCCCCCTCCCGCCCCTGCCCCAGCTATGTTCCTAATCTCTGGCAGAAAGAGATGTTTCGGTGTGATTAAGGTAAGGATCTTGAGATGAGGAGATTATCTTGGATTATTGGATAAATGGGTTTAAAACCAATACCTTGATTTTAAACCCATTTAAGACCCACGTGAGATTCATTTTGGACTTCCAATCTCCAGAATGGTAAGATTATAAATTTGCATTGTTTTAAGCCATTAAATTTGTGATAATTTGTTACAATAGCCACAGAAAACAAATACATTCTTCCTCCATAATCCTACTTGTCCACCGCTTTCTTGTTATTTGGGCTTATCTGAAATGTCATCTCTTCAGATAAGTTGTCTGTCCCTAGCTACTACAGCTCAATAAATATTTGTTGACTGAATAATTGAAATGGAAATGTGCACTTGACCCCATAAAGGTTGAAGCAAGAGCTCACAAATGCCTGTGAGCTGAATTCAGCCAGCAGATAATGTTTTGTCTGGCTTTGTGTTTGAAAACTCTTTTGAGCCAACATGCATAAATTGGACAGTTTCACTCAAACATCTGAATTTTCAGAATTTTTCTAGACTTCCTGAGGAGCCAGGCCTGCATTTGGGCATGGTGCTAATCAGCAAGAACTATGGACTAGCTCCATAGTCCCTCCCCTCAACCCAGTATAATAACTCCTACATCACAACAGCTCCCCAAGGCCTTCCCCCTTATTTTTGTTTTCTATTTGGCTTATGGAAGCCATTGGATTGGCAACCCCGATATCTCAGAGTTCCCCTAAAAGCAAACATTAAAATAAAAAGTGTCAACAAGGAGGTAGAAGGTATAAAGAACAACCAGATGGAAATTTTAGAATTCAACGCAATAACCAAAATTAAAGGTTCACTGAATGGACTGAATAGCAGAATGGAGAGGACAGAGAAAGGAGTCAGCGAACTTGAAGACAGGTCAGTAAACATTCCCTAACTGGAACAACAGAGAAGATTGGAGGAAAATGAACAGTCTCAGGGACCCATGAGACAATAGCAGGCCCAAAATGTATGTCCTCAGAGTCCCAGGAGATAGAAAGGGAGTGTGGGGCTAAAAAACATAATTTGGGGAACCAGAAGTGAGAGCGAGGAAGGCAGGGAGGAAGGTGAGCTGATAATGGTGCTTTAATAATCTGGTTGCAGCAGTACCCTCCTGAAGTTCAGTGTTGCCAGGGATCCTCTAAGACCATGGTCGGCAAACCGCGGCTCGCGAGCCACATGTGGCTCTTTGGCCCCTTGAGTGTGGCTCTTCCACAAAATACCACAGCCTGGGCGAGTCTATTTTGAAGAAGTGGCGTTAGAAGAAGTTTAAGTTTTAAAAATTTGGCTCTCAAAAGAAACTTTAATCGTTGTACTGTTGATATTTGGCTCTGTTGACTAATGAGTTTGCCGACCACTGCTCTAAGAGAACATGGGAAGTGTTGTACCATCCAGGGCTGGGGAAGCTGGATGTCTATCCTTCACTCCCATGTAACTGCTGAAGCTGCAGGAGCCTTCAGGGTAGGCTGAGAGGTATGTGTGGGTGTATTAGTTGCCTATTGCTGCATAACAAATTGCCACACATTTGGGAGCTTGAAGCAATACACATTCATGATTCCTCCGTTTCTGTGTATCAGGAATCCTCTGCTCAGGATCTCCCAAGGCTGCAGTCAAGGTGTTGGTCAGGCTATATTCTCATTTGGAGACTGACTGGAAAAGAATCTGCCTCTGATCCATTCAGGTGGTTTGCAGAGTTTATTTCCTGGTAGCTGTGGGACCTGGCTTTTTGCTGACTGTCACCCTCAGGTTCCAGAGGCACTTGCAGCCCCTAGAGGCTGTCTTTAGCTCCCTGCCAAGTGGGCTTCCTCAGCAAGCTGATTACGCCTCTAGGCTAGCCGGCCTGCAGTTGGCTGAAACAGAAGCTTACGTGGTATAACCCAATCAAGAGACATCCCAATGCCTTCGCCATATTCTATAACAGGGGTGGGGAATGTCCGGCCCCGTAAAAGGCCTGTGAAATCATTTGGTCTGGCCCTGCCAAGGCATTAGGGGTGAGTTAATTAAATGTTTGATCAAATATAGCAGGCTAATTTTTAAGTTGGTAATTTTGTATGGCCTGAGAATCTATATATATAAAAGCCTAAGCGACTGAACGACCCCACGACCGGACAGGTCGACCAGTCACTATGATGCGCACTGACCACCAGGGGGCAGACGCTCCATGCAGAAGCTGCCCCCTGGTGATCAGTGCGCTCCCACAGCAGGAGTGCCACTCAGCGGGCTTACCTGACCGAGCAGTGGCAGCAGGGGCAGTGGGGCTGGGATGAGTGGAGTGGCGCGGGCTCCTCCACAGCCACCTGCTGCTTCACGCACCACTACATCCCTCGGGGGATGTTGGGCTGCCAGGGATCAGGCCGAAGCTGGCAGTCCGACATCCCCCAAGGAGTCCTGGGTTGCGAGAGGGCACAGGCCAGGCTGAGGGACCCTACCGGTGCACGAATCCGTGCACCGGGCCTCTAGTGATGTTATAAATACCCAAATGGCCCTCAGCAAAAAAATGGTTCCCCACCCCCTGTCCTCTAGGTTAGAAGTGTCACAGATGTCCACCCTGAAGGGGAGGGAATCACACTCAGGTGGGGACTCTGGGAGGTGGAAATCATTAGTGCCGCCTTAGGGTTCGTGTGCCGGCACCAGCAGCTTTGGGTGTGGATTATGTGACCTTCAGTCATACATAGGCCTGGGCGTCAGACCAGGCTTGGCTCTGGCTGCTTCACCTCTAGCCTCTAAATACGAGGGGCTGCTGGGAGCCGGTAGGGGAGGGAGCTCAGATGTCATCTTTCACTCCCATCACTGGCCTCTTCCCAACCGCAGCCTCCTGGGTGGCTGTGAGGACATAATGTTTTTGAAGGGTTTGAGTTTTGAGCACACCAGGAGGTCCACAAATATTTGCTATTGTCATTGCTATTCTCTGCCTCTGCTTCCCACTGGACCCCCTTCCAGTCTCCAGGAACATCCCCCATTCTACAAGAGCCTTTGGTCTCTGGGCACCACGTGAAACATTAAGCATTTTGGCAAAAGTGCCTGGTATGTGAGGGGTGAGCGCTGCCCTCTCCTCAGTGACAGAAATTCTGCTCTGGAAGGTTCAGATCTGTTCTGTAGTTGCTTCACAATGAACTATCAGGGCAATGAATTTTACAGGCATTAATATTTTACGGCTCACTCTCTCACCCTGCCAAACAGGGTATATAATTTCTGGAAGAGTTAGTCCCAGTGATTGCTGTGGGCTGCCTGGACCAGGCCTGGTCCCTTGCCCTGGTGGAGGGACCTGTCTCCATGTGGGGTCTGAAGGGGCTCTCTCCACGGCAAGGCAGGAAAGGTGGTGTGTGTCCCATTGCCCCAGGCCACCCCTGTGGCAGCACCTTCTGACGTGGAGAGATGTAGCGAAGCCGAAAGGCCCTAGGCACAATTGGGGCAGGGACAGGCAAGGAAAGGCAGCGGACCAGTGCAGGTGTGGGGGGACTGAGGTTACCCATCCCCATCCCTGTCATAGCCCTTGTCCTTAGGAGAGTGCAGCGAGTGAGGTGGTTATCGTTTACCAACCCCAGACATTCCTCCCCCAAATGGCCTCATTCCACCCCCTCCTTTTTCCCTTGTGAGGAATATAGGGTGTGAGCCAGGCAACCTGGGTTTGAACTGGAGCCTCCCCCTCCCCCTCCAATTACTAGCCAGGTCGTCTTCTTGCCTCAGTTTCTCATCTGTGGAACGGGGGTTGCTAATGAGTTAACAGAGCAGAACCTGGATCAGGGAAGGGTGTGGTCACTCTTAGCTGTGGCCACGGGCACTTGGCCCACATGCCTTCGGAGTGTGGTGTGGGGCAGGCGCAGGGCAGAGGCTGGGGAAAGGACAGTTGAGGTGACGATGGCACCGGCGGCCAGGCCTCCTGAGCACCGCAGGCTCCCTTTATTTCACCAGCAGCACCTGTTTTCTCCGTTTACTCCGTGAAGGGCAGAGGAGCTTGAGCAGCATCCCCAGCAGGCTCAGCACGGTGCCCACCAGCAGCAGCTTCAAGCCGCTGCGGAGGGAATAGCTGCTCTTCTCGTCCTGGGCCCCTCCTGCCTCCCGCTGCTGTCTAGCTTCCTCTCTCTGCAGAACCTCCAGCGTATCCACATGGGACCTGGGGTTGAAGCGAGCCACGAGCTCCTGGTGCACGAAGCACTTGTAGATGGCTGGCCGGAAGACCTGCAGCCGCCTGCCCCCGGTGGCGGGGTCCAGGACGGTGCTCAGGTCCTGGCCGGAGAGCTGGCCCTGCCAGGTCAGCGGCTTGCTGTCGGCTTCCCAGCTGATGGGCCTGCAGAGGAGGACAAGGTCAGCGGCAGCCCCCCAGGGAGGAAAGGACGAACGTCCGGGGGAGGTGGGGACAGCAGCACCCCCTCCCGGGGAGCAGCAGACAGCCCCCCCTCTGAGGAGCACTTCGCGGCAGGGAGCAAGGGGAGGTGGGGGCCGGACGGCGGGGAGGTTTGGGAGCCCTCCCCCTTACGGAGTGGGCGACTTGGCCCCAGGCCCCAGCTGTCTGAGCTTACGTTTGCCCAGCTGGACCCTGGGGGTACAGTACCTGTGCCTGCCTCCGAGTTCATTCAGAGGCATTAGCGAGAGGGCTAAGTGACTTGTGGCCCTGTACCTGCTTGGCTTCGTCTCCTCTACTCCGCCCTCACCTCTGCCCCCGCCACACTGGCCTCCTCGATGCTTCTCTGACAGGCTGGACGGGGTCCTGCCTCGGGGCTTTGGCCCTGGTGCTCCCTCTGCCTGGAACGCCTGCCCTCAGCGCTCTTGGCTCCCTCACCTCAGTCAGTCTTGGCTGACACGTACCTTCTCAGAGACGCCTCCCCTAACCTCCTTATTTGAAATTTCACCTCACCCACTCCCATCCCCCCCTCACTGCCTTATCACCACCTAAAATACTGAATGTTTTATTCATGTGATCGGTTATTGCTCCAGGAGGGCAGTACTCTTTTCAGTTTTGTTTTGCACTGCATCCCAGGTACCTAGAACAGCGCTTGGCTTGTAAACACACTCAGTGGTAACTGAACCGCATTGTAGGTGGATAATGGGGAAAGCAAATAAGCGGTCAGGCATATAACGCACCCACTGTGTGAGGGACGGAGGGGACACTTAGAGGACGACATTGGCAGGGCCAATCACCATACAAGCAGGAGCAACTATCAGTGTGGGGCGGTTTGTCAGACACTGTTGTGTCTTCCCAGTCATTTGTCCCCTTAGACATCACAATGACCCCATGAGGCCGGGGCCAGCAAGACCTCTGTACTGAGTTGGAGAGTGAGGTTTTAATCAGACCTCAGAATGTGACCTTATTTGGAAATAGGGTCATTGCAGATGTAATCAGTTGAGACGAGGTCAGACTGCAGTACTGTGGGTCCTAAATCCAATATGAGTCATGTCTTTAAAAGGAAAGGAAGTGGGCTGGCCTTAGCTCAGCGGTTCCTTCTAGTCAAGCCTCTGCTTGCCAACCACTCTTGCTAGTGAGGGTGGCTTGAGACCTGTGGAGGGAGGGAGGGAGGGAGGAAGGAAGGAAGGAAAGAAGGAAAGAAAGAAAGAAAGAAAGAAAGAAAGAAAGAAAGAAAGAAAGAAAGAAAGGAAGGAAGGAAGGAAGGAAGGAAGGAAGGAAGGAAGGAAGGAAGGAAAGGAGAAGAGCCACAGAGACACGGGCACACCAGGCTAACGCCAAGTGATGACAGAGGCAGAGAGAAACCAGGAAAGGCCCAGGATGCCAGCCACCACCAGGAGACAGGAAGAAGCAAGGGTTCTACCAGCATCTCAGAGAGCACAAGGCTCTGCGGACCCCTTGATTCTGGATGTCTAGCCTTCAGAATTGTGAGAGAATAAATTGCTGTTGGTTTAAGCCACCCAGTTTGTGATACTCTGTAATGGCAGACCTAGCAAACCAAGACAACCCCTATTCTCCACACAGGGAAACTGAGGCCTAAAGAGACACCAGAGGCCAAAGTCACAGAGCTGGAAAGTGGCAGAGCTGGGATCAGAACCCAGGCCTAGCTGAGCCCAGAGCTTGAGACCAAAACCTCATACAAAGCGCCACTCCACTTGGCTCCCCAAAGACACGGACAATTCTTGAAGCCTCCGTGACCTCTCTTGCCTCTCCCCTCAGGTTCCCAATGACCGGCACTTGGGAAATCCTTGTCTGGCAAAGGACACGGAGTAGGTATCCCAGTCTAGATGGGAGGAGGGATTCATAGCGCCCTTTCCTGCACTTATGAACTGTGGTATTTTTTAGGGAGTAGGTGTTGCTTTTATACTTAAAGGGAGAGGAAGGAGGAAGGGAGACAAAATGGCAGGAGCATGAGAGAAAAGAGAGAAACGGAAGTCACAACAGGAATAAACAAGGAAAGGAAAGCCAGATGGATGTGGTGAGGCCAGATTCCACAGAGCCCAAGGCTGCAGAGGCGCCAAGAGGCGGCCATGGCTCTCCCCTTGCAAGGGAGGGGCTGCCACTGGGGTGCGTGGGGTGGGGGGGGGGGGAGGGCATAGGGGACCTCCTGGTGGGTGTGTGAGATTAAGGGTCTGCACTGCCAGGTCCCACCACAAATCTCCCTTCCAGCTGCAGTGCCCCGCCTGTCAATGAACTTCCTTGGAGTCCACAGCTCCCGGGCCAGAGGGGGGGGGGGGGGGGGGGGGGGCGGGCTGGGGGGATGGGAGAGGGTGCGGTTTGTGAAGAGAGTTTGCCCAAGGCCCGCCCCAGTGAAACCAGGAGTGGTTGGTAGTTTTTATTACTGGGGTAGGGACAGGTGGGTTGGGGAAGAGAAGGAAAATGGGGAGATTTCCCAGGGGCCCCAGGCAGGAAGACAAGAACATGCGTGTGAGCTGCGGGAGGCAGGCCCTGAAGGGCATGCCTAGGGCACTGTCCTCTCCTGTGGGGCCTGCTGACCTCCCAGATGAGTCAGAGGCCTCAGAGCCCCACAGCTCCCCAGTCTTCCCCCGGTACAGCCCTTCCACTGGCCTGGGCTTCTCCCATCCCCACCCGGACCACTCTGGGGCTGCTTTGCTGCTGGGCTGGAGGCTTGCTGAGGGCCGCAAGTCTGAAGACTACCATGGCCTCAGCACGGGGCCAGGCACAGTCAGCCGAGCCCTCCCTGAGTGTTAGATGCTCTTCTTCGGTCTGTGCGAAGCAATAGTGTATGGGCACCAGGGGATTCTTACCAAAGTAACATCTGAAGAAGCCAGTGCAGAGACTGGGTGGCTGACCCATGTAGGGACCCCCCCCCCCCCCCCCCGTCGCTCCTCTTCTCTGCATGGATTAACCATGAAGGCTCCCAGACTGAGAGAGCCTGGCTAGGGGCCAAGGGCAGGGCTGGTGTGCACTTCCATTACCTATAGATGGATCCTAAGAAGCAGGTGAGCCATGCAGATCCCGACTCCTCACTGAGCGCGAAGTCGTCAAAATCAATGTTCTCCACATTTGGCGGCTCACACGGGACCTGGCAGGCTTCTATCTGCATCTCGGGCCGCATTCGGCTGGACCTCAGCCTCGCACTCCCCAGGTAGAGCAGGCAGGGCACGGAGTTCCCCAGAGGCTCCCGGATGTAGCAGTACCCCAGGCGTTTGCGCTCCCCGGGCTCCCCACAGCGGTTACAGTCCTGCCAGGGCTCCCAGCGGGTGAAGATGATCTCCTTGCTGCCCAGACTGAGGGTCTCATTCTGCAAGGGCTTCTGGCCCAGGCCTCTGTGTGTAACGTGCAGGGTGCTGACGTCCTGGAAGTCAATCTCATACTGCACCACTTGGATGTCCTTCTTGTCCCGACAGCTGTATAAACCTGACTGGGATGGCAATGGATTTCTAATGAGAATGCTGCTGTCAGAAATTGCTTCTATGTTGGAAACACTGCGGGGGTGGACGGACCAGCTGGTCCCAGCTTGTAGGAAGTAGTAGTACCACTGAGCCCCGGATGAGTTGCAGTACAGAGAGACATCGTTGTTGGAAAGGAGGGCTCGTTGGCATTGCTTGCTATGGGGACAGCTGATGGGAATGTAGAAACCCAGCAGTGGGACAGCAAAGCTGAGCAGCAGCCACAGGGTGGTCATCATGGTGGACTGGGACTGTGGCAGTGGGCCGGCCACCACCCTGGACATTGTGAGGTCACCCATGAAGCTCAGGCTTCAACCCTGGGCAGCAGAACGAACTGGAGTACACCCCATGGGTGTGTAAGGTCACAATCCCTATTTGTTTGGTGACAAATGAACAACCCTATTTCATTTTTTTCCCCATGCCCTCCACTTTGCTTGGGTAGGAGGAAGCTTAGTTTGTCTATTCAGGATTTTCACTACCACCCCCGTGCTTTGGCATTAAAGTGTCACATGAAAACATTCACCATGTTTTCCCTGAACACCTACTATGTTCTGGGCTTACTTCTTAGTGCCGGTGATGGAGAGGTGAATAAATCCTCTGGTTACCATTCTGACCTCCTACCTCTCCAGCCCTCCAGCCATGTTGGCCTCCCTGCTGTCCATGAACACAAAACAAAGGGATCCTGGCCCAGGACCTTTGCACATGCTAGTCTCTGGCTCTTCCCACAGGTATCTGCATCACTCAATTCATTTTAGCTCTTATTTTTTGCCACTTAATAACTTTTTATTTTTCAGTTACAGTTGACATACAATATTATATTTGTTTCAGGTGAACACCCCAGTGATTTGACATTATATAACTTATCAAGTGATCATCCCGATAAATCTTGTACCTTCTGACACCATACACAGTTATTAAAATACTAGAAGCCTGGTGCACAAATTCGTGCACCAGTGGGGTCCCTTGGCCTGGCCTGTGGGATTGGGCCGGAACCAGCTCTCCAACATCCCCCGAGGGGTCCCTGATTGCGAGAGGGCACAGGCCAGGCCGAGGGACCCCACCGGTGCACAGTTTGGATCAGGGAGGGATGCGGGAGGTTGGCCAGCCGGGAAGGGAGTGCGGGAGGGGTCTAGGGTGTGTCCGGCCAGTCTCGCTCAGTCCCAATAAGCCGGACCCCAGCAGCAAGCTAACCTACTGGTCAGAGCGTCGGCCCCCTGGTGGTTAGTGCACATCATAGCGAGCAGTTGAGCGGCCTTAGCATATCATTAGCATATTAGGCTTTGATTGGTTGAACGGCCGACTGAACAACCGGACACTTAGCATATTAGGCTTTTATTATATAGGATTATTGACTATATTGACTATATTGCCACACTTTACATCCTCATGACTATTCTGTAACAACCATTTTGTACTTCTTAATCCTTTAATCTTTTTCACCCATCCACCAACCCCCCTCCCATCCAGCAACCCTCAAAATGTTCTCTGTATCTGAGTCTGATTCTATTCTGCTTGTTAGTTAGTTTTGTTTTTTTAAATAGTCAATTGTTGAAAGGTAAATATTTATTGCCATTTTATTGTTCATATTTTTTATCTCTCCTTCCTCCTCCTCCTCCTCCTCCTTCTCCTCCTCCTCTTCTTCCTCCTCCTCTTCTTCTTCTTCTCCTCCTTCTTTGTCTTCTTGAAGACCTTTTAACACCTTATATAATAAAAGGCTGATATGCAAATAGACAGAACAGTGGTACAACTGAACAACTGGGCACTATGATGTGTCCTGACCACCATGGGGCATGTGCGGAACATGGCAGGCGTTGGCCACAGTGGGATGGTGGAGCAGGTGAGTGGGGGCACCAGACCGAGGTGGGGCGCCAGTCGCTGTCAACGGGGCGAGCCTCTGATGGTTACTGAAAATTCTTTGCTCCCGCACGCCATGGTCCCGCCTGGAGCTCGCACCTGCTGCTGGCGCTGGCCCTGCTCGCACCTGCTGCCAACACTGGAGCCACCACTTGCACCCACTGCCAGCACCCAGCGCCAGCCCCAGTCGCTTGGCATCATCAGCAGGTGCAAGTGGCGGCTGCCGGCCCCAATCTCCCCTCAGGGATTCTCCACCTCCACCTGCTCCTGAGGGGTGATCAGGGCCAGCAGCTGTCTCTTGCACCCGCTGCTGGTGATGGCCCCACTCACACCCGCTGCCTTCACTGGAGCCGCTGCTTGCACCCACTGCTGGCGCTGGCCCTGCTCACGCCTGCAGCTGGCACCAGAGCCACTGCTCACACCCACTGCCAGTGCCTGATGCCGGTCCCGATCACTTGGCACTGTCAGTGGGTGCAAGCAGCAGCTGCCGGCCCAGATCGCCACGGAGGGCTTCTCCACTTCCCCCTGCTCCTGAGGGGCTATCGGGACAGCAGCCACCACTCACACCTGCTGCTGTCACCAGCCCCAATCGCTCTGTGCCATCAGTGGGTGCAAGCGGGGCCAGCGCTTCAGCGCGTGGGAGCAGCAGCGGCAAGAGCAGGACTGCCGGCAGACAAGAGACCAGGGGCCGCGGCAGGAGGGGCCGGGCAGGGGCATGGAGGATGGGCTGAGATCCGCACCTGTGCCCACCGCAGCCTTGTGGCCCACAGGTCCTTTCAAGGTGCACAAATTCGTGCACTGGGCCCCTAGTCCTATCTAATAATAGAGTAATATGCAAATTAACCATCACTCCGCGACAAAAATGGCGGCGCCCATAGACACAAGATGGCGGCGCCCAGTCCTCTCAGGCCCGCAGGAGTCCCCCAGTCCCAGGGAAGGCTGCCGCTGAGAGAAGGCAGCGAGCAGCCCAGCCTGTTGGCCTAGGAGGCGGCTTTGCCCTCCGGCCAGATCCTCTCCTAGCCCTGAACCTGGCCGTGGGTCTGGGAGGCGCCCTTGCATAGCCGCCATGATCAGCTGCCCGCCCAACCCGGGACATGGGTCTGGGAGATGCTTGAACATGGCCGCCATGATCAGCTGCCCTCCGGGACCTGGGCCGTTGGTCTGGGAGGCGCTTGCACATGGCCGCCATGATCAGCTGCCTGCCCCGACCCGGGCTGTGGGTCTGGGAGGCAATCGTGCACGGCCGCCTCCATCAGCTTCCTGCCCCGACCCGGGCCGTGTGTCGTGCACGGCCGCCTCCATCAGCTTCCTGCCTGGACCCGGGCCGTGTGTCTGGGAGGCGATAGTGCACGGCCGCCTCCATCAGCTTCCTGCCCGGACCCGGGCCCTGGGTCTGGGAGGCGATAGTGCACGGCCGCCTCCATCAGCTTCCTGCCCGGACCCGGGCCCTGGGTCTGGGAGGCGATTGTGCACGGCCGCCTCCATCAGCTTCCTGCCCCGACCCGGGCCATGGGTCTGGGAGGCGCCTGCGCACGGCCGCCTCCATCAGCTTCCTGCCTGGACCCGGGCCATGGGTCTGGGAGGCGATCGTGCACGGCCGCCTCCATCAGCTTCCTGCCTGGACCCGGGCCATGGGTCTGGGAGGCGATCGTGCACGGCCGCCTCCATCAGCTTCCTGCCCGGACCCGGGCCCTGGGTCTGGGAGGCGATTGTGCACGGCCGCCTCCATCAGCTTCCTGCCCCGACCCGGGCCATGGGTCTGGGAGGCGCCTGCGCACGGCCGCCTCCATCAGCTTCCTGCCTGGACCCGGGCCATGGGTCTGGGAGGCGATCGTGCACGGCCGCCTCCATCAGCTTCCTGCCCGGACCCGGGCCATGGGTCTGGGAGGCGATCGTGCACGGCCGCCTCCATCAGCTTCCTGCCCGGACCCGGGCCATGGGTCTGGGAGGCGATCGTGCACGGCCGCCTCCATCAGCTTCCTGCCCGGACCCGGGCCCTGGGTCTGGGAGGCGATTGTGCACGGCCGCCTCCATCAGCTTCCTGCCCCGACCCGGGCCATGGGTCTGGGAGGCGATCGTGCACGGCCGCCTCCATCAGCTTCCTGCCCGGACCCGGGCCCTGGGTCTGGGAGGCGATAGTGCACGGCCGCCTCCATCAGCTTCCTGCCCGGACCCGGGCCCTGGGTCTGGGAGGCGATTGTGCACGGCCGCCTCCATCAGCTTCCTGCCCGGACCCGGGCCCTGGGTCTGGGAGGCGATTGTGCACGGCCGCCTCCATCAGCTTCCTGCCCCGACCCGGGCCATGGGTCTGGGAGGCGCCTGCGCACGGCCGCCTCCATCAGCTTCCTGCCTGGACCCGGGCCATGGGTCTGGGAGGCGATCGTGCACGGCCGCCTCCATCAGCTTCCTGCCTGGACCCGGGCCATGGGTCTGGGAGGCGATCGTGCACGGCCGCCTCCATCAGCTTCCTGCCCGGACCCGGGCCCTGGGTCTGGGAGGCGATTGTGCACGGCCGCCTCCATCAGCTTCCTGCCCCGACCCGGGCCATGGGTCTGGGAGGCGCCTGCGCACGGCCGCCTCCATCAGCTTCCTGCCTGGACCCGGGCCATGGGTCTGGGAGGCGATCGTGCACGGCCGCCTCCATCAGCTTCCTGCCCGGACCCGGGCCATGGGTCTGGGAGGCGATCGTGCACGGCCGCCTCCATCAGCTTCCTGCCCGGACCCGGGCCATGGGTCTGGGAGGCGATCGTGCACGGCCGCCTCCATCAGCTTCCTGCCCGGACCCGGGCCCTGGGTCTGGGAGGCGATTGTGCACGGCCGCCTCCATCAGCTTCCTGCCCCGACCCGGGCCATGGGTCTGGGAGGCGCCTGCGCACGGCCGCCTCCATCAGCTTCCTGCCCGGACCCGGGCCATGGGTCTGGGAGGCGATCGTGCACGGCCGCCTCCATCAGCTTCCTGCCTGGACCCGGGCCATGGGTCTGGGAGGCGATCGTGCACGGCCGCCTCCATCAGCTTCCTGCCCGGACCCGGGCCCTGGGTCTGGGAGGCGATTGTGCACGGCCGCCTCCATCAGCTTCCTGCCCCGACCCGGGCCATGGGTCTGGGAGGCGCCTGCGCACGGCCGCCTCCATCAGCTTCCTGCCTGGACCCGGGCCATGGGTCTGGGAGGCGATCGTGCACGGCCGCCTCCATCAGCTTCCTGCCTGGACCCGGGCCATGGGTCTGGGAGGCGATCGTGCACGGCCGCCTCCATCAGCTTCCTGCCCGGACCCGGGCCCTGGGTCTGGGAGGCGATTGTGCACGGCCGCCTCCATCAGCTTCCTGCCCCGACCCGGGCCATGGGTCTGGGAGGCGCCTGCGCACGGCCGCCTCCATCAGCTTCCTGCCTGGACCCGGAGGCGATCGTGCACGGCCGCCTCCATCAGCTTCCTGCCTGGACCCGGGCCGTGGGTCTGAGAGGCGATCGTGCACGGCCGCCTCCATCAGCTTCCTGCCTGGACCCGGGCCGTGGGTCTGGGAGGCGATCATGCTCGGCCGCCTCCATCAGCTTCCTGCCCCGACCCGGGCCGTGTGTCGTGCACGGCCGCCTCCATCAGCTTCCTGCCTGGACCCGGGCCGTGTGTCTGGGAGGCGATCGTGCACGGCCGCCTCCATCAGCTTCCTGCCTGGACCCGGGCCGTGTGTCTGGGAGGCGATAGTGCACGGCCGCCTCCATCAGCTTCCTGCCCGGACCCGGGCCCTGGGTCTGGGAGGCGATTGTGCATGGCCGCCTCCATCAGCTTCCTGCCTGGACCCGGGCCGTGGGTCTGGGAGGCGATCGTGCACGGCCGCCTCCATCAGCTTCCTGCCCCGACCCGGGCCGTGGGTCTGAGAGGCGATCGTGCACGGCCGCCTCCATCAGCTTCCTGCCCGGACCCGGGCCGTGGGTCTGAGAGGCGATCGTGCACGGCCGCCTCCATCAGCTTCCTGCCTGGACCCGGGCCATGGGTCTGGGAGGCGATCGTGCACGGCCGCCTCCATCAGCTTCCTGCCCGGACCCGGGCCCTGGGTCTGGGAGGCGATTGTGCACGGCCGCCTCCATCAGCTTCCTGCCCCGACCCGGGCCATGGGTCTGGGAGGCGCCTGCGCACGGCCGCCTCCATCAGCTTCCTGCCTGGACCCGGGCCATGGGTCTGGGTGGCGATCGTGCACGGCCGCCTCCATCAGCTTCCTGCCTGGAACCGGGCCGTGGGTCTGAGAGGCGATCGTGCACGGCCGCCTCCATCAGCTTCCTGCCTGGACCCGGGCCGTGGGTCTGGGAGGCGATCGTGCACGGCCGCCTCCATCAGCTTCCTGCCCCGACCCGAGCCGTGGGTCTGAGAGGCGATCGTGCACGGCCGCCTCCATCAGCTTCCTGCCCGGACCCGGGCCGTGGGTCTGAGAGGCGATCGTGCACGGCCGCCTCCATCAGCTTCCTGCCCGGACCCGGGCCGTGGGTCTGGGAGGCGATCGTGCACGGCCGCCTCGATCAGCTTCCTGCCCGGACCCGGGCCATGGGTCTGGGAGGCGATCGTGCACGGCCGCCTCCATCAGCTTCCTGCCCGGACCCGGGCCCTGGGTCTGGGAGGCGATCGTGCACGGCCGCCTCCATCAGCTTCCTGCCCGGACCCGGGCCGTGGGTCTGAGAGGCGATCGTGCACGGCCGCCTCCATCAGCTTCCTGCCCGGACCCGGGCCGTGGGTCTGGGAGGCGATCGTGCACGGCCGCCTCGATCAGCTTCCTGCCCGGACCCGGGCCGTGTGTCTGGGAGGCGATCGTGCACGGCCGCCTCGATCAGCTTCCTGCCCGGACCCGGGCCATGGGTCTGGGAGGCGATCGTGCACGGCCGCCTCCATCAGCTTCCTGCCCGGACCCGGGCCGTGGGTCTGAGAGGCGATCGTGCACGGCCGCCTCCATCAGCTTCCTGCCCGGACCCGGGCCGTGGGTCTGGGAAGCGATCGTGCACGGCCGCCTCGATCAGCTTCCTGCCCGGACCCGGGCCGTGTGTCTGGGAGGCGATCGTGCACGGCCGCCTCCATCAGCTTCCTGCCCGGACCCGGGCCGTGGGTCTGGGAGGCGATCGAGCACGGCCGCCTCCATCAGCTTCCTGCCTGGACCCGGGCCGTGTGTCTGAGAGGCGCCTGTGCACAGCCGCCTCCATCAGCTTCCTGCCTGGACCCGGGCCGTGGGTCTGAGAGGCGATCGTGCACGGCCGCCTCCATCAGCTTCCTGCCTGGACCCGGGCCGTGTGTCTGGGAGGCGATCGTGCACGGCCGCCTCCATTAGCTGCCCTCCGCGACCCGGGCCGTGGGTCTGGGAGGCGATCGTGCACGGCCGCCTCCATTAGCTTCCTGCCTGGACCCGGGCCGTGTGTCTGGGAGGCGATCGTGCACGGCCGCCTCCATTAGCTGCCCTCCGCGACCCGGGCCGTGTGTCTGGGAGGCGATTGTGCACGGCCGCCTCCATCAGCTTCCTGCCTGGACCCGGGCCGTGTGTCTGGGAGGCGATCGTGCACGGCCGCCTCCATCAGCTGCCCTCCGCGACCCGGGCCGTGTGTCTGGGAGGTGCCCATACACGGCCGCCTCCATCAGCTTCCTACCTGGAGCCGGGCCGTGTGTCTGGGAGGCGCCCGCGCAAGGCCGCCTCCATCAGCTGCCCTCCGCGACCCTTGCCCTGGGTCTGGGAGGGCCGTGGGTCTGGTCTGGACATTGCAGTTACATTGTGCAAGGCATGCACAATCAGCTGCCTGCCGAGGCCCGGGCTGTGGGTCTGGGAGGCGACTGCACAAGGCCGGCGGATCAGCTGCCCACAGCGGCCTGGGCATTGGGCCTGCGAGGTTCCCGTGCATGGCAGGAGCCGTCTGCTGCCTGTCCCATCCTGGGCTGTGGGCCTGGGAGACCCAGGCTGCCTATACACCTCCCTCCCCACCCCCCCACCCTGCCCCCTCTGAGATCAGCTCCCTTCTGCAGCTGGGGGGTGTAGGCCTGGGAGGCAGCCGTGCCCCCCAGAGCTATTCCCTCCAAGAGGCAGCCTGGGGTGTCAGGCTGCACCCCCATGGAGTGATCCCACACACACACTATAGCCTTGGAACTTCCCTTGCTGCCAGCCGAGTGATTCGAGATGGGCGGTGATATCTGGGCGATGCTGCCCAGCAAACCTCTCCCATTGGGTAGAAAGTTCTGACCAGGTTAGGGAGGTAAATGGGTTTTGTTTAAAATCTTTAGGAACCACATGGAAATGTCTGAGGTAGGGTTTCACATCAGAAGTAACTTACAACTAATTTCTGAAGGCAAACCTGGAGATTGCAGTTACATTACTGGAGAGTACCCCGAGGTCCGGAGGTTGGCTCTGCAGCGGCGGTGCAGAGTGCTCCCCACCCTGGTTCCTCAGCACCTTGGGCAGGGCTTGAGCCCACCCAGGAAGGCCTTTTCCCCTACAGTTTTCACCACGGCAGGGAGGTTTTGTAGACATGAATAAGAAGTGCCCACGCACAAGTCCTGAAGATGCCGGGGCCGGCAGAAATGACAATCAAACCGGGAAAAGAGCAAAACCAGAAACACCACCGATCCCATCATAGATCATCTTTTTCTTCAGATGACTGTGTGTTTCCCTCTTCTTTGTCTTCTGGAAGCAAGACAGATTCAAGTACTGACAATTCTACCAACAGAAAAGTTAAGAGAAAGAGAGGACAGAAAAGGAATAAAAGAAAAAAAGAAAGAAAGGACAAAAGTTGAAACATCAAGAAAAAGAAAGAAAGAAAAAAGAAAGAAACAACCACATCATATCACCTTTCTAAGGTCTCATGAAATTCCTGTTTAAGTTTATTTTATGACACTTTTAGTTTGGGTTTACATTTTTACTGGTTTGTGAAGACCACGGCAGGTACACAGTCCAATATGTTAAAGAAAAAAACCCTATCTACTAAAGAGGTAATAGGAGGGGAGAGCATTTGGGGGTGACCAGGCTGTCAGGGGAAGGCAGTTGGGGATGACTGGGCTGGCAGGGGAACAGTTAGGCATTGATCAGGCTGGCAGGAGAGTGGTTAGGGGGTGATCAGGCTGGCAGGCAGAAGTGGTTAGGGGCAATCAGGAAGGCAGGCAGGCAAGCAGTTCGGAGCCAGCAATCCTGGATTGTGAGAGGGATGTCAATCAAACCGGGAAAAGAGCAAAACCAGAAACACCCCCTTGAGGGGTCCCAGATTGGAGAGGGTGCAGGCTGGGCTGAGGGACACCCCAACCCCGTGCACGAATTTCGTGCACCGGGCCTCTAGTTTCATATAATACTGGTTTGGTCATAATGAACTCCTTTAGCTTTTTCTTACTTGGGAAGTTCTTTATCCTTTCCTTCAATTCTAAATGATAGCTTTGCTGGGTAGCATAATGTTGATTGTAGATGCTTGCTTTTCATCACTTTGAATATTTCTTGCCAGACCCTTCTGGGCTATCATGTTTCTGTTGAGAAAGCAGCTGACATTCTTATAGGAGCTCCCCTGTAGGTAACTAACTGCTTTTTCTCTTGCTGCTTTTAAGATTCTCTCTTTGTCTTTAACCTTTGGCATTTTAATTATGATGTGTCTTGGTGTAGGGCTCTTTGAGTCATCTTGTTTAGGACTCTCTGAGCTTCATGGACTTGCATGTTTATTTTCTTCACCAGGTTAGGGAAGTTTACTGACACTGTTTTTTCAAATACATTTTCAATTTCTTACTCTCTCTCTTCTTCTGGCACCTCCATGATGCAAATATTGGTGTGCTTGAAGTTGTCCCAGAGGTTCCTTACACTATATCTTCATTTTTTTGGAGTCCTTTTTCATCTTGCTGTTCTGATTGTGTGTTTTTTGCTTCCTTATGTTTCAAATTTCTGGTTTGATTCTTGGCTTCATCTACTCTACTGTTGAGCCCCTGTAAATTATTCTTCATTTCAGTGACTGTATCCTTCATTTCTAATTTGATCTTTTTTTTTTTATGGATTCTATGTCCTTTTTCATGCTGTTGAAGTTCTCACTAAGTTCCTTGAGCATCCTTATAACAATTTTTTGGAACTCTGTATCTGTTAGTTAGCTTGCCTCCATTTCATTTAGTTCTTTTTCTGGAGATATCTCCTGTTCTTTCATTTGGGACCTGTTTCTTTGTCTCCACATTTTGGATGCTTCCCTAAGTTTGTTTCTATGTATTAGGTAGAGCTGCTACATTTCCCAGGCTTGGTAGAGTGGCCTTGTGTTATAGGTGTCCTGTAGGGCCCAATGGCACAGGCTTCGCAGTCACCCGAGCTGGGTACTCCAAGTGTGTCCCTGTGTGAGCTGTGTGCACTGTCCTGCTATAGTTGAACCTTGATTGCTGTTGGCATCACTGGGAGGGATTGACCCTCAGGTCAATTGGCTGTGAGGACCAGCTGTGACTACAATGCAGAAGCTGCTGTGCAGGAACTGACTCTAAAGAGGAGAACTTGCTTTCTTTAGTGTTCACCGAGTCCACCCCTAAGTGTGTCATTTGTGGAGGTGGTAGGATTGTAATCTGGCATGGACTGAAGCTATCCACTGGTGCACTGGGTCTGGGGCCTCCTGGGAAATGCAAAGTCAGCCTGGGGCCTCCCAGCACAAACTACAGAGTGATCTGCAGATGGCTGCTACTTGTGGTGGGCTACAAGGTGCCCGTGAGAGGCCTACCAAGGCTGGCTGCTGCTAGTGCTGGGTCTGGGGCCATTTAACAAGATGTAAAAGGCATGATGAGGCCAGATGCTACTTGTTTCCAATTTGTGAACCTTTGAGAGATTTTAGGAAAGTCTGGAGGAGGAGCCAAGGCAAGCAGTTTGTGTGGAAAAACCACTGGAAATGGCTTGCGTGGGCCTGCAAGTTGGGTTGGGTGGGGTCTCAGTGAATCACCAAGGAGGGGTGAACAGTGTGAGCTAGGTTCATGGAGACTGAGATATGGCACCTGCCAGCTCTGTGTGTATGTGTGTGTCTGTGTGTGTGTGTGGGGGGGGGGGAGGGTCTCAGAAAAGGCACAATGGCCTCTGCCAGCATTTTTGTCTGGCAGAAAGTTGCCCTCCAGCTCTCACCCTCATGCTAGACAATTTGATCCCTCTCCATATGTCCCTGGTGCCTTTTTATCTGTTGCCCCAGAGCTGTAGCTCAGAGAGAGTAATTCTGAGAAACTCTGTACATGGGCCCCTTAAGAGGAACTGCCTGAGACTCCAGTAGCTACTGTTTTACTCAGCCACACTCCCTGCTGGTTTTTACAGCTAGAAATTATGGGGACTTGTCTTCCTGGCACTGGAACCCTGGGATGAGGGGCCTGGTGTGGGGCTGGGACCCCTCACTCCTCAGGGGGGACCTCTGCAGCTTAGAAATCCCTCCTGATTTTTATCCAGCACACGTGGGTGTGGGACCAGCCTGTTACCCCGCCTACCAGTCTAGACGTGGCAGCTTCTTTAAATCCCTAGTTGTAGGCCTATATTTTCTTCTATGTAACTTATTGTTTTGGGTCTTATACTAGTATTTAGGTCTTTGATCCATTTTGAATTAGTTTTTGTACATGGGACAAATTGTAATCCAATTTCATTCATTTGCATGTGGCTTTCCAGTTTTCCCAGCTCCATTTATTTTTACTTTAAAAAATATTTTTATGGAGGGAGAGGGAGAGAGAGCAGAAAACATCAATGATGAGAGAGAACCACCAATTGTCATGTGCCCTTGACTAGAATTGAACCTGGGACCCTTCAATCTGCAGGATGATGCTCTATCCACTGAGCCAAACCAGCTAGGGCCTCAGCACCATTTATTGAAGAGACTATCTTTACTCCATTGTGTGTATCTTTGTTGAAAATTACCTGTCCATATACATGTGGTTTTATAGCTGGGCTCTATTCTATTCCATTGATCTGTGTGTCTGGTTCTATGCCAATACCATGTTGTTTTGATTATCGTAGCTCTGTAGTATAATTTGAAGGCAGGTAGCGTGATACATCCAGCTTCGTTCTTTTCCTCAGGATCGCTTTGGGTATTCAGGGTCTTTTGTGGTTCCATACAAATCTGACGATTTCTTTAAAAAATGACATTGGGATTTTGATGGGGATTGCATTAAATCTCTATATTGCTTTGGGTAATATGGCCATTTTAACTATGTTGATTCTTCCAATCCATGAACACAGAATATTTTTCCATTTTGTTGTGATTTTTTTCAATCTTTTTAAATAATGCTTTGTGATTTTCAGTATATACTAATAGGTCTTTCACATTCTTTGTTAAGTTTATTCCTAGGTATTTTATTCTTTTGATTGCAATTGCAAAAGGAATTATTATTTTTTTCTTTATTTCCCCTTAAGTTTTGTTGTTAGTATACAGGAAGGCAATGGATTTTTGCACATTGATTTTGTATCCTGCAACTTTACTGTGTTTGTTAAATGTTTCTCATAGTGTTTTGGTGGAGTCTTTAGGGTTTTCTATATACAGAATCATGTCATCTGCAAAAAGTGACAGTTTGACTTCTTCCTTCCCTATTTGGATGCCTTTTATTTCTTTCTCTTGTCTTATTGCTCTGGCTAGGACTTCCAGTGCTATGTTGAATAAGAATGATGAGAGTAGATATCCTTCTCAAACTATTCTTAAAAAAAAAATCAAGAGGAGGCACCTTCTCTGATGATAATGGTATGAAATTGAAAATCAATATAAGAAAAAAAAGAAAGAAAAACACACAAAGACATGAAGGCTAAGTAACATGCTACTAAACAATGAATAGATTAACAATGAGATTAAGGAAGAAATCAAAAGATAGCTGGAAACAAAAGAAAATAAGAACACAACAACCCCAAATCTGTGAGACACAGGGAAAGCAGTCCTAAGAGGAAAATTCATAGCATCACAAGCCACCTCAAGACACAAGAAAAAGCTAAAATAAACAATCTAACTTTACACTTAAAGGAACTTGAAAAATAACAACAAACAAAGCCCAAAGTGAGTAGAAGAAAGGAAATAATAAAGATCAAAGCAGAAGTAAATGAGAGTCTCTAAAAGAACAATACCAAACCCCCCCCCCCCCCAAAAAAAAAAAAACACACAAACAAAACAATGAAACTAGGAGCTGGTTCTACCTCTACATCTGAGGTGGCACTGGAAGATGTGCCCTCCTTGACACATGAGCATTTTCCTCAGCCTGCTTGCTGTTGCTCAAAGTTTGGGACCTAAGGATTCTCAGTCCACTCCATGTGCAAACCCCACCCCTCCACACACACACATCCACAGTTCTGTTCAGGATGTTCCCTTCCTTCCTGCGCCATTTTGTCTACCTGAGAATATGTTAAGGATTTTCTGGGAGTATCTTAATTCAGAGATTTAACAATGGTTAATAACTATTTAATTAGGGATATAACCTTGCTTTTTTATCCTTGACAAAACTGAGTTTTAATTGGACTTTGTTTCTCAAAGGCCTTCCCAGTTTTTGGCCAACATTCACTCCTAAGGTTCTGTATGCCAACAGCTTCCCCTAAAGCTGCCAGTTCATTAAATATGTTCTATGTCTTCCAAAGTATCTCAGGCAACAGTCTCCATCCTCTGGTTTCAAATAAGTTTTCTTGTTCCCTTTGTGCTGTGTCTAAGCCAATTCCATGTGTTTTTATTTTTTTTATAACAGCAGCACCCCACCCCTTATGCTATTTTCTGTGTTACTGGAGATAGGCTATTTGCTCCTGTACAGTAATGAACTTTCCCCAAATCTCAAAGACTTACAAAAACAAAGGTTATTTATCATTCATGCTCCATGTCCATTGTGGGTTGGCATTATAATCATCAGGGATCCAGGAAGATGGAGCAACTGCCATCTCTAACATTTCACTAGAGAAATTAAAAAACAGAGGTGCGCAAACAGAAGACATAATCAGTGTACATGAAGATAAGACAAATGAAATTATTGAATCTGAGGAACAGAAGAAAAATATTGCAGGAAAGTGAACAGAGTCTAAGGGACCTCTGTAACATTATCCAGTAGGCTAGCATACATATTGTGGGAGACCCAGAGGAGGAGAGAGAAAGCCACAGGAATAACTACATTTGAAAAAATAATTACCAAAAACCTCCCAAATTTAATGAAAAACATGAATCTAGAAATCCAAGAAGCTCACCAAACTCCAATAGGAAACCCCCCAAAAGATGCACAACAGACATGATATAATCAAACTGTTGGAAGACAAAGAGACAATCTTGAAAGACACAAGAAACCTTGGAGGCCAGAAGGCAATGGGTTGAAATATTCAAAGTCCCGAAAGAAAAAAAAACTTTTGACCAAAAATTCTATAACTAGCAAAATGTCCTTCAATAATGAGGGAGTAATTAAAATATACCCAAATAAGCAAAGGCTGAGAGAGTTTATTGCCACTGTACCTACCCTGCAAGAAATGCTAAAGGGAATCCTTCAAGTTGAAATGAAAGGATAACTCACTTTATATAACTCAAAGTTAAAGCAGTTGTCACTCATATTAGCTGGGAGAGGAAAATATTACATGTGCTGCCCTATATTCCCTAGTCCCTCTGCAGTTAGGTGGGGATATGTGATTAATTCCAATCAATGGCCTGCAGTGAAAAGTAGTGTAGATCGCTCCCAGGCCAAAGCATTTAATTGCCAGTGCACGACTCACTATCCTCCTTTCCCTTTCCATAGCAGTTAATGATGTTTCAGATGGTGCAGCCTTCATAATCCATGGCATTTGAAGGGACTGTGTGGAGTGGAGCTCTCCACCAACCCACTTTGGACATGTAGAATGAGCAAGAAAAACATTGCATTAAACCACTGAGCTTTGAAAATTCCTTTGTTACACAGCTAACTTAACTTAACCTGATTAATACATCTTCACTAGAATGTAAGCTCCAAGAGGGCAGGGATGTAGCCTGGATCCTTAGTGCCTCATGCAAGTGAGTAAGCAATCTTTATATATGGAGTAAATGAATGTGCCAGGCACAAGAACATGAAGTTGCTGGACCCAAATTAATAGAAGGTAGGTAAAGAGATGAAACTGATCCGAGAGCTTGGGACTAAAACCTTGGCTACATTCCCATTATCCTAAACATTGTCTCTTTAAATATATATATATACTAGAGGCCCAGTGCATGAAATTCGTGCACAGGTAGGGTCCCTGGGCCTGGCTGGTGATCAGGGCCCATCAGGTTCCCTGCCTCCTCCTTGCCTTGCTCCCTCAGCGGCCCACCACTGCCACTGGTCACCTGCCATGTTCCACACTGTCCCCTGGTGGTCAGCACACGTCATAGCGAGCAATCGAACTCCCAGTCTCCTGGTTGAACTTCTGAGGGGACAGTTTCCATATTAGCCTTTTATTATATAGGATATTCCTATTGACTTTTTTTGAGAGAGAGAGAGAGAGAGAGAGAGAGAGAGAGAGAGAGAGAGAGAGAGAGAGAAACATCAATATAAGAGAGAAACATTGATTGTTTGCCTCCTGTACCCACCCCAATTGGGGATCAAACTCGCAACCTGGGTATGTGCCCTGACCAGGAATCGAACTGGCGACTTTTTGGTGCATGGGACAACATTCAACCAACTGAGCCACACCAGCCAGGGCCTAACCACGGTCTTATTCCAAATCCAGACTGTGCCCAGAATTTGACATGAATAATTTCTTGAAAGCTTTATAACAGTCATAGTTTGTGATGGACAGTTCCAATGCCCCTGTTTTACAGATGGGGGAATTGAGGCTTAGCAAGTTTCAACAACTTGCCTAAGGTCATGTAGCTCATACAGTGCCTACCACTATTCCATCAGTGGATGCTGTGGTAGACATGGTTGGTTAATCAAAGAAGCATTCTCTTCTACATCTCTCATGCATACAAAGTCCTGATTTTATTTGGGTCTTCAATGATATCTGTGGTCAGAGAAGATTATCTTTCCTCAGTCCTAGAGAGCAAATTCTGTTTGGCTTAAGCCAAGCATGGAAATTTCATTTCCTTTTAGAGATTGCTTTGGATCTGCACAGAGGGCCTAATCCTGGCCAATGGAACTTTAGGAGAATTACAGACCAATATCCCTAATGAACATAGATGCTAGAATCCTAAAAAAATTTAACAAATGAGATCCAACAAAATGTTTGAAAGATCAAAAACTGTGACCAAGTGGGATTTATTCCAGGGGTGCACGGCTGGTATAATATTTGCAAATCAATAAACATGATACATCACATAAACAAATTGAAGTACAAAAATCACAGGACCATGTCAATAAATGCAGAACAAGCATTTGACAAAATCCAACACCCATTAAAAATTATTTTTGATTGATTTCAGAAAGGAAGGGAGAGACAGAGATAGAAACATCAATGATATAAAAGCATAAGTGACCGATCTAATGGCATCCAAATTGGAAAGGAGGAGGTAAAACTCATTATTTGCAGATGACATGATACTGTACACAGAAAACCCTGAAGACTCTAGCAAATATCTACTGGATTTAATAAAGGAATTTGTCAATATAGTAGGATACAAAATGAACACCCAGAAATTGATGGCATTTTTATATACTAATAATGAATTCTCAGAAAGAGAAACTAAACAAACAATCCCAGTGGCTATGATGTGCACTGACCACCAGGGGGCAGATGCTCTGACTGGTAGGTTAGCTTGCTGCTGGGGTCCGGCCAATCGGGACTGAGCGAGCTGGCGGGACATGCCCTGGAACCGTCCCATGGTTCCTCCCTGGCTGGCCAACCTCTTGTGTCCCTCCCCGGCCCTGATCATGCATCAGTGGGGCCCCTCGGCCTAGCCTGTGCCCTCTCAAAATCTGGGACCCCCTTGGGGGATGTTGGAGAGCTGGTTTCGGCCGGATCCCACAGCCCAGGCTGAGGGACTCCACTGGTGCACGGATTCGTGCACCGGGCCTCTAGTGAGACTATAAGAATGAATCTTTATTGCAGAAGCCAATGGCCATATAGCCATCAGACAAAACAGTCCTTCACAGCAAGTCTTGTACAGGCAGGGAGCTGAACACCAGCTGGCTCCTCTTTCCCACAAAGCAGCATTAGTCTCTGTACCCACAGCTACCCTCTGAGCAGCCACAGGCTGTCCCCTAGACTCACCGCCTCACAACGTAGCGGTATCTGAGCTCTCTGGCTCTGCAGCTTCTCCTCTCTCCTGCCCAGCACACGCTAGCTGGTTAACATGGTAGCTATATCTGAGCTCTCTATGAACTCTTAGCCTTACATCGTAGGGGTACCAGCTCTCGGCTCCGTCTCTCCAGCACACTTCTTCACACTCCAGCAGACTCGCTGGTCAGTAACCTGTGTATTCCTGCAGAGACAAAGAAGGCTAGTTGCCAACAGTGACATCAATCATTTGGGTCACAGAAGGGCACAGCGCGCTGTGAGATCGCTATGGCCTTGCAGCTGCTTATGGTATCTTAGCCTAGGTGCCGAGTGGCCTTGGACATGCGGCATACTATCAACAAGGTCTCCACACTCTAGCCTTGGCTATCCAGGGACTCTGGTGTGGTTCCCACACTCACCACCACCGAGTGGAATTTACCCAAGAATATAAGAGTGGTTCAACATAAGAAAATAAATCAAAGTGATACATTACATTAATAGAATGAAAGGGAAAAAAATACATGATTATCTCAATTGATGATGAATGATATTTGACAAAAATCCAATCTTTCCATGATAAAAACTCTCAGAAAACTAAGAATAGAGGGAAAATTCCTCAACCTGATAAAGGGTATTATAGGAAATCCACAACTAATATCATACTCAGTAGTGAAAGACTGAAAGCTTCCCCCATAAGGTCAGGAACAAGACAAGGAAGGGTGCCTACTTTTCATCACTGCTATTCAACATTGTACTGGAAATCCTACCCGCAGCAATCAGACAAGAAAAAAAGGAAAATGCATCCAAATTGGAAAGGAAGAGGTAAAACTAATCCTGTTTGAAGACAACAGTAATATATATATATATCCAAAACGATCCACAAGAAAGCCACCAGAGGTAATTAATGAATCTAGCAAACTTGCAGGGTATAAGATCAACACACAAAAATCACTTGTGTTTCTATATAACAGCTCTAACCAATCTGAAGAGAAAAACAGTTTTAAATTCCATTTACAATATCATCTAAAATAATTACTTAGGAATAAATCTAACCAAGGAAGTGAAGACTTGTATGCTGAAACTACAAAATTGCTGAAAGATATTAAAGAATATCTAAATAACTGGAAAGACATTCTGTGTTCATAATTAGGAAGACTTAACATTATTAAGATGGCAACACCACTAAAAGTGTATACAGATAGATTCAACACAATGCTTATCAAAATTCCAACAGCCTTTTCCAAAGAAATGGAAGCAAATCTTAATATTCATATGAAATTACAATGAACCCTGAACAGCCAAAACAACCTTGAAAAAGAAGAATAAAATGAGAGGACTTCCATTTCCCATTTCAAAACTTACAAAAAGCTTTAATATAGGGATGTCAGAAGGGCAGAGATATAGACCAATGGAATAGACTAGAGCAGTGGTCGGCAAACTCATTAGTCAACAGAGCCAAATATCAACAGTACAAAGATTGAAATTTCTTTTGAGAGCCAATTTTTTAAAACTTAAACTTCTTCTAACACCACTTCATCAAAATAGACTTGCCCAGGTGGTATTTTGTGGAAGAGCCACACTCAAGGGGCCAAAGAGCCACATGTGGCTCGCGAGCCACAGTTTGCCGACTACTGGATTAGAGAATCCATAAATAAACCCTCAGATATATGGTCAATTGATTTTTTAAAATTTATTTATTTTTTACAGAGAGGAAGAGAGAGGGATAGAGAGTTAGAAACATCGATGAGAGAGAAACATCGATCAGCTGCCTCCTGCACCCCCCTACTGGGGATGTGCCCGCAACCAAGGTACATGCCCTTGACCGGAATCGAACCTGGGACCTTACAGTCCGCAGGCCGACGCTCTATCCACTGAGCCAAACCGGTTTCGGCGGTCAATTGATTTTTGACAAGGATGCTAATATTATCCAATGGGTAAAGGACAGTCTTTTCAACCTATAGTGATGGGAAAACTGGATAATCACATGCAAAAGAATGAATCTGAACCCTTTCCTTATACCATATACAAAAATTAACTCAAAGTTTATCAAAGACCTAACTTAAGAGCTAAAACTATAAAACTCTTAGAAGAAAATATTGGGGAAAATCTTAATGACCTCATATTTAACAGTGACTTCATAGTTATAATATTAAAAGCATAGGCAACAAAAGGAAAAAATAAATTGAACTTCATCATATTAAGAACTATGTGCAGCAAAGAACACTATCAAGAAAGTGAAATGATAACCTACATAATGGGAAAAATATTTGCAGATTATATTCTGGACAAGGGATTAACATTCAGAATATAAAAGAACTACAACTCAACAACAACAACAACAACAACAACAACAACAACAAAACAACCCAATTAAAAAATGGGCAAAGATTTGAATAGACATTTCTCCAAAGAAGATATACAAATGGCCAATAAGTACATGGAAAGATTGTCAACATCATTAGTTTTCAGTGAAATGAAAATGAAAACCATGATGAGAAGGTACTTTACATCTACTGGGATGGCTATATTCCAGAAAGGGGGAAGAACAAGTGTTGGTCCGAGGATGTGGAGAGTTTGGAACCCTCCTGCACTGCTGTAATATAATGTAAAAGGTACAGCAATATGGAAAACAGTTTGGCAGTTCCTCAGGATAAAAAATAAAACTACAACACTGTTGGGGGGAAGCCCCAAAAGTCTAAATTCAGGGTCGATTCCAAAGAACTGACACGTAGCCTTATTCAAATTTGTAAGAGCTTTAAACAGGGGCAAAGCAGCTGTTTGCTCCCAGTGGCGGCTGGCCTGGAAGAGAGCCATCCCTTCCCAGGACAGGGTCTATTTTTTTTATTTTTTATAGGAGATTGAATAGCAAAACCACATGGTGGGTAGTCACCTAGACTACCAGAAAGAATAATGCATTTCTAAGTTAGCAGATAACAGTAGGCAATTATCCTCACTCCAGATATTCATCAGCTCCCTTCCTGGGGTCTGACATTTATCTTTGGGTGGCAGTACTGCTTTCTGGGGAGTCAGCCAAATCTGAGGCTACAGAGAGTTAAACAGTCACAGAAAGTTCAACAGAGAGTCCAACATTTCCCCCACGCCTTTACTGCGGGAGACATACTGCATCTCTGAGCTCCCCTACAGATATGACATAGGAATGCCACTCCTAGGTATATATCCAAAAAAAAAAAAAAAAAAAGCAGACATCTGTACAGCAAAACTCACAGCAGCATTACTTACAATAAATAACCAAAAGGTGAAAACAACCCAAGTGTCTAGCAACAAATAAATGGATACACAAAAGGTGGCATATACACACAGTGAAATACTATTCAGCCATAAAAAGGAACGAAGCTTTGTGACAGATACTACAACATGGATGGACTTGAAAACTTTATGCTTAGTGGATAAGCCAGACACAGAAGGACAAATGTTATATGATTCCACTTATATGAGGTACCTAGAATAAGCAATTTGATAAAGAAAATGTAATATAGAGATAACCAGGGGACGGGGACAGGCAGGATGAAGAGGTATTGTTTAATTGGTACATAGCTTATATTGGGGATGATGAAAAAGTTTAGGGTGATGAACATACCTGTATAGTGGTGATGAGTACACATTGTGAATTTAATTAATGCTGAATTGTGCACTTACAAATGGTTAAAATGATCCTATCTAATAAAAGAGTAACATGCAAATTAACCGTCACTTCGCGATAAAAATGGCCACGTCCACAGCCAATAAGGAGGGAATATGCTTGGTGTCCTGGGTCGCCCCAGCGACTGGGAGAGTGGGGGGAAGGCTGAATGGGAGAGTGTGGGGAAGGCTTGGCATCCCGGATTGCTCCAGAGCAGAGCGGGAGATGGGCGGGAAGGCCAAGCCTGACAGGAGAGCAGAGCGGGAGATGGGCTGGAAGGCTTGGTGTCCTGGGTCACCCCAGCGACCGGGAGAGTGGGGGGAAGGCTGAGTGGGAGAGTGGGGGAAGGCTTGGTGTCCTGGATCGCCCCAGAGCAGAGTGGGAGATGGGCTTGAAGGCTTGGCATCTTGGATTGCCCCAGCGATCCAGGATGCCAAACCTGATGGGAGAGCTGAGTGGGAGCTGGGCGGAAAGGCTTGGCATCCTGGGTTGCTGGGGAGGGCAGTTGGGGGATCCAGGCCTGCAGGGGAGGGAAGTTGGGAGGGACCAGGCCTACAGGGGAGGGCAGTTGGGAGGGACCAGGCCTGCAGGGAAGGGCAGTTGGGGGAAACCAGGCCTGCAGGGGAGGACAGTTAGGGGTGACCAGGCTGGCAAGGAAGGTCACCAGGCTGGTTACCTAGGCCAGCAGGGGAGGGCAGTTGGGGGCAACCAGGCCTGTAGGGGAGGACAGTTAGGGGCAATTGGGCCAGCAGGGGAGCAGTTAGGTGTCCATCAGGCTGGCAGGGGAGTGGTTAGGGGGTGATCAGGCTGGCAGGCAGATGAGCGGTTGGGAGCCAGTAGTCCTGGATTGTGAGAGGGATGTCCGACTGCCCGTTTAGGCCTGATCCCGGTGGGTTTGGGCTTAAACAGGCAGTGGGACATCTCTTGAGAGGTCCCAGATTGGAGAGGGTGCAGGCTGGGCTGAGGGACACACCCCCACTCCCCGTGCACAAATTTTGTGCACCAGGCCTCTAGTACATACATATTTTGATATGTATATTTTTACCACAAAAATATGTTTTTTATAAAGTGGATGTGAAAGTTGGGAAAGGATCTTGAAATTTCATATAAAGTGGCCAGGGGAGAGGTCACTGCAAAGGTGACCTTTAAGTGAAGCCCTAAAGGAGGTGGAGGATCATGTGGCCACCTTCCATAAGGGTGTCCCAGCAGAGGGCAACGGGCCTGAGTGGGAGTGTGAGAGACACATTCCAAAACAGGGGAGGCCAGGGTGACTGAGTGAGAGGGGGTGAAGTCTGAGAGGGAGCTGGCCACAGTTAAGTATTTTGGTTTCTGCTGGGAGGGGGAGCCACAGGGAGGTTTTGAGCAGAGGTACGCGATCCTACTTAAGTTTTAACAACGTTAAAACAAAACATCCCTGGTCACCGCAAGGG
The DNA here is from genome assembly GCF_951640355.1 of Cnephaeus nilssonii. NCBI lineage: Eukaryota > Metazoa > Chordata > Mammalia > Chiroptera > Vespertilionidae > Cnephaeus > Cnephaeus nilssonii. The sequence goes on from NC_137091.1 coordinate 35,164,256, forward strand.
CCAGCCAGTGAGGGATCTCCAGAGTCTGGTAGGAAGCGCAGTGTTTCTCGGGACGCGCTTCCCCTACCCGCCATCGTGGGGCAGCAGAGCCGCGCCGAGCACCCCGCGCTCCGGTGGCCTCGCCCCTCTCCGCCCTAGCGCGCAGGTGGTCTAGTTCTTGGGAATCTTAGCCGAAAACCCGTCTCTAGTCCTGCGCCTCCGCTGGGCTCCTTGGAGAGCCCGAGTTTCCGGAGGCCTGGCTTGGGGCAAAGCGATGCCCCCGGGGGCCAAACCCCGAGATGGGAATGGAGGGGGGCGGAGAAAACTTCGGAAGTAGAATTCCAACTTTTCCTGGGCCTGGTTCCCTGGGGCTTCCCAAAAGGGGTAGAGCGTCTCTTTCAGGAACCTCGCTTACTTTTTAAAGTCATACGCAGTGTGTTAAAAGGCAGGGCACCGGCCAGGCAGGTCAGTTGGTTAGAGCGGCGTCCCCAAACCCTCTGATCCCGTCAGGGCACAAACAAGAATCAACCAAAGAATGCACATATAACTGGAACAACAAACCGATGTTATTTCCCCGTCCCTCTCTCTCCCTCTCTCATATCCTCTCTCTCAAATCAGTCAATCAGTAAATTTTAAAAAACGAAGTGAAAGACCCAAGAGCAACTCGCCCACCGGGACTCACTCGTCCCGCCTCGCAGGGTGTATCCAGGCGGGTCCATCGCCAGCCGGGGAGAGGGGAGAGAAGGAACAGGTGCGCCCAGGGATCCTGCCCCCTCCACAGGTGAATCACCCCAGCTGAGTCTCAGTTCTCGTGAGTCACACTCCGCCCGAGCGGAAGGGGGCCGGACAGGACCCCAGGTCTACAGGCGCGCTCCCGGCGGGCGGCCACTTGGTTCCGACCCTAAGGGCCAGCGCGCACCTGGGCCAGCCCACTTCCGGGCAGGGAGGTGGAGGAGCCCCTTTCACCGCCCACCCCCTTGCCCAACCCTCTCTTCTCACTCTGTGTACCTGGGCCGATCCATTCCCCAGAGCGCACAGGGGGTGGAGTGGCTAGGAGGAACACAGTGAGTCAAGCAAGTTTCTCCCCGTAAAGCTGGAAAGTGTTCTTCATCCACGCCGTTTCCGCTCCTTACATCCCTAGAACTGGGCAGGGTGGGCTTGGAATAGGGACAAAGAACGGAACTGGGAAAGGGAGGAGCACGTACCCCCCGCCCCCCAGCCTTGGTGCGCGCCGCGCCCCCTACCCTCCGGGTACCCAGCAGGGGACGCGCGGACCGGACGTGCCCAGACGGCCGCGATGGCGCCAAGGGCTCGCGGCCGGAGCTGGGTGCTGGGCTCCGACCCAGGCACTCCGGGCTGGGGCGCGGCCGTCTTTATGTGGCTCTTTCTTGGCACTTGGTGCACAGGTACGGAGAGCGGGGCCCCGGGTGCCGCGGAAGGGCGGGAGGGCATTGTAGAAACGGGATGAATGAAGTTCTCCACCTCCGAGGAGGCAGGAGAGCTGGGGGAGGGGAATCGGAAAGACCGGGACCTCCCGATCCCCAGGGTCTCCGAGATCCCCCCGTGTACCGGTGTGCGGGGACTTCCCCCGTTCGCGCTGGAAGCGGCCCCACGCCCTTGTCGGGGAGAGCAGGAAGTGAAACTCCGGGACCGAAAACCCTGGAGCGGCCAGGAGAATGGAACTCTTTGTAAGGGCAGGGGCGAAGGGACCACCCCACCTGCGGGAAAGGCCGGGAAGGGGACCGGAGCGCACGCGGACATTTCTAAGTCTCCTAGGGCCGTGGGGAAGCGGGCGCTCGAGCTGAAGACGCAGTGCCCAGGCTTCTGCTGGGTGTGGGATTGGGCACTCCCCACCCAGGCCCCTCAGGCTCGAAGGATCTGTGCGTCAGGGTCCGATAGGATGGACTTCTAGAAGGACTTGGTTTGAAACCATCTTCTGCTGGCACGTTTTCGCTGGATCGAATGTTTGTTTGGGTGGGGGCGTGCCGGGGGGGAGAGTTTTATATCTTTCTGCAGGCACTTCTGGCATGTTTATTTGAAATGGCTTTGGGCAGGGTGAGATGGGAGGCTGATGGAGACATGGCTGGGCTTTAGCTACTCCGTGACAAAGCAGTTCGGTCGAACAACTCCAAAATTAACCCTCCAGCCCACAAAAGTTGGGGTACTTTGGAACCATGGTTTTGAGGTGGGGCCTCCAGCACTTGAGCAGTTGCCTGAGAGGAGCCCTTTCTGCGAGAGAATGGGGCGAGGGAAGAGGGGCCCGTGCGGTTCAGAGGACACACTCCGGGAAGAGAGGTGGACGGGATGTCCCAAGAAGTCTGGCCATCTGACTCTGCACCTGTCACTTCAGCCCCATGGGTCTGTACAATGGGTATGGTTATCAGAGCTGAGGATTAAGGGACAGTGTGTGCCAGGCTCCCTGTAAAACCATACACTTGTCAGTGTCACGTTGGTGACAAAGGTCGTTGCTTATTTCGGCGGAAGCAGCTGTGCGTAGTGGTCCCTCCTGACTCTCCTCTTGCCCTCAGCTCCTGCCAGTGCCATCCAAGTGACTGTGTCAGACCCCTACCACGTGGTGATCCTCTTCCAGCCCGTGACCCTGCCCTGCACCTACCAGCTGACCACGACCCCCACAGCACCCATCGTGATCTGGAAGTACAAGTCCTTCTGCCGGGACCGCGTCGCTGATGCCTTTTCTCCAGCCAGTGTTGACAACCAGCTCAATGCCCAGCTGGCAGCTGGTAACCCGGGCTACAACCCCTACGTGGAGTGTCAGGACAGTGTGCGCACTGTCAGGGTCGTGGCCACTAAGCAGGGCAATGCGGTGACCCTGGGAGACTACTACCAGGGCCGGAGGATCACCATAACAGGAAGTATGTTGGGTGGGGCGAGGGAGAAGCAGGGGATGGGGCTGGGGACGGCTTGCGCAGGCGCCCTTGTGTGCAACCTGGAGTCCCCACTTGGAAGCGCGTTAGCACGGGTGTCTGAAATGACTGACAAAGGGAGGACCCTTCCTTCCTTCCTTCCTTCCTTCCTTCCTTCCTTCCTTCCTTCCTTCCTTCCTTCCATCCCTTCATTTTAACAGCAAAGATGGAATGAGCACCTAGCAGACACCAGGTGTTGTTTGGTGCCTTGGAAATACAGCAGTAAAGAAAACTATTAAATTCTTTCCCTTGTGGAGCTCGCAATCCAGTGAGAGACAAGATAAGTACAACACATACTATCAAGTGCTTGGAATTAAAGAAGAGTGGGTGATGGAGAGAGAGGCAGGGTTCTATAATACTAATATTACCAGTAATAGTAAGTAACATTTCTGTAAGTAACAACTTATAAAGGACCTCCTATGTGCCAGGCTGTATTTCCAGGTTTATGGGGATTAACTCATTTATTTAGACCCCACAATTGTGTGAGTAGATTCTGCTACTGTCATTTTACAGAGGCCCAGAGAGGCAAAGTGACTTGTACAGGGGCACCCAGCTGGTGACAGAGCTGCGATTCTAAGCCTCTTTGGGTCTAGTCTCTAAGCTGGTAACTCCTTTGCTTGACCAGGGTGGGGTGAGAGATTTTAATGGAGAAGGTCTATGACTTGCATTACATATTCTCCCATGGAGTCCTTATGTCCACATTTTCCACTCGAAAACTGAGGCACAGAGAGGTTAAGTAGCTCATCTAAGCACACAGAGCCGGAGCTGGGATTTTAACCCAGGCAGCCCCTGGAGCCCTTTTCCATAACCTTAATTCTGCCTAATGATGGGAAGTGCCTGTTGGGACTAAGGAAGGGCTGGTGGGGAAGTTCTTTCATTTATCTATTCAGATGGTATTTATCGAGCATTTACTAAGTGCTGGGCCCTGAGGCTGGGGTGGTGATCAGGACATCTGATATCCCTGCCTCTAGGAGGTGATGGGCTAGTGGGGTGAGGTAGATAGTAAACATCAGATGAAGAGTAAGAGAATATTAGAGAGTACTAAGTGCTACAATAAAACAGACCTGGGTGTTGTGCTATCTGGAGTGCACACCTTCAGAACTCTACAAATGTGATTTGAGGAGGGACTGGGACTGGGTCCTAAAGAATCTAGAAAGCAGCCCTAGCAGGTTTGGCTCAGTGGATAGAGCATTGGCCTGCGAACTAAAAGGTCCCAGGTTTGATTCCCGTCAAGGGCACATGCCCAGGTTGTGGGCTCAGTCCCCAGTGGGGGGGTGTGCAGGAGGCAGCTGACCAATGATTCTCTCTTATTGATGTTTCTATCTCTCCCTCTTCCTTCCTCTCTGAAATCAATAAAAATATTTTTTTAAAAAAAGAGTCTAGAAGGCAGAGAGGAAGGTGATGGGAAGCCGTGGGTGAGGGGTGAAGGCTCACCCATTTAATGGATTTATCCTTTTACTGTCTTAAAACAAGATTAAAGTTTTAGTCTTGGGCAGGGGGCAGAGGAGTGAAGGGAGTGTCCCTTTGCAGACCCCAAGAGACCAGGGCCTGCGCACACGCCTTCCCTCACTCCGTAGACCATGGACGAAAGGCAAGGTTCCAGGGACTGAGCCTGTCAGTCCTGTTTCTAGGAGAGACCAGACCTACTTGCCCTGAATTTCCATGGGCAGTTCAGCCCAAAGCATCCTGCTGTTCTTGAGGTCAAAGGGCTTCTTGGGGGTTAACCTGTCCCGTTCCTTTCCCCCTCCCGCCAGGGCCAGCTGGGACAGCCCAGATACTGAGAGTGCCCTTGAAGGCCGGCTGGAATCATGCCTCTGCTGAGTCCAAAACTCCAGAGTGGCCCTCAGGCTCCAGCCGGGGCAGATTCTTCATGCTCTGGAGGCCTCACAGGCCCAGGTCTTGCAAGCGGCCTTGATCCAGCCCATGTTTGATGTAGGCTGTGAGCATCCATTGTATCTACGTCCTCTCAGGAAACCCAGTAGCCATAGGAGCTTCCTCCGTTTCAGCCTTGAAAGGAGAGAAAAGTGGACTTTCCTGTGGTGTCCCAAGGGTCACCAGCATCAGGTTTTAAGTGAAAGTGGTTCTGGGCAAACTGCAATGTTCATTCACCCTCAGAGTCTCAGCTCAGTGGGGCCCCACTGCCTTCCATTCTTCCCTACTGTGGGTGATGTGGGGTCCAGGTGTCACCCTCCCCACTCAGTAACATGGCCAGAGAGCCCATGGGGCCCCCGAGATCGTAAGGGCCCTGTCTGCTGTGTGCTGATACGGAACCAGAGGCTCAGAGGTGTGGAGGAGGCTCAGCTTCTGTTCCCCACTGGGTACCAGTACCTTCTCCCTGTACCTAAAACACTTGGGAGTAATGCCCAGCCCCGGGTGTCGGGACCAGACAATACAGGCCGGGAACAGGGCGCGCCTGGCAGGAAGGAGGTGGGCCCGGGCCTTAGAATTGATCAAAAGAAGCTGTAAATCCGTATTTTTTGTGGGTTTTAGAAACATCAAGCGAGCCAAACAAAACACATCAAGGCCGGGGTCGGGGCCACAGGAGCCCAGATTTCATCTCCTGGCCATTAGCTTTTACTGTGGCCTGGGGTTCCTGTCCCCCTCTGTGGTGCTGGGCAGGGACCTGTCCTGGAGCTCTGGTTTGGAGAGGTGTCTGGTTTAAAAGATAGGCTGGGAAAATGATGGTGTTCTGGGGAGTCCAGAAAGTTTGGGAGAATGTAGTTAAGAGTTTTATGAGGACCCAGTGAAAGAATATGTGCAAAGGAACCCAGCACATAGCAGAAACTCGGTAATTGGTGGCTAGATACATGACCATGGAGGGGTGCTGTGTCCCCCACTCCTTCATGTCTGCTCCGAAGGTCACCCTGCTTAAACTTGCACAACCCCCTCCTCCACACTGGCACTTTCTGTCTTGCCTGATTGTTTTTCTCTGTATTGCTTACCACCATCTGACATGCCATGTATTAACTTTTTTTACTTGTCTCTCCCAGTTAAGGTCTGCTCTAAGGGCAGGGGTTTATATCTGTGGCCCATAGCAGTGGTTCTCAAACTGTTAGTTTTAGGGCCTCTGTACTTTTTGTTGTTGTTAATCCTCATCTGAGGATATTTTTCCTTTGATTTTTAGAGAGAGTGGAAGGGGGCAGGGAGAGAGAGAAACATCGATGTGAGATAGACACATTGGTTGCCTCTTGCTTGCGCCCTGATTGGGGGTTGGGGGGCGGGGATTGAACCTGGGACCCTTCAGTCTGAGGGCTGACACCCTATCCACTGAGCCAAACTGACTAGGGCTAGGGCCTCTACACTATTAGTTACTGAGATCCTCAAAGAATTTTGTTTTTATAGCTAGCAAACAGAAGTTCAAAAAAATATTTAAGCTGATAAACTCTTCATACGTTAATATGGATAACATACTTTAATGGAAGTTGCATCGTTGCTTTATAATTTTGCTCATCTCCTTGAAGTCTGGCTGAGTAGAAACTTGTGATAGCATGTGTCATATAGCCTCTGGAATCCTCCACAGTACATTCAGAGATTAAGTGAAAAAGGCAGATAACATCATAGTATTATTATGCAAGTAACTTTGACCTCTGGGGTCCTCTGAAAAGGTCTTGGGGAACCACAGGACCCACGGATCACACTTTGAGAACGGTTGCTGCCGAGTATACCACATGCCTCAGATACTGCCTGGAACATAGGATGCTTTCAGTAATTATGTGAAATGCTGAATGGATTGAGGGCATATGTGAATAAAACCAGACTGCCGGAACAGACTACAAAAGCTAAGGGAGGTCAACGCTAGGAGGGAAGGGGTTCATTTCCCCGTCCCCCGGTGCCAGGCGCTCGGGACTCTGCAGTGACTGACGGAGAGCAGGTTCTGCTTGTGTGGAGCTCACATTCTCCTGGGTAGGGTCCGGAGTGCCCGGCCTCTAAGCTAGCTGATACAGTGTAGCAGTGGGGGTGCGGGAGCTGTGCCAGTTGAATGGAACCAGCCCTGCCAGGGTCTGAGAACACAGTGCCAGGCAGAAGTGCTAGCACAGGTGCAAGCAGAGGCAGGTGTGGGCCAGCATGCCGGGCCCAGTGAGGAGGCCAGAGTAGCGAGTGAAGGAGATTGGTGGGGGTGAGGCTGGTGTGTCCGGGAGCCAGATCATACCAAGGGCCTGTGGGCCAGGGTAAGGCTTTTGGAGTGGTGGAGGTAGACATCACTGAAAGGAGGGTCTATGGGTGTGAGCTCTTCTTTCCAAAGGAGGAAGGCTCCGGTTCTATTTCATTTCTTTGGAAGTGGCTGATGCCCTGGTGAGCGCCAGGTGCTGCAGACGGGCACACAGTTACTGCCCTCGGCTGTCGTGGAGAAGGGCAGCGGGTACATGGGGCAGTGTGGCAGGCAAGTCATCGGAGGCCCGGGCACCAGAGCTTTTGGGAAGAAACTGGCTGGCGGCTGTGGCGTGTTCCTGTTGCCAGCTGGGTCCCACCCCGCCCCACACTGGTGCATACCTGAAGGGATTTAACTACTTAGGGCCTGAGGCATACAGAGGAAACTGGAACTGCTGACGGACTTTAATTATTGGTGTAGTTAACTGGCTCCTTGCCCCGAGCAGCTTCATACCTGAGCGTCCCCAAGCCCTGGGCCTGACCCGATTGTGGGGGCTGACGGGTGGATGGACTAGGGAACTGGGACGGTCCAGGTCTTTCTCCCTCACACACACCCCATTTCTTCTCCTGCCTACACGTATTCTGATTCCTAGAATCTGAGCTACCTACCTCTGCTTCCTTGCCCTGGGCCCATGCCCTGGGCCTACACCAGGCTCCCTGGTAGTTCCTGTTGGGGGCAGTAACTTTTGCTGTGAGAGGTAGAGAAAATGGCTGTTAAGTCTGAATTGCTGGCTCTGGAGTCAAGGCCACTGATGAGCTGGACAACTTTGGGCGGGTCAGGTCATCTCATGAAGCGGGAAAGGTAACACTGCCCACCTCACAGATTTCTTGGAGTACCCCATGTCAGGTGTTTAACGCAAAGCCTAGGAGGAAGCACTGCCTGGTTTGAACTGGCTGCGCACTGCAGCCCCATTCCCTGATGTCCCCCAGTGGCTTCACACTCTCCTCCCGGTGCAGATGCTGACCTGACCTTTGACCAGACGGCGTGGGGGGACAGTGGTGTGTATTACTGCTCTGTGGTCTCAGCCCAGGACCTCCAGGGGAACAACGAGGCCTACGCAGAGCTCATCGTCCTGGGTGAGTGGGCTGGGCCCTGAGGGCCTGGGAAGGGGAGGGGAGGGGAGGGGAGGGGAGGGGAGAGGGGTCTCTTCTCCCACTTCTGCATGTCTCCCTGTCCTCCCGCTCACTCTCTGGGCTCTGTCGCCTGCTTTGCTCTCCCCACATGGCACCATCAGTCACTTGGGCTTACCTGTGCCTTGCACCCTAGGCAGACTCCCTCCCCCCACATTTCAGGTGAGCCACAGCCAAACTAAGAGCGGAAAGAATGGGGGACCAGATCTCTTCTTGGCCCATTTTTAAAAAAATACAGAAATGGTCAGAGTTGGTTGGCAGTTAGTGAGGAGGGTTGATGGTGTGTGTAATTGAGAGCGAGCTGGACCCACCTTCTGTCACATCTCCAGGGCCACTCTGACCCCAGAGGCCCTTGCCAAAGCACAGGAACCTTGCCCTCTGCCTGCTGGGATGGCATTCTGTGGCTTATACAGTGAGTGCTTCCCTCAGGCCAGGCCCCTCCAGATGCCCAGGTGCAGGGTGGGGTAGCCACCAGTAGCCCCTGTTTGGCCATGAGGCCCCTCTACCGTGTGTGGGAGGGAGGTTGCCATTAGCCAGATGCTCTGTTCTCAGCCAACACATATAGTCTCATGTGATGTGCTATATGTGAAATGCTGCCGGGCTACACACTGTCATCATATGCATGATACAAGGAAACACATGTGTGAATGAGCACACATGATGAGGGAGCATGCTGCAGGGTGCTCAGACCATGTGACAGTTCACATGAGGGTGACAGACTGCATGCACCAGTGACCTAGAGAACCCCTGCTTGTGCTTGGTAAAATGTACAGTCTGCATTAGCAGTTCTCAAAATGCGGTCTCAGGACCTACTTACTCTCTGAAAAATTACTGAGGATCTCAAAAGAGTTTTTGTTTATGTTTCTGTGGGTTATATGTATAGTTGGTTAACATCGTAGAGATTGAAACTGGAAAATTTTTAAAGCAAGATACACAAGGACATAGTCCATTACCATCAAAGTGATGATGTGTCATCACATGTCACACAGCCTCCGGACAGCTCCACTGAGAGCGAAAAAGGCAAATAATGGCTTCGTGTTATGAAAATTAGTTTGGCTTTGGGGACAGGACCACACTTTGAGAACTGCTGGTTTGGATGGGGGAAAGCCCCTCAATGGGGCACGTGGCACGGAGTAGATGAGCTCTGGATAGAGGTTGGTTGGCGGAGAGCTGGGTGTATAGATGCCCCTGCGATATGCTTGTGGGCACACATCACTGATGGCACCTGAGGGAAGGCACTAGCTGGGCCGTAAGGCTTGCAGATGGGACAGAATGCATGGGCCGAGATGGGACCCTCATGGACTGAAGAACCAAGGCCACACTAACTTTTAGAGCTGTAGGCACTTTTGCCTTCATGGGCCTTTTCCTCTGCATTAAAAAAAAAGAAAAGAAATACACACACACACACACACACACACACACACATATATATATATATACATATATATATATTTATATATGATTACCTTGCTATAAAAACCATTTGTTGTTATTATATATTTGATATTATTATATATTTTCTTCCGATTTAAAAATAAAAATATTTTCAAGGGCCCTATTAGGCTGGATGGACCAGGACTGTCCTTATCACATGGGATGCAACCCTTTGGGGCCGTAGGACCCATGTATGTGGAAAAGACAAAGTGCTCAAATTCAGTTCACACCCTCAGAACTCATGGGAAATGTACGGGGACCCTTTTGGGCAACAGAATCCCCTGAGGCGCGAGAGAGGGTAGATTATGTGATGGAAGCCTTCTGGAAAACAGCACCCATGTGGGTGGGGGGTCGGGTGAGGGCAGGAGCCAAGTGCTATGACCCTCCTAGGCCACCAGCCTATGGGATGCTTCCAGGCACACCTTCACCTGGTAAGCCTGGAGCTGGGCGTCTGGGGAGGGGCAGCCTGGGCTGGCCCTTGCCAGCATAATATGTCTCTTTTTTGTCCCTCCAGGCAGGACCTCGGGGGTGGCTGAGCTCTTACCTGGTTTTCAGGCGGGGCCCATGGAAGGTATGGGGGTGGAGGCCCTTACACACCACTTACTGCTTCTAAGTATTCTCCCTACCCTAAATGCCGCTCGCTGTGGACCCCCACTAACCTTGCCTGACTCCAACTCATGGCACCTAGTGACCTGGCTCTGGGCTTTGGGGTGGGCAGGGATGGCTGAGGGTGGGCCTGGGGTGTAAGCAGGAGGCTCCTGTGACTGGTGCCTATAGTGTTCTTCTGGGGTTTGGGATCTGGGCAGCTGGCTCTCTGTCCCTGAGGCTACAGCCTGTCTTGCTGTGGCTAGGTCACCTCTCCTTTTCTGCCTTGCCCTGCTGAGTCCAGGGCGAGTTCCTTTGGGATTGGCCTGAGTTGCAGACGAGTTGGGCAGCCCTCTGCTGCTGCGCCCCAGCTTCTGGCATGGAGACTCCAGCAAGGGCTACAGCTTCCCTGACAAGCTTTGCAGATAGCTTCGCCCACCCGTCTCTGCACTGCCCTGCTGTGTCCCTGTTCCCACCCAGGCCTCCTGGCTCAGGGCCTGCTCCCATCTCTCTGCAGACTGGCTGTTCGTGGTTGTTGTCTGCCTCGCTGTCTTCCTTGTCTTCCTCCTCCTGGGCATCTGCTGGTGTCAGTGCTGCCCGCACACCTGCTGCTGTTACGTCAGGTGCCCCTGCTGCCCAGACAAGTGCTGCTGCCCAGAGGCTTGTGAGTGCCCCTTGAGTGACCACCCCCATTCAGCAACTTGCCTGGGTCCAAGGGGAGGAGGTGCTACTGGTCTGGAGGCTATGAGGTGAGCAATTGGGGAGCAAGGGGGTCAAGGAGGACCAGCAGGTTTAGATTTTTATTTACGTACTTCCAACTTTTCATGTATTTTGATTCTTCATTTGAGTTTTTCTTTTTGAAAGTATAATCTATATGCATGGTAAGAAAAACTCAAATAGTACGAAACGGTCACTAGAGTGTAAATCTCCCTTTAAAAACAAAATCTTAAGTGAAAAAGGTAAGAAACCAAACGAGGTTTATAGCATCACACAATTTAAGCAAATTAAAAAACCTCATCCACACAACCGTTTGGATTTTATAGGGTACTATTTTTAAAGACATGTCTAGCACAGGAGTGGCACCTGGAGAGCTGGGAATGGAAGTGGGGAAGGAAGCAAACAAAACAGGAGGGGAAGGAAGGAAGGAAGGGAGGAAGGGAGTCCCTCCTCCCGCTGCCGCCATTGCCCCTGCAGGGACTGTCCGGGTGAACCAGCACCTCTGCACACAGTTGTTTTGCAGTTTTCATCAACTTTGACATGGACGTTTATGTGGGCCACTTTCAGTCATACATATGTGTATCCAGTCTCTTGCACTGAAAATAGGCCATGAAAGCATACTTCTCTGCTAGTCCTTAGTAAGTTCAACACTCCCACCTTTTCCTTTATCATTGCAAAGTTCACTGTATCTTTGGTTGATGAACAGATGACCTTGACAGCTAGAAAAAAATAACTTTACACCTGAGGAGCACCTAGAACGTGAGACCAAAAGAGGGATGGACCTGCTCCTCTCATGCACCTGCCCATTTCTAGGCCAGTAGTGAACAGGTGATGGAGAGAATGGCGCATGTACTCCAGACCGATGTATGTTTGTGTACTTACATTTAAAGCTTATACACATGATTCCAGTATAACGCAGTCCAAGCTGCGTTAAAAGTTGAATCACAAGCCGTTTTTTAAGGTGGAGGTTTGAGGCCTGGCTTGCCTCCTTACCTGCTTGGAAGCCCAGTAAATTCCTCTCATTTCGTCTCCTCTTCTGTAAAGTGGGACTGTGGCAGAGCCCTCTGTACAGGGTGAATGTGGGAAACTGGTGTGTGCCGCATTTCGTGCAGGATTCGGCCTACATAAAGTGTTCCACACCCACTAGCCATTGGACATTGCTGCTGTCGGCATCGGCGGTGACCGAGGGCCAGAGAGCACATCAGAGCCCTGCCACTCCCACCTCAGAGCAGTTTCTCCTACCTCAGGGGGTGTCGTGAGCATTAAGGGAAGACTGTGAGCATCCCTAGCACAGGGCTGTGACTCACTCCATGCCGACTAATTCTATGGTCACAGGGCTCAGTGGTGGGCAAACTGGTTCCTCAAAATATCACTCCCTGGAAAAAAATGTGCTGCTCTCTGGGGACTTATGCTGTCACCTTTCTTGTCATTTTTAGTTGAGAGCTTCTGGCTTACCTGGTGGATGTTAGTCTATTTCACAGCTGGAAAGGGACTCCCAAGGGCTATAACCAAATTTGCAGTTATATCACAAATTAGGTTAGGGCTGGGGCCAGGACTGCAAATTCTCTCCATTCTGAATCCCTGTTATCCCAAATGGAGGCCCCATTAATTCCCTACCGGGAGCTGCATTACTCCACAGCCATAGTGACAGCCACAGCCTCCTGGGCCATCTGAAAGCAGCAAACCCCACAGCAAATTATAAAGCAACCAGTCACCTGAGCTACTGGGGAGACCACTGAGCCTTTTGCTTCCCCAACTGAATCAGCAGTGAAGGGACCTTTCTGAGCCTATCTCCACGCCCTACTCCCTTACTCCCCCCCCCCCCCCCCATTTTCTTGTTAAGAGGCCCAGGGAAGAAACAACTTGCCTAGGCACAGTGACTGTGCTGCAAGAGCAGCCACCAGAACCCAGCCTCTTGCCTGGGGAGGAAGGCAGCGGGAGGATTTGCCCTTGAGCTGTCAAGCCTAGAACCAGGAGGAGTGAAGGCGGAGTAAGTGGGTACAGCCCAGAAGTTGAAAACACTGGAGATAATCCCCATGACATCGAGGTCTGGAAGATTCCATGGGGAGGATCCAGCAGGCCTGAGAGGGGAGCAGGCATGGGATTCCCCTACCCCTAGATGATTTGTTTTCTAAAGCTGGGACTCGGCTGCCAACTGGAATGTTTTGGCCTGTGGGTGCAGCTCATGGGTTTACCTAAAGGGGCATCTTCCCCCCTTGCTCTGAGAATGCAGGCCCCCGGTGGCCACATCTTCTGGTAAGGTGGCTAGAGAGTTGGGATTTTATGTAAAACCTCGACAAATGTTGGTAAACCATCCCTGCTAAAGAAAACATGTCCTGCCAGACTGGGGCTGCAGGCTGCAGTGTGCACCCCTGTCCTCAAAGCTCCGTGAGGAATCACACAGGAGGTGTGGACTCAATGATGATGGACCTGTAGAAACCAAGTCCCCAGGGAGGCTCCACAACTGGGGATGGGGAGAAGGTCGAGGCACATGTCCCTCTGGTCCCGTTATCACAGGGAAGGGCACCATCTCATGCTTTGTGTGTCTTACCAGTGTATGCTGCTGGCAAAGCAGCCACCTCAGGCGTCCCGAGCATCTACGCCCCTAGCACCTATGCTTACCTTTCTCCTGCCAAGACCCCACCCCCGGCAGCCATGATTCCCATGGGCACTGTCTACAATGGATACGCTGGAGACTTCGACAAGAATAGCTCAGGTGAGGTCTGGGGGAGCCAGGGGCAACTAGGGCAGGGATTGGCTGGGCATTTGGGCACTGAGTGTGGGACTAGGGGCAGGGGAAGGGGGCTGGGAATGCAGGACTTGGCTCCAGGGGAGCAGCCACTGACAGTCAGTCTCCCCCAGTAGGTGGCTGTAGCTCCCAGGTACCCCTGCTTCGTGATGCAGACAGCAGTGTGACCTCTGGTAAGAACCAAGTGCTACTAAGCTGAACATGCCTGTAAGGGAGGGGGACTGGGTCAGCACCCAAACTGATCACCTCCATCTCCTGTCTCCAGAAGTCCGCAGTGGCTACAGAATTCAGGCCAGCCAGCAGGATGACTCTATGCGAGTCCTGTACTACATGGAGAAAGAACTGGCCAACTTTGACCCTTCTCGACCTGGGCCCCCCAGCAGCCGTGTAGAGAGGGGTGAGGAACCTTGGAGTTTAAAGGGGTTGCAGAGGTGGGGGGTGGGACATGTCTCCCTGATTACCTGTCCCAAGGATGCTTGCTTGCAAATCCTGGACATAGTACTTCCTTCCCTACCATGGCCAGTGAGAATTGTATGGGACGCTGCATATCATCCCTTAACAGATGAGAGAAGTCTAGGGCCCTGTAGAGAGTATGAGCCAGTGGTAACACTGCTGGACTCTAGAGCTCCTGGCACCAAGTCTTGACATCCCAGCAGTCAGTGACATGTCCCTTCCCTACAGCCATGAGTGAAGTCACCTCCCTTCATGAAGACGACTGGAGATCGCGGCCTTCCCGCGGCCCTGCCCTCCCCCCAGTAATGGATGAGGAATGGGGTCGCCACTCCCCTCGGAGTCCAAGGAGATGGGAGCAAGAGCCCCTCGCAGAACGGCCCAAGAGTGGCTGGGGGGCCGGGCGTCCCCGGGCTCGCTCTGTGGATGCTCTGGATGACCTCACGCGGCCAGGCTCTGCTGAATCAGGGAGGAGGTCTCCCCCCAATAGTGGGAAGAGAGGCCGAGCTTATGCACACCCCCGAAGCCGCAGCCGTGATGACCTCTACGACCAAGAGGACCCAAGGGGCTTTCCACACTCCCAGGAACCCCACTTCGATGACTTCAGGTCTAGAGACCGCCCTGGTGCTGACCCTAGGAACCGCTCTCACCGCTCTCGGGATGCTCGGAACGAGAGGTCCAGGGACCCCGAATATGATGGCCGGCTTCTGGAAGAGGCCTTGAGGAGGAAGGGGCCAGTGGAGAGGAGACCTTACCGGGAGGAAGAGGATGCCTACTACCCTCCGGCGCCTCCCCCTTACTCCGAGACCGACTCCCAGGCCTCACGGGAGCGGAGGCTCAAGAAGGTGAGTGAACAACCTGCCCTGGCCTGCAGACCCTCCCGGACTCTCTCCAGTCATATGCTCACACCCTTTTCTTTTTCTCCTTTGCAGAACTTGGCCCTGAGTCGGGAAAGTTTAGTCGTCTGATCTCATGTTTTGTATGTAGTTTTGTACTTTTTTTTTTAATTTGAGGAACTGTTGATATTCTTCTAAGTCTAATAAAATATATGATCACGAGGCCTAAAGTGGAGGGAAGCGCTTGTTTTGTTGCGTGAGGTGGGGACCTGGGAGAGCTGCCCTGTGTGTCGGCACAGGGTCCCATGCCCCTTCTCTCCTGGTACTTGTGCCCGGCGCCAGGGGCCGAACCCGCTCTGCCGCCTCCCGCTCCCCGAGGCCGGGAGTACGTACCCCGCTGGCTCCGCCCGGTCCTGCGTGCGCGCCCCAGCCCCGTCCAGACGTGCGCATGCGCTCCGGGCCTCCGCCTCCGCGCACTTTAGCCAAAACGGGAGCGCGCATGCGCGCTCCACTCCCGTTCCACTCCATTCACACGCACCCCCCCACCCCGCCCCTCGACGACTTTACGGTCTCCAAACCCTGCGGCCCGCCTCGTCCCCCGGCGTTCCATCCGGGCCCGCGTTCCACCCGCGGCCCGCTGGCGAGTGCCTGGCAACCCGGGGGCGGCGGCGACCCTGCGCCCTGCCGAGACCCGGCCGGCGCGCGCCCGCGGCCACCGGAGACAAACAGCGTGCGCGTTCCCCGGGGGCTGCCCTCCCCGCGCGTCGGCCCGGGATCGCGCTGCCGCCGCCGCGCGCGCGCAGCTCAAGTAAAGGAGGAAAAAAAAGGAGGAAAAAATAGAAAGCGGCGGCCGCTACCGCAGCGATCCGCCGCGGGACTGGGCCAGGCCGGGCGGCTGACGCTCGAGCCGGCGATCCAGAGGAGGCGGCGGCCGTCCAGGTCGGGCCGGATTAAAAAAAAAAAAAAGTTGCGGCGGCGGCGGCGGCTCCGGGAAGGAGGCCCGAGGGCCGCGTGCAGCGGGCGGGGGGCGGCCGCTGCGTCCCGGAGCCCAGAGCCGCCGCGAGCCGGCAGGAGGGCGGGCGGAGGCGGAGGCAGCGGCGGCGGCGGCGGCTGCAGGAAAAGCGCGGCGGCGGCATCTCCTCCTCACATGACCCCACTGTTTGTCCCCGTGATCAGCGCGAGCGGCTCCCGTGTCTCCTCCGTCCCCTCCTGCCGCGCGGCGTGAGCGCCGGGCTCGGGGCCCCCCCGGCCGCCCGCCCGCCCCCTCCCCTCCCTCCCTCCCTCCCTCCCCACCCCTCCCCTCCCCCGGGCCCCGCGCCCCCCCCCCGCCCCCACCCCCCCATGGACATGCTGGACCCGGGTCTGGATCCCGCTGCCTCGGCTACCGCTGCTGCCGCCGCCAGGTAAGGGTGCCGGCCGGCCGTGCCCCCGCGCGCCCCGCTCCGGCCCTTCGGCCTGGCGGGCGGGCGGGCCGCCATGATCCCGAGCGACCGCCGGGCCCAGCTCAAAATGGAGGCCGCGAGGGAGGGGGATCGTGCTAGTGCCCCAGCCCCGGGTCCCAGCGGTGCCCCAGCCCCCGAAAGGGCCGGGCGGGATGGGCGGGACGGGGGCCCTGCACCTGAGCAGAGGGGCGGGGGCGCGGGCGGCCCTGACCCCCTCTACCCGCCCTCCCCGCAGCCACGACAAAGGACCCGAGGCCGAGGAGGGCGTCGAGCTGCAGGAGGGTGAGTGCTCGCGCGGCGCCGGGCTGCGGCCTGCGCCCGGGGCGGGCCCTGGGGGTGCCCAGGCCCTCGCGACCGCTGACCGTCGCCCCTACCCTCCTTGGACCGTAGGCGGGGACGGCCCTGGGGCGGAGGAGCAGACGGCGGTGGCTATCGCCAGCGTCCAGCAGGCGGCGTTCAGCGACCACAACATCCAGTACCAGTTCCGCACAGAGAATAATGGAGGGCAGGTGAGAGGGGCCGGAGCCGGGGGCCCGCGGAGGGTCGGCTTGGGAGGGTTGGGAGGAGCTCGGACCTGGTCCCTGCCTGGGCCCTAGCGCTGGTCTCGCTGCTCTGCCGCCCCCTGCAGGTGACATACCGCGTAGTCCAGGTGACTGATGGTCAGCTGGATGGCCAGGGCGACGCCGCAGGCGCCGTCAGCGTCGTGTCTACGGCTGCCTTTGCTGGGGGGCAGCAGGCTGTGACCCAGGTGGGTGTGGATGGGGCGGCCCAGCGCCCCGGCCCTGCTGCTGCCTCTGTGCCCCCAGGTCCTGCAGCACCCTTCCCACTGGTAGGTCCTCAGCAATGCCTGGGGCGGGGGATGGAGAGGGGACACTGACCATTTTGGGGGAGTCCCAATGGGCGGAGCGTGTGCAACACAGATGCTGCCTTCAGGCTGTCAGGCTGTGTGGGTTAAAGTCCTGTTCTGCACAGTGAAATCTTGGACAAGATCTTTGGAACATCGTTTTTTCTTTCTTTAGACTTGAGATCATGGTAATAGGAAAGTCTCTTTCTCAGAGGCAAAAATCAGTTGGTTCGCCAAATGATGGCTGAGTGTCTGCAAGTTCCAGGGCCATCTGAGACATAGGCAGCGTAGTAGATACAGAGGGGTCCCCCCCTCCATAGAGGATGCAGTATCCACCCAACAGGGCAGCAAGGGGATGGTTTGGGGAACAAGGTGGCTAAGGGTGGCCTCTGTGTCCTCCTACTCCCCAGGCTGTAATCCAAAATCCCTTCAGCAATGGCGGCAGCCCAGCAGCTGAGGCTGTCAGTGGGGAGGCACGATTTGCCTATTTCCCAGCGTCCAGTGTGGGAGATACCACGGCTGTGTCGGTACAGACCACAGACCAGAGCTTGCAGGCCGGAGGTAAAGGGAGGAAGGGGCCGAGGTGGAAGGCAGGGGAGGCAGCAGGCCTAGCAGGGAGGGACTCCCCAGCCATTTCTGACTCCGCCCCCAGCTTTAGCACTAACCTGGCTTTCCCTACAGGCCAGTTCTATGTCATGATGACGCCCCAGGACGTGCTTCAGACAGGAACGCAAAGGACGATTGCACCTCGGACCCATCCCTACTCCCCGTATGTGCAGGAGACCTGGGCCCAGGAGCAGGGGACACTGGGAGGGCCTGGTGTGGGGCCAAAGGAAGGAAAGGTTTTCTGGAGTAGAAGTCAGGCAGTTGAGCACCCAATAGGCACTTGGTATATTTTTTGGTCTGTTTTCGTTTCTTTAGTATAAAGAAAGTATCATTTCCTCTTTCTTTCTACATATGAGTATGTCTTGCAAAGGTCATTTTCAAGTCTGACTTCGTAATGAATGCTTGGACCAATGGTGCCTGAGGTAACACGTGCCCATTTTATCCCTCTTCTAGGAAAATTGATGGAACCAGAACACCCCGGGATGAGAGACGGAGAGCTCAGCACAATGAAGGTAAAGTCAGTGTGGAGCCCCCGCGCCACCCTCAGGCCTCGCTCGGCCTCGCAGGCACTGCCAGGCAGGCCTTGTATTTGGTTACAGGTCACTGGGCATGCTCCACATAGAGAGGTGTTGTTGAGTGCTGGAAAAGTAGAAACAGGTGGAGGAGGTTCATTGTCTGGAACTGAGAGATAGGATGAATGGACTGGAACGTGTTTTGTCATTCTGGCTAGTTTTGAATTAAGGGCCAGCATCAGAAATGGCAGGTTTCGCCCGGCTGCGGTGGCTCAGTGGTTGAGTGTGGACCTATGAACCAGGAGGTCACAGTTTGATTCCCAGTCAGGACACCTGCCTGGGCTGCTGGCTTGATCCCCAGTAGTGGGCATGTAGGAGGCGGCCAATCAATGATTCTCTCTCAACATTGATGTTTCTCTCTCACCCTCTCCCTTCCTCTCTGAAATCAATAAGAATATATTAAGTAAATAAAAGTAAATAAATAAATAAAATGGCAGGTTTCACATTCACATATGGATTTCCTGCTCCCATGGACCTTCATTTCCATTGGCAACTGTTGTGTTTGAGTCCGTCATTTCCCTGCCTGCCTGGCTTCCAGAAGTAACTCTGGTCTGATAGGGGGCACATCTGAGGATGAAACTGCGGGAACCTGTGCCTCTGGCTAGCCACGGCTGGAGCATCCTGCCCTTATAAACACCAGATTCAACTGTTCCCATTTGTCCTTTGCGTTCCTGTCCTTTGCGTTCCCAAGTTGGCCCTTTTTGCTGTCCCCTACTTTCCCACCCAACCCCTGCCTTCAATCAGTAGCCACTATGGTTGATGTAGCAGTGTTCAAGTCCAGGGGAATTCTTACACCCAAACAACTGTCCTTTAGCAAAGAATTCCTGGAGAGAGATTCTGGGCCAGGTATGGGGCATGTTGTAGAGTGTCAGAAAAGCTTACGAGTTCAGGCTAGTGTCTGACTGAGCACTGACCACCAGGGAGGTAGTCTGGGAGGGCCTGCCAGACAGAGGGAGCACAGGAAGGGGGGTGGCAGAGAGGAGTCAAATTGCTTTGGAGGGTACTAGCTTGGTTGTTGCAGAGGTTCCATGTGGAGTGCTTGGGAGGGGAGCCAGGAGAGTCAAGGAAGGCCCTGAAAGTCGGGGTGAGACCCCACAGTCCTAAAGGTCTTCACCTGGGGATGGGCTCTGCAGCTGTGATCCGACATCACTAAATTGAGTCATTCATTCAGCACGTACATACAACGTGCCAGCCCGTTCTAGGTTTTCAGATAATGGGCAATCAAACAGACGAGGTCTTGGCTCTCGCAGTGTTTATTCTGGTAGGAAAAACAGAAATTGCACAAAGCTACAATATGACGTCAGATAGCAGGAAGGAAGATAAAGCTAGGTAATGGTGGCAGTGTAGGCCTCTGAGGTGACATTTGAGCAGAGGCCTGAACAAACCTTAAGGAATGGGCCAGTCAAGTACTGGGGGAGGGTCCCAGGCATAGGGATGAGCAAGTGCAAACACCCAGGCCTGAGTCAGAACAGACTTGGCATGTATAAAGAAGAGCAGAACTCAGGAAAGGAAAGAGGAAGTTGGCAGAGTTGCAGGAAGATTGGTCAGGCCAGATCCTTGTAAGAGGCCCTCCCAGTGTCCCTGCTCTTGGATGTTTATTGTAGTTTGAGGGGCAACTAACAGAGGGGTTTATGTATGGAGGCCAGATAGTAAGGGATACCAGAGGCTAGAAAAATAGGAGGTGACTGCAGATGTCTGGCCTGAGACAGGCTGAAGAATCTATGCGAGGTTTCATGATGGGGTCAGGTTGGTTTGAAAAGGGAAGGAGTGAGTGAGTCTGAGCTTGGTTTTCGGTTGTGGCAAGTTTGAGGGGCCTCCTGTAGGCTACCCAGCAGTTCTGTATCTACTGCTTATGTCATATGACCTCAGACTGGTTCTTAATCTCTGCACCTGTTTATTCTTCTCGGTAAGATGTTAACCCATCTCCTGCAGAGGCTCAGAGTGAGGATGCACAAGCTGAGACGTGGGAGTGCCCCGGCAGTGTGGTGTGCCCCCCAGTAAGACTGTAGCAAACCACTCTTGGGATACCATCTAGCTACCCTCTACCTCACTCTCTCATTCTTTGCCTGACACACGGTTAATCCACCTGCAAAAAGTCTGGAATCTTTCTCCTACAAAAAAAGTCTTTTTCATAACCTTGCTTTTACCCTCCAGCTGTAACCTGCCCTCTCCTAACCTGCAGAGTATGTGGGCCACCTTTAACCCATTGGCTTCCTTCCCTGTCTGCGCGGTACACATCTGACCCTGCCTATTCCCCCTGCCTATTCTCTACCTGCTCTGATTCTCCTACACCCTTGGCCTCTTTCCCACAGCCTGCTCCTTAGAGCAGGGCTTCCCAGATGCTCCGGGAAGCTTGTTGACGATCAAGGTCTCCAGGGCTGTCCTCACAGGTTCTGAATGGGTAGGATAGAGGGAGACCCGGAGTCTGTATTTTGACAAGTTCCCCAGGTGATTCTTCACATTGCGCAAGGCTGGGAAACTGCTTCGGCTCGTGGTGTTTCTTAAGGTCTCATCCCGTCTCAGGTCAGTCTCAGGAGAGTGAAATGTTAGGCTCGGGAATTGTCAATATCCCAAAGCCCCATCCCCAGTTGTAGGTGTTCAGTATTTCTCTGAGGGGTTTCTGCTGGCTTTCTCCTGTGTGACTCCAAAAAGGTGACACCTGCCCCTCCTCTATGTCCCTCCGGGGCTTCCTTGAACTCCAGACTCATTTTGAGCTGCTTGCTCCAAGTACCATTTCTGGATGTCCTTGAGACGCCTCAGACTCAGTGTGTCCCAACAGAACCTGCGGTCTCCTCCCTAAAGGCTCCCATGCAACATTTCTTTTCCCACTGCAGCAAAGGGCACCCGTCACAGCATCCAGGCCACCTTCAACTCTGCCCTCTTCGCTCGTCCCCCAAACCTGAGGTTCTGTGCTGAAGTGGACTTAGATCAGCTTCCCTTTCTCCTTTTTACATCTGTCCCCCAGTTCTTGGTACGGTGGGACCCGTCTCCAGCCTCCTCATGAGCTGGGGCGTGTGTCCTGCCTGAAGGCGGCCTTTGCAGTGGCCATTGCTGCCGTGTCAGAGTTAGGGTCCCCTGTTGCAAGAACCTCTTCAGTAGCCAGAAATCCAGATCTTTATGTGAAATCTGATTTTTTAAGATGGACCTGCTTTTTTTATTTCTTTAGTTTCCACGCTTAATGCTACTAATTCATTCCTTCTACTTACTGAGGGTTTAATTTGCTAGGGTTTTTTTTCTTCTACTTTTTAAAGATCATTTTAAACTTTCTTCCTAATACAAACCTTCCTAGTTACAAATTTCATTCTAACACTTGCTTTAGCTACATCCCATTTGGATATGTTGTGTTTTCATTATCTTTCAGTTAAAAATATTTTCTGGTTTTCCTTGTGATTTCTTCTTTGACTCATGGTTTATTTAGAAGTGTGTTGCTTAATTTCCTGATGTGTGGGTTTTCTAGATGTTTTTTGCTATTGATTTTTAATTTAGTTTTATTATACTCTGTAACTTTAGTTCTTTGAAATGTATTAAGATTAGTTATGTGGCCCCGAAGATGGTCTATCTTGGTGACAGTTTCTGTGTGAATTTGCTGCTGTTGCAGAGTGTTCCCTCAGTGTCAGCTAGATCAAGCTGGTTGACAGTGTTCAGGTTTCCTATCCTGATTTTTTTGTCTACTTGTTCTATTGATTACTGAGAGGGGAGTGTTGATGTCTCCAAGTATATTTGTGAGTTTGTTCATTTCTCCCTTTTGTCCTGGCAGATTTTACTTCTAAATTGTGTTTTAAGTGTTGTATGGGTATAACTGAAGCACTTCTGCGGAATACATGTGGCCTTGGGCGTATCTAGTCTTCCTCCCTTTCAGATGTACCAAAATGGTCTTCCCAAGCCACAGGTCTGACCACATCACTACCTGCTTAATGAAAGGCCCCGACTCAAGGGCCTGGACTCCTAGAGTAAGAGATCAGGCCCAGACTCCTTAGCAGGCATTCGAGGTCTTCACAACCTATTTTTACAACCTTTTCCTGTCACCCTGTTCCATGCGCCCAAGTATTTCCATGTCACCATTTCTGGGATCTTGACACCTGTCTGCCTGATGCCTTCTCCCCTCAGAAACTAGCCCAAATAGTTCCTCTCTAAGACTTTGAGGCTACACCCTACTGCATTCTCACGCAGAAACCATTGCTCTACCTTGGAGTTTCCCACGCACTTGGCACAATCTCCAGTCATAACACATATCCTTGAGTGTTTGTACCACTGTCACCTGTTCACATGCACTGCACGGCGGTGCTAGCAGGACGGAGACTGAGTTTACTGTGGATTCCAGCCTCTCAGAGTGCCACTGCAGGCAGTACTTTTTTTATTTTAATCCTCCCCTGAGGACATGCTTAGGGAAGAAGGAGAGAGAGAGAAAAAAACACACATCAATTCAGCTGCCTCCCTCACACACTCTGACCGGGGATCAAACTGCAACCCAGTTATGTGCCCTGACTGGGAATCAAACCAGCAACCTTTGGTGCACAAGACAATGCTCAGCTAACTGAGCCACTCCTGCTGGGTGGCAATATGTTTTTAAGAAGTAAATGCAAACTAGAGATGTGCCACACCCCCTGGCTCTGCCCCCTGGTGGCTTGAAATGAGGAGTACATGGGAGTTACTGCTACAGCTGAGTGCCCAGGCTGGTGAGTGGGACTGCATGAGGGCAGGAAAGAAACCAAGCAGCCACTGCTGTGAGTTCCTCAGCTGAAACCTCGGGAATGCAGCAGGCACGCAGCTGAGGGATGTGGGCGCCTGGGCTGCACTCCTGGCTCTGCTGCAGATTTTGGCCACTGAGTTCCAGAGACTGTAAGACAGACGAGGCTGTCCTCGAAGGGAAGGTTCTTCTCTCACCACAGCCACGGGGCCTAGGGCCGGAGTCAGACGGAGCTCTGTACTGGGCACATTCTTGTTATGATATTAGGGAGGTCTCTGAGGAAAGAGGAGAGCGAGGGGGGAGGAGGGGCCAGGGAGGAGGAGAGTCCTCCACAGAGGAAGGTGTTGTCACCCAGGCCAAAGTGGAAGAGCGCTGAGCGGTAGGAAGGACTGGTCAGCAATGGGTGGGTAAAACCAAGTGCCAGGAGAAGATTTGTCTGTTAGTGGCCAAGTGAGTTCTTTGAGGGAACACCAGGGTCAGGGGCAGTGCCAGCCTCAGAGGAGGTACTGGCCAACCCCTCCTTTCTCACCCTCCCTCGGCCCCCTCCACAATCTCCCATCAACACTGCCCAACCCTGAGCAAGTATCTTCTCACCCTCCTTTCCAAATCCTATTTATTAGCCCAGTTCCCTCTCTACAAATTGCCCGAATTTGTCACGGGAACTGAGGGTTGGGGATAGTGGGGCTTCTTTGTCCCCACAATGCCTTCTACTTGGAAGGTAAAGAAGGGCTAAGATTGCTTCCATGGACCCCAAACCAGGAGTGTCGGGCTCCAATGAGGCAGACCCCAGGCGGCTGTCATAAGTCAGGATGTGCAGGCCAGGTGAGAAGCCAGAGAGGAGACATGCCCTGCCCAAAGGGGGCAGCTATGCCCAACTTAGCTGGCAGTGTGGGAGTGTGGCATTTTATAAAACAAAACCACAAATCGGCATTTTCCAAGTGAAAGCTTCCATTAATTTGCCATCCCTGATCTTCAAGATGGGGTTCATGTTGTTCCTGGGTTACCCAATGCCCTGATAGGCCAGGCCCCTGAGAGCCACAAGTACCAGTCAGGAGATGCGGGACATGCTGTCGGGGCCTGGAGGAGGGTTTTAAACGGAGGAGATATGGCCAGACTGTGACTTACAGATGAAGAAAAAGACTCATGAGACGCAGCACTCTGGGGACACCTGAGGACTGGACAATCAAATACAGGGGCTGTGGGGACCAGCGGGGGCTCTTGGTTCCCATGTAAAGGGACTCTGGCCCATTCTTGCCTCTCAAGAGTACATGCCCACTGTAGCCACAACTCCTTTTTTCCAAAGATGTTAACTATTATGTGCAATTTCCTCATTTTAAAATGTTGACTCAAATTTTAAAAGTAGGCAAACAAAATGAACCCACTGTCCCCCATGGTTTGTTCTGCTTTAAAAGGTATATACGGTACTCGGGAGCTTGACTTTCTTTGTTTCTCTTGAGAAGCAATGTGAAGCAGGCGGGGAAGCTGGCCGCCTGCCTTCAGATCTTGACGAGCTTTGCTAGCAGTGTGACCCTGCCCAGGGCCCGTGCCCTCCCTCAGCAGCCTGGGGTCTGCCGGCACCTGCCTCGGGAGGCAAATCACCTAGGCGCACAGAAAGGGCTGTAAACCTAGCTGTTGATACTGCTATTGTGCCTACAGTGGAGCGGAGGCGGAGGGACAAGATCAACAACTGGATTGTCCAACTTTCAAAAATCATTCCAGATTGTAACACAGACAACAGCAAGACAGGAGCGGTGAGTGCCCCTGGCGCCACCCAGAAAGTCTGCCTGGACCACTGGGGTGAGCCGTAGGCAGAGGCCGGGGGCAGTGCTCACTCTGATGCTCTTGCCCGCCCCCCAGAGTAAAGGAGGGATCCTGTCAAAGGCCTGCGACTACATCCGGGAGCTGCGCCAGACCAACCAGCGCATGCAGGAGACCTTCAAGGAGGCCGAACGGCTGCAGATGGACAATGAGCTCCTGAGGCAACAGGTGAGTGCCAGGGCTGGGAGTTGGGTGGAGGACCCAGGACCCCACGGTGCAGGGAACTATCCCTGGCCCCTTGTGCCCTCTCATGTCTGCCAGATTGAGGAGCTGAAGAATGAGAATGCCGTGCTTCGCGCCCAGCTGCAGCAGCACAACCTGGAGATGGTGGGCGAGAGCAACCGGCAGTGACGCCCTTCCCGTCGCGCGGCAGGCCCTCTTCTGGGCCTCTGCTGCCCCCTTCCCAGCCCTTAGCACAGAGAGGGACAGATGCCCCTCCCCCAGCTGCGTTTTTTTATAGTAGATTTTTAACAAAAAAAATGGGGAGAAGTAACGCATTTCTTTGGATAAACACCCACTGCTCTCCTGGATGTGGAAATGATCTCCCTCCCCCATCTGTCTGCCCCTTCTCCTGGCCCCCACTGAGCCCCAGCACTTCTAGTGGTCTCGCCTGGAGGCAAAAGGGAGGAGGACAGAGGCCCTGCCATATCCCGCTGCCTCTTTGGCCTCTGGAGGTGCTGACATGGTGCTTACGGGCAGGAGGGGAGCCTTTGGGGGCCATCCCTGGGACCTGGACCTAAGAAGGGAGGCCATGTCCCACCCCACCTCTTGTTTCTGGATTCCTGCTCCCCTTTGGGTGTGTGTGTGTGTGTGTGTGTGTGTGTGTGTGTGTGTGTGTTTTCATTTTCTTTATGGAAAAATGGACAAAAAATAGAGAGAGAGAGGTATTTAACTGCAATAAACTGGCCCCATGTGGCCCCGCCTTGTCTGTTTGCGTATTTGTCTTTCTCAGGTATGGGCAGGGGTCATGGGGTCTGTGCAGAGCTCTACCAGGGCAGGGCCTCAGCTGCTGTTGGTGGCTCTGTGCCAGTTCCTGCCGTTCTGTACTGCACGGTACCCATGGCTGGCTGGAGGAATTAAGGAGTGAATATCATTCTCTTTGAGGCCCCAGGTGTGTATACGTGTTTGGGGGCCGGGGAGAGGTTGGGTCAAGGACCTGTGTCTTTGGAGGAGAGGCTGGGGTCTCCTGTGTCATCAGTTCTGGCTCCTGGCTCTGCCCTTCTGGGCTGAAGCCCTTCCCTCTGCACCAGCCAATGGTGGGGCCTGGCCTTGAGCCCCCCACCCCCAAGGAAGGCAGAAGGCCAGGAAGCCAGGCTTGGCCCGTCAGCCTGTCGCCTTGCACTGTGGCTCTGGCGCCTGTGCTGTGACCCCTGCCCCTGGCTGATGATGAAACCTGGCCTGAGCGGAGATGTAGTGACACCAGGCAGTGTTAGGGGGTGCTTCTGGGTCTCCCTGTGGTCGAACGTGCAGCCCCCATGCAACTCTATCCACTCCCAGGATATAGGCCTGCCAGGCGCCACCATGCTGAGTTCACCATGCATGTACCCCAAATGTCCCCAACTGGTTTATTCCCGCTGAGAGCCCCGTCTCCTTTTCCTGGCCATTACTCGGTTTGAGACTCTCTTTGAGTGAGGGTGTGTGCAGCAGGAAGAGCCTAACATGGTGTGAATGGGGAGGCAGATGGCAAGGAGCAGCCTTGATTTCCCAGGGCCCCCATTCTTACTCTTTTGAATGAGCTCGGCTATAGTTCAGGGCAGGGGAGAAGTTTTCATTCCTTGGCAGCAGCATCTCCAGGCTCCAGTAAGGTTGACACTGGATGATCTATGAGTCAGAGCCCAAATGGCCAAAGTCCCATCTCTGGAATTAAGTTTGTGGGTCCTCTGGGCGCTGTGTACCCACTACCTGTGGTTCAGGTAGTGGCCAGAACAGTCAGGAGCCTTGGTTCTCCCCGCCCAGTGGTGTTCTAAGGCAGTGGTCGCCAACCGGACCACTGGTGGTATGTGAGGTCCGAAAGGTTGGCGGCCGCTGTTCTAAGGGACCAGCTCTCCCCCGAAAAGAACCCTGGTTTGTAGTGTTGGCTGATGTGGTGGACATACCCCATTGCTGGTGTCCACATACCAACATGATGCCACTGACTGTGGAGGTGGGACGAGATGTGCACAGTGGCTCTGTGGAGCCAGTATGAGCCAGGTCTAGCCCAGCCCACTGACCTGTGTTTGGGGGAGGCAGGAAAGCCTGGTGATAAGAGCACAGGCCTCAGAGTCAGGCTGCCTAGTCTGGAGTGCCAGCTCTGCCTCTGATCGTGACAGAGCCCCATCTTGGCCTTCAGTTCCTCTCCTGTCAAGTGAGGAAAGCAAGCCGGGTAGGCATGGTGGGCTCCTAAGAGGGAGCAGCGCCTGGGAAGCCAGGTCCTTGGAAATGGGCTGAGTAGGCAGCGAGGGCCCTGAATACAGTGCAGAGCCCAGAATGGGGCCGCAGGCACTGCTTTGAGGGCAGGCGGTCCTGGCTAGGTTAACACACAAGTGAGCCAGTACACCTGCTGGGGCATGAGGTGCAGCCACGACTGTTGCTGCTCTTCCATGGTCTGACGTTCACAGGAACATTTTCCAGATACCAGGCCACTTCTTAAGGTTCGGACACTTGTAAAAGAGCATGCTCATGCAGGCTCAAACTCCTGCATCTGGCTGTTGCAGTGTTCTCTACAGAGCAGAACCCGAAGCTGGGGGAATGGTATGTGGCACCCCAGAGGACCCTGGTAAGTGACAAGCACCCCCCATGTGAATGAGGAGGTCAAGGAAGGGTGGGGAACGAGGACACCTTGCTCCTGCTCATTGACCTGTTCAACTTCTGTGGCAAAAGGGGGAATTTTTTCTGAGATCAACAAGGTGATGTCATGTTAGGGAAAGTGTTTCCCAGGTGGCTGGCTAGAGGCCTGTGTCTGTGGCCCCATCTGCCCCACCCCCTGTACACACCTCTGCTGGCTGAGGTTGACACAACCCTGTTCCCTGTCACTCTGTTCCCGCTTATCTCCCGCCTTTTCGGCGCCACTACCTTCTTGGAAATGAGTTACGACAAAGGGGAGGGGGCTTAGCACCCCCGCCTCTGGCCCCATAAAAGCGACTGTAACTGCCCAGACACCAGAGCTGTCCTAGACCTAACAGCAGGACACCAGCCAGACGGCACAATGGCACTGAATGTGCGGATCCAGGCTGCCTGTCTCCTGCTCCTCCTCCTGGCCAGCCTGGCCAGTGCCTCAGCTCGGCACCAGGTGAGAGCCCACAGGGCCTGGGCCCAGCAGGCAGCCACATGGGAGAGCCAGGCCCTCGGAGGGGACTGCTGAGGGCAGATGGAGACTGCAGGACTGGGCAGATGGCAAGGCAGGCAAAGGGGAGGCGGAGGCAGCTGCCTAAAATACAGAGACGGGGTCCGAGTGGCAGGGACTGGGGGGTCCCAAACTAATCCCACATTTTCTGAGTGCCTACTCTGTGTAAAGTCTTATTCTTAAGGGATCAGGCAGTGAACAAGGTAGATGAGAGAAGATTTTTGCTCTTATGGTGCTTACAGTCTGGTCAGGGAATTAGTCAAAAAACAAAAGATCATGGTGTTTAGTAAATGCTACTCACATTTAACAAAAAAAAAAAAAAATGCAGAGTGACCATGGTGGTGGGGGCAGGGCGGGGAGGGATAGGGGAGATCAAGAGCTGGCAGTCATGCAGGAGTGTTTTGTGAGAAAATGGTATTTGACCTGTGACTTGGAGGGTGAGACGGGACGGCAAGCTAAGACCCGAGGTGGGGCAAGCATGGTGGACTTGGTAATCGGAGGCTGTAGGAAGTGGGTGGTGGTGCTTGGAGCTGAGACTGAGGGGCGGACATGCCGAGGCTTATGGGCAATCAGGCAAACCCTGATGTTCCTCCAAGTGCAGGAAGAGCCCTGCAGGCTTTTCTAGTGGGTAAAGCCACAACACGACTGATCTGTGAGGAACGGATTGTAGGGGCAAGATGGAGGCGATGCCATCCTCAGCATTCCCTTCTGCTTTCACAGACAACACAGCTTGCAGACCTCCAGACCCAGGATACAGCTGGAGCCACAGCTGGCTTGAAGGTGAGAACACCTTGACCTCCTTTCAGAGCCTCACCGCCTTCCCTGAGCCCACGCCTGCTCACTCTTCCTTCCTTCCTACAGCCTGGGCTGCAGAGGCTGAGGAGGCGAGACACTCACTTCCCCATCTGCATCTTCTGTTGTGGCTGCTGTTACCCATCAAAGTGTGGGATCTGCTGCAAGACGTAGAGTCTCCCTGCCCTCCCCTCCCTCCTTTATTTATTCCTGCTGCCCTCTAACACTTAGTAAATGGTCTCAGAATAAAATGACTGTTCTAGCTTTTATTTTCCAAACCAGAGTGTTGTCCTTTCTCCCTGCCAAAGGCCTGTGCCAGAGGCCTGCCTGGCTGCTGTCTTGTAAGGGCGTACTCAGTGGGATGTGCGGGTTGTTGTGTGTCGAGGTTGCAAGGAAGCTTGGTGAAAGACATTTGTTTTCTGTTCTTCCCCTTCTTGAAGCCCCACTTCATAAGACCTAAAATTTTTGTTGCCACAGCAGGGAATAAAAACTAAACAAAGTTTCTTCTTTAAGTCTTGAAATGGGTGAGAAACTCAAATACCTAGCCAGGGTTCTCAAAGTCAAGTTTGGGGCTCCATCCAAGGACCCACAGGCAGACATTAAGATGTTACTAGTTTCCTTCACTCTCATTCTCACATGAGTGTGCAATGGGGTTTTCCAGAAGCTCTGTGACATGATGACATCATCACTCTGATGGCTAGTGGATTGTAGCTGTGCTTTAAAAATTTCCCAGTTTCAATTTTTAATATGTTAAGCAACTATACATATAACCCACTTAAATGAAAGTTTTTGGAGTCCTCAATAATTTTGCAGAAAGGGTTCCTGAGACCAAAATGTTTGAGAACCACTGGCCTTGCAGACAGATGTAGTAAATGAGGGAGGTGTGGATTTGTTTCACAGGAGCATATCTTACCTAATAAAAGAGAAACATGCAAATTAACCATCACTCAGCTATGCCTACAGCCAATCAGAGTGAGTATGCAAATTAACTCAACAAAGATAGAGATTAATTTGCATATGCAGGCAATGTAGTGGTGTGAAGTCTGCTATGAGGGAAGGGGGCGGCTGAGGGAGCTACTGGAGTGGTTGGTGCTCTGGACAGAAGCGAGGACTTGCTGGCTCCAGGTGGCTGGGAGTGAAGCCAGGGGAAGGAAGACCTATTCTTGCACGAATATTGTGCAACAGGCCTCTAGTTAGGTTATAATCTCTCAATAAGGACACACTTTGTACATGACACACAGAAGAGAACACCGTTCACATTCTTTTTAAAAACCATATCCCTCTCAATTTATCTGATTTTCCCACTTTTGATAGAAACAAAGATGCATTTCACTATCTTCTTAGCCTATAAAAACATCAGCAGTGGTGTGATGATAAAGGGGCTTGGCCATTTGGCTTCAGTGTTGTGTATGGACAGGAAGTGGGGAGGCCTAGATCCCATCTAAAGTGGCTCCTGGTGGAGGCTGCAGTGCTCAAAGGCAGGCCAAACATGGCTAGAGCTTCTTTCCAAGAGAAGGTGGCAGTCCTTTCTGATTTTTAAAATTTTGGCAACTGATTAAAGGAATTTGATTTTTTAAAATCAACACTCTGGGAGCTAAACTAAACCCAATTGGGAGCTGGATCAGTCTGGTAACCCACAAACGTCTGCTTTCTGCCTTCGAAGCCCTGTGAGGCTCCTCTCTGAGAGGATTTCCTGAACCAAGACTAAGGGGCGGGAGAGGAAGGCAAGCCTGCCCTCCTATTTGCTGCAAGATGGAGCAGGCATCTTCTCTCCTCCACCATTCCCCCCTTCCCCCAACCCCACCTCCTCATGTGTGAAAGGACAGAAGTGTCCCTACAGTGCTCAGCTGATTGGGCTGTTGAGCGGCTCAGCAAGGAATGAGTGAAATGGTTTTGGAAACTGTCAAATGCCTCATCAGTATAAAGGATCAGTATGGAGGGGAAGGAAGAGGACTCAGACCCCCTCAATACATGCCTGGGCGGTGGGAAACCTGAAATGACTAAGTACATTTAATGACACCGAGTACTCTGCTCATCTTAGCAAGTTCTCCGGGTGGTCCTAGAGAGAGGCAGAGGTGCTCCCGTCTCAGCGGGCACCAGAATCTGCGAGGGCGCAGACTGCCAGGGTAGCTGACTCCGCAGGGCTGGGATGAGGCCATGGAACTTGCATTTCTAATAAGCTTCCAGGCCATACTGATGCTCCTGGCGGTGGGGGGCGGGGGGGGGGGCACACTCGGAAGACTCCTGGTACGAAGCTGACAACTCTGGCTGAGGGCAGCAAGTGCCTCTTGGCTGGACCAAGAACCAGCTTTCACGCAAGAGAGCTTTAAACATGTGGGCCTGAGGGCTTGATCTGCCCCGAGTTGAGCTTTGCTTGCTCTGCACAGTATTTTTAGATACAGTTGGGCTAATACCTAAAAAGCAAGGTATGGCACATAAAAATCTGAACTCCTGACATTATGGGCTAAACTGTGTCCCTCTCCTTCAAGTATATAAGTTAAAGTTTTAAATCCCAGTACCTCAGATTGTGACCTTATTTGGAGAGAGGGTCTGTAGAGGTTATTAAGTTAAAATGAGGTCATGAGGGTAGGTTCCAACCCAGGAGGACTGGTGTCCTATAAAAGGGGTATTTGGTCACGGAGGCCCTCACCCAGGGAGCACGCCTGACGAACATGAAGGTGGCCATCTGCGAGCCCAGGGGGAGGCCTGACGGGAAGGAACAGCTCTGTCCCCTAGCCCTCAGAAGGTACGATGCCAAAATGCTGACTTCCCACTTCCAGCCTCCCTCAGTGAGATAATCAACTTTCTAAGCCGTTCGTTTTGTGGCACTTGGTCAGTGTCCCTAGCAAACCATCACCCGCCTTGAGGGGAAGGACCTGTGGTCTGGCAGAGCTGGGGGCTGGATGTGAGTGGCGCCGCTCCCCTTCAGGCAGGCCTACGCCCTCCGGTCCCCCGTCCGGACACCGGAGTTTTCAGATTTCCGTGACAGTTGCCAGTGCTGTCTATGGGACTCACTTGCCTGTGCATCCTTCTCTCAGGGACAGCCTTCAGTTCACACCCAGAAGGATGTACCCCCACACAGCACAGGCCCATGAACCAAGGGGGCTGGCGCTGACACTGAAGGCTGTAACATGAGTATCCCAGGTCACGGTGTCCTCCCCCAAAGCCCAGGCACCAGGCCCCTCTCTTCTCCAGGACCCAGGCGGTCAAGCCCCACCCCGTTCTCAATGGGCCTTTGTCCCTGACTGGGAAAGGCACGGGCAGAGTCTGACATCATCAAGCCTGATGTGGGGATGGGACTCTCCTTCCCCCTCCATCCAGCCTTCTCTCACTCCTCAAGTCCCTGTCTGAGGGATTCCCCGCCCCTCAGCCCCCATCCACCCAGTTTCTCCCTTGGGAGGAAGGACACTCCTCCCTCCCTCCCTCCCTCCCCACAGAAGATGCCCCAGAGTGACTGAGCAGCTCACAGTCAAAACACTACTGCCCTCAATCAAACCGCTGCCAGCTCCCACCACACTTTGCAAAGATCATGCCAATGGAAGGGTCTGGATGGCAGGAGGATCACGCGGGATCTGCCCACAGAGGGTCCCTACCCTGCTCAGAGTCAGCACAGCCCTCAGCAAATACCCTGGGGGCTCTGTTCTAGGGGAGTAAGGCAGACAGACAGACAGACAGACAGACAGACAGACAGACAGACAGAAACACTGCCCTCTGGAAAGTCCCTGGCTGGGGGGGAAGGAGCTCAGTGATGTGCGGATGAGCGATGTGCGGAGGGCTGTGGAGGGATAGCCCCAGTGAAGTGAGGGGCTCGGGCTTGGTGAGCAGGCAGGCGGCTTCCAGAGGCAGTGGCATCCACTCGGTGGCTTTGGCCAGGGCAGAGCGGGCGTGGGGCGAGGGAGAGGAGCTTTCCAGGAGGAAGGAACCGGTGCAGGGGCCTCCAGCCAGAAGGTGCCACAGGGTATTGGACGGATACACGCATGCCATCCACCCAGCACTTACGAAGCTTAGCTGCGCCAGGGGCCGTGCTCCCAGCAGGAAAGATGGGGAGCAAGCAGGCAGAGCCCGCATCCTCCTGGAGGTCGTGTGCTCAGGAGAGGAGACAGTCAATACCTAAGGTCATTTCCGAGGACAAGAAGAGCCTAGAAGAAGATAGACCAGGAGGCAGGCACCAGCTGTGACCAGGGAAGTGACTGTAAGGGAGGGGGAGGTGACACTGAAGCCCGGAACGGCAAGGTCCTGTCTCCTCTCCCGCCCACACCGGCCTCTTGCCTCTCCTGACCAGGGCTGTACCTGTCATTGCCACCAAGATTCCCTGGATGCTGAGGACAATGCCTTCTGTTTCTGTCTGAGATGCTCAGAGATACTAGAACGCCCTCCCAGGGACTCCGAACCAGGGTGCACCGCAATGCAGGAGAGGGGAGCAAGTGAGGCAGCCCCCCATCCCCTCCAGGAAGGAGCTAGTAGAACCCAGGCATCAGGCTGCCCAGTGGAGCAGTGGTGACAAGGGCCCCTTTGTGCCCCCCTCCCCCGGGGACAGGGAGGAGCTGGGCCCTGGAGGCAGGCGGTCCCTGGCACCCACGGGGGTGGGGGGACGGGAAGGAGGGGCCGGCAAGTGGGGGCCTAGACCCTGGGAGGCCAGGGGAGTGTAAGCAGGCGTGAGGAGCAGAGGGTGCAGACACAGGCGCATCCTGGTGAGTACGCAGCGGCCAAGAGGGGCCGGGGACGGGGTGGGAGCAGAGGGCCCTGACGGAGAGAGAGGGTGAAGCAGGGGCCCCCGAGGCAGGTGCAAGGTGAGGATGGTCGCTGTGAACTGCCACTAATTTAGGATGGGGGGGGGGGGTGTTCCTGGGGACTTTGGAATGAGCCGGGACCATGGCAGGACAGTGACAGGGCTCTGGGAAGAAACTGCAGAGAGAGAAAGAAGGGCCCTCCTCAGCACCCCTCCCGGTGGAGGTTTGCAGGATCAGCTGCCCTGGGGCTTCCAAGTTTGGGCAGATGTGGTGGAAATGGCCTGGGGCTGGGTGAAGAGCTGACTGATGCCCAGGTGGTTAGATACCTGCATCCTGCCCTCTGGGAGGGGGTGAGGCAGTGGACTTCGAGTGAGCAAGTTCCAGCACCTGGGAGCACACACAACAAGGGGTGTGTGTGTGTGTGTGTGTGTGTGTGTGTGTGTGTGTGTGTGAGTGTACCACCCTGGGTGGGTCTGAATTTACACTAGTGTTTGTCAACCTTTTTTCCATCACACCCCCAACAAAAAAACGTTTAGCCCTGCTCTTCCTACAGCCCACTGCCCCTGTGAATTTCACTCCTGCAGCTGTGCCGTGCACGTTTATGCACTGTGGCCCTGGAGGGTCACAATCACTGCCATCATCTGCCTGTGTCCATCAGTATGTGTCTGGGCGGGCAGGTCTGTCCCAGCTACACGTCAGTGTGGGTGTGCAGCCGTGTGTCTCTGTGAGCGTGGCATGCAGGCAGGTCCACGTGCATGCCTGAACGTGGAGCCAATGTCAGTGCAGGTGTGCCTCTGTGACTGTGTGTGCCAGCTCAGTCTGCGGGCACAGGGGTCTCAGTGCCTGTTCACATTGTAGGTCCTGACCAGGTGTCCACACGCGTGTCTGTGGTACAAGCCTGCTCCTCTGGCTGGGTCTAGATCTATCCTATTTCATAGCAGCATGTGCATGTGTCTGGCGGTGTGTGCATCTGTGTCTGTGGGAAGAGGGTGGTGGAGGCCCGGAAAGGCAGCCACTTGGAGACCCTGTCTCCAACCCTGAGGGGACCTACCGAGCAGCCAGGAGGGTCTCCTGACCTCCCAACCCCTGGTCCTTCCTGGCCCCCCATAGAGCCCAGCCAGGAGTGTGTCTCTTCTCTCACCCCACCTACCCCAGGAGTCCCCCAAGAAGCAGCACCCTCCCCGGGAGGGAACAGGGCCCTTTTGTGCTGGGCACTGGCCTCTGCTGAGGGTGGGGACAGCAGGGGCCGTCTGTGGGGTGGGAGCGGGCGGCAGGAATTCACACGGCATGTTGGGAATGCTGATGCTGTGAAACCCAGTCATTGATGGCCCCGAGTCTCTGCCTACCACCCCCAGGGCTCCCCCCACTCACCTCATCCCCTTCCCCCCACAAGGCTCTGTCACTCCCTTTCCTTCCCCACAGTTCTCCGTGGCAGTTTGGTGGGGTGGGGGGGGGGGTGGCCCTATGTAGAGTAGCTGCTGGGCTGTGTGGGAGGGGCCCGAGCATCCAGGGGCAGGCAGCCTCACCGCAGGCAGCAGCTCCTCGCACGTGCTGAGCGGGGCGGGGGTGCTCCAGCTCCTGCCCCCTTGCACCTGTCTGACTCCTATTCCAGGTTGGCAGGCTGACATCTTCAAGTGGGGCCAGAAGACATCCCCAACTCAGGGAGACCGAGGTGAGGGGCAGGGTTCCTTCCTCCGGGCTCCCCCTTCTTCCTGCTGCTGGTCCAGCTCGGCTCTGTCATTGCTTCCTGAGGGTCCCCAGGATCATTGTCAGCATCTTACCACCACGTAGAGACAGGACAGTTGGGGGTTAAGTCGGCACACCTGGAGCCGGGCAGATAGGGCTGGTCCTAGTCGATGCTTGCCAGCTGTGTGGCGTGGACGGGTTACTTGACCTCTCTGGAACGCAGTTGTAACATGAGGGTCACAGCTGCACCTGCCTCAAAGAGATCGCGTGAATTAATATAGCAGAGTAAAGCGCTGAGGACGGGTATCTGGTCAGCGCCATAGAAATGTTGGTAATCATGAATATTAATAGCAGCAGCGCCTACGTCTGAATAAGCCCCCTCCTGGTGCCTTACTAGAAGAACCCCTTCCCCTAACCCTTAACCCCTCCTGTGCCTTCTCCAGCTGTCATCACACGCTGTACAAAATGATATTCCTCACAGCACTGCCCCTGTTTTGGATTATGATTGCAGGTAATGCCGGGGAAGGGGGTGGCTGGGGTTCTGGGGCCTTGGCCCCAAGCAGGCTGGGCTCGTTTCTGTGGGTCCCTGGATCCCTCAGGCTGGGGGCAGGTGATGAGAATGGGGGCAGGTGATTCGGTCAGGACACGTCCCTTGGCCTCAGCAGCCCTACTCACCCACAGCCTCTCGAGGGGGTCACTGGGGTGCCTGGATGCCCTCGTCCATCTCGGCCTTCGAGGGCACATGCGTCTCCATCCCCTGCCGCTTTGACTTCCCTGACGAGCTGCGGCCTGCCGTTGTGCATGGCGTCTGGTACTTCAACAGCCCCTACCCGAAGAACTACCCCCCCGTGGTCTTCAAGTCACGCACCCAAGTCGTCCACGAGAGCTTCCAGGGCCGCAGCCGCCTCCTGGGGGACCTGGGCCTGCGCAACTGCACCCTCCTGCTCAGCAACCTCAGCCCCGAGCTGGGCGGCAAGTACTACTTCCGCGGGGACTTAGGGGGCTACAACCAGTACACCTTCTCCGAGCACAGCGTCCTGGACATCATCAGTGAGTCCCCGGGGTTGCACAGCAGTGGGGCAGGGGCACCCCTGGGGCAGGCAGGGGTGTAGCAGGAGGTCCTCCCCAGCACAGACCCAGGGACTTGTTTGGTAGGCTGGGAGGTGCAAAGCCCGTGCCCACACGGACCAGGCCGAGGACAGCAATGAGCAAAGCGGGGCCCTAAGCAGTCTCATGGCCCTCAAAGGGAAGGGTGGGCGGGCGCGTGGGGGGGATAGGGCTAAGGTCTCTTGATTGCTGCGTTCGCTGGGCAACGGTGCGAAAGTTACTTAACCTCTCTGAGCCTTGGTTTCCTCTTCTGCAGTGGGGGCAGGGGCAGCACGTAAGCGCAGTGAGTGAGTGCTTGTCAAGTGCCCAGAGACGTGGCACCCGCTCTGCTCACCGCTCTGGGCGGGAATGCAGAGCCTTTTGCTGCTTGGCGGTTTGAATTTGAAGAAGAAACCAGAATTGTGTATTTCCTGTGCTCTCCTAATTTCCTGAACATTAGCTGCTGGTTCAGATAGATACATTTTTAAATTCCCAAACGTAGGCCACATAAAATGCAGCTCTGGGGCAGATTTGACCGTCAGAGCAGGGCCCAGGGCTTGATGTCAGACATTCCTACTGCCAAGTGCCCGAGAAGCCCGGCCGCCTGGAGCTCTGAGGTTCAGGCTCCCGTCAGCAGTGAGTCTGTAAGAAGAGCTGGATGACAGGCCTGATGCAGAGAGAGACTCCACCACACACACACACACACACACACACACACACACACACACCCCCCCCACACACACACACACACACACACACACACACACACACACACGGAAGTAAACCAAATTAAACATGGGGAGGAGACAGGCTTCTTAAGGAATAGGTTGTCGTGTCATGACCCAGGTTTGAAGCTCAGTGTTACCGCTGTGGCCTCAATCTCCGCAACTGCGGAATGAGTGAAGGAGTGCCACCTGCCCGCTAGCGTGGCTGGAAGGCAGATGCACCGCTGTGAAGGGCTCAGACCAGCACATGGTTGTTTCATTACTGTTACACCGTGGTTGGGTCTGTGAGGGCGCTGGGTGAAGGGCATCGGGCAGACAGAACGTTCTAGGGAATTCTGTATCCAAGGGGAGGGAACCAGGCACCAGGATTGGAGCTGGTCAAGGTGGGGATGTCTGCTTCCTCCATCCTCCTTCTCCCTGCCCATGTAGACACCCCCAACATTGTGGTCCCCCTGGAAGTGGTGGCAGGCACGGAAGTGGAGGTCAGCTGCCTGGTGCCTGACAACTGCCCGGACCT
The DNA here is from genome assembly GCF_951640355.1 of Cnephaeus nilssonii. Taxonomy (NCBI): domain Eukaryota; kingdom Metazoa; phylum Chordata; class Mammalia; order Chiroptera; family Vespertilionidae; genus Cnephaeus; species Cnephaeus nilssonii. Next base: position 35,202,037 of record NC_137091.1, read on the forward strand.
GCGCCCGGAGCTGAGCTGGCTCGGCCACGATGGCCTGGGGGAGCCGGCTGTGCTGGGTCGGCTGCGCGAGGACGAGGGCACGTGGGTGCAGGTGTCACTGCTGCACTTCGTGCCCACGAGGGAGGCCAATGGCCTTCGGCTGGGCTGCCAGGCCTCCTTCCCCAACACCACCCTGCAGTTCGAGGGCTACGCCAGTCTGGACGTCAAGTGTGAGCCTGGGTGCCATCCGGGGGTGGGGGGTTGGGGGTGGGGCCCGTGGCACCGGCCTGCTGATCCCACTGTGTCGTTGGCCTCAGACCCCCCTGTGATTGTGGAGATGAACTCCTCAGTGGAGGCCATCGAGGGGTCCCACGTCGGCCTGCTCTGCGGGGCAGACAGCAACCCGCTGCCGCTGCTGACCTGGATGCGGGACGGCATGGTGCTTCGGGAGGCCGTGGCCGAGAGCCTGTTCCTTGAGCTGGACGAAGTGACCGCCGGGGAGGACGGCGTCTATGCCTGCCTGGCAGAGAACGCCTATGGCCAGGACAACCGCACCGTGGGGCTCAGCGTCATGTGTGAGTGGCCGCCCTGTGGACTCGCTTGGCACTGGCCTGCCGAGTGGGGACCGGGGGGGGGGGGGGGGGGGGAAGGGGCCCTGCCCAGGGCGGGGCGGGGCCATCAGGAACAGAACTGTGGTTGAGGAAAGATGGAGAGGAGGGTTGTGGGTCTAGGCATTATTCATTCACTCCTTCATTCTTTGCACAAATATCTAGGGAACAGCTACTCTGCACCACTCTCCTGCCTAGGACAGGAGCAGAAGACAGATGTGGTCCCTGTCACCCAGGAAAGCTGGTTTTATTCCATTTCCTGGGGCAGCCTGGCTGATCTGGGAATAGATCAGGGCCTGGCCCTCGGAATCTGGATTTTAAATGAGTCCCATTGCCGTTCTAATGGGAGGGTAGGGGGGACCCCAGGCCTGACCGAGCCCATTGTGTGCACCTGTACATTATGGAGCCCCAGAGGAGGGGGCTAATCAGACAGGATTCTTAGCGAGGAACCCAGGAGAGGTCATTCATTCATTTTTCATTCACAAATACTGATTGAGGCAAAATGCCAGGGCTGTGGATAATAATAATGACAGCTACAGCCAACGTTTACTCAGCAGTTTCTGACGACTTTACACAAATGCTCTTCCCCCAGGCATCCCAGAGGCTGGCTCCTCCCACCTCCTTCTACTCTCACTGAAGCCTTCCCTCACCATCCTAGTTAAAACAGTAACCACCCTAACTTCCCATCCCTCCCTTTATGTTTCTCCAGAGCATTTATCCCAAATTTGCCAATGATATAGTTTATTTACTTACATGGCCACTACCCACGTGGGCAGGGATCTTCCCCCACCTCGTTCAGGCTGGAACAGTGCCTGTCACTTGAGTTCTCAGTTACCGCTGTGGAGTTAGAACTGTCATTAAGCCCATTTTCCAGATAAGAAAAAACGAGGCCCACAGAGGTTAAGACATAGGTCCACACACGGCTGGAAGGAGCAGGGCCCCGATTCAGACACAAGCACTCTGGCGGCAGAGCCCCTGTTTTGTGAACAGGACAGCCAGGCCTGGGGCTCCCCGAGCCACTCTGAGCTGCTGTGCTTGGATTGGGGGGGTGTATGGGTCACATTTGGGGGTAGAAGTTGGCTGGCAGAAGAGGTCCCTCCTGGCATCTGACCATCGGCCCCTGCGCTGCCCCCCCCCCCAGATGCACCCCGGAAGCCAACGGTGAACGTGACAGTGGTGGCTGTGGAGGGGGAGACGGTCTCCATCCTGTGCTCCACACAGAGCAACCCGGATCCTATTCTCACCATCTTCAAAGAGAAGCAGATCCTGGCTACCGTCATCTACGAGAGTGAGCTGCAGTTGGAGCTGCCGGCTGTCACGCCTGAGGATGATGGGGAGTACTGGTGTGTGGCCGAGAACCAGTATGGTCAGAGGGGCACTGCCTTCAACCTCTCCGTGGAGTGTGAGTATGCCCCCGCCACCCCCTGCCCCATCCCGCTGTGAGCTGGCTTGACTTGGGTCTCCCCTCCACCTGAGGTAGATGGTTCAATAGGGACGTCTGGGTAACTGGAGGTACCCACGTGTCCCAACCAAGAGTTAACGTTGCACCAGCAGGTAAGGATGGGGAAGGCAGGAAAGTGGAACCCACAGCAAGAAAATACCAGTCCCACCTGAGAACACCTGTCTCCACATCCTGGAGTGCGCTTTTGACCAGGGGGACCTGGATCCCGTGGCCGCTGCCCCTTTAACTAGAATAGTAACCATGACATCTAACCCTTGTGGAGCATCCCTATGCGCCGGGCGTTGTTGGAAGCTGTGTGTAGGGACCCACTCTCTTCATCCTTATGACATCCCTACGGGGGGGGGGGGGCAGTGTTCCATCACTGACCCTAGTTTCTAGAGAAAGAAGCTGAGGCCCAGAGACATTGTGCCCCTGGCCCAAGGTCACACGACTAGGAAATGGCAGAATTTTAAGATTCAAATCCAGGCAGTTTGGGTCCACGCTTCTGTAGTGCCCAAAGCTTACTTCATCCTGCATCGTGACATCAGAACGCAGCCAGTGGTCTAGCAGTGGTTATGTGCAAAGGGCTGTGTGGCTCTGTGAGAGGTGGGGAAAGGCACCAAGACGACACCAAGCTTATAAACAGATACTAGCAGCCCGTTTGCACGAAGATTCGTGCAATAGACCTTCATTCACCTGGCTGCCTGCACCAGTTTTCTGCCGGCACCAGGGACCCAGGCCTTGGCTGTGGCCACCGCCTTCTGCCTTCTTTCAGGGTCGGGGCTTGGCCCCGGGCGGCGGCCTTGGGCTCGGCCGCACCCAGCCTCCCTGCTAAGGATCGTAGGAGCCGACCCCCAGTGGTTTCCTGCGATCCCTGCAGGCTCCGCCGCACCCCAGCGTCCCTGCAACGGTTTGCTGGTGGGCGTGGCTGGTGGGTGTAGTGAAGGTACGGTCAATTTGCATATTACTCTATAATTAGGTAGGATAAGCCAGAGAGATGAGCTGGATGCACGTACAAAGCTAACCGCCTTGGAAGTGACACTCAGTGTTCCACTAGCCAGCTGGTGCCTCTCCAGCATCCTCCCTATGGATAGCACCACTCGCACACCGACGCCCACCTGGCCGCCACTCTGGGTGGTAGCTCCCAAGTCACAGTTGTGACCCCCTCTCCTTCCGCCACTCTCTCTGGAATGTCACCTCCGTCTTTCCATTTCTCCTGCTTCCTCCTCAGCTCTGACCTGACCTCCTGGCGCTAGCCTCCACACTTCACTACGCTCAACCTCAATTACTTCACTTATAACGGGCCCCACCACACAAGTCTGCCAGAAGGTACTGAGCACAGTCCATACGTGATATTCTGCATGTATGGTGACAAATCAGTACGTTGTAGCTATAGCTCATTCCCGGAGTGCCATCTCCCTGGGCAGTGCCATGGCCATCCACTCCTTTGCTGACCTTTCGTCTTTGGCCACATTCCCTTCAGTCTCTGGTCACTCACAGCATCCATTGTGGTCACCATGCATGGGCTCTGTGGCACTGTCTTCTCCACGTGTGCCCTTCGGGTCCAGCTTCCCTCTTCTGATGTACCCTCTTTTCTGTCACACCCCAAGCCAGTGGTCCTTAAGTTTAAGAGTCAGAACCTACTGAACATACACACAACACCATCTCATGTACGTTGTCAGTCACCCCACGCCCCACCCTCCTGCATAGTAAGAGTAGTGGCAGCAAACGGTCAGAAAGGGCCTATTCCGGGTCACGATTCCATCCTCTACAGGCGTGGCTTTGCTGGGTCCTCCTGGTGGCCCTGGGAAGCAGGTGTGTGTTACCATCAGTCCTTAACCAAGTACAAGGAAGGTCAGACTTCCCCCGTGCTTATGCAGCTAGGAAGGTTGGTCAGAGCCAAGATTCTCCTGGATTCCTGGCTGCCCCAGCTGTTAAAGCTCGGCTGCTTCACCTCCCCATGCAGGTCTTAGCACCCAAGTACTCACTTAACCTGGATTAAAAACAAGTAAATCAAAAGAAAGAAACGTGGAAAAGCAAGCAAACAAACAAACAAACAACCCCCAGCCCCCACCCCCCGCTAAGCTCCTCGGGCATCTCCAAGGCCTGTGTCACAGTGCTTTCCCTCTGGGAGTGCAGCTTCAGCCCTGAAGTCTATGTCCCCTAGCACCTGGCTTTAGTGCTCACTGGCCATGGTGGGTACCCAGTCTGTGCAGGGCTCCCAGCCTTACCTGCCCACCCCAGAGCCCAGCAGAGCTTGGGGATTGCAGGAGGCTCTCACCCTTAACAGAGTGTTTGCAATATGCAAGCAACAAGTCTGAGCTTTTTGCCTGTATTGGCAATTTTATTCTCACAACGATGTGATTGGGAGAGGGGACTGTTGTGCTTTACCCCAAACCAGTTTAAGAGAAGAAAACTGAAATGTTACTGGTATCAAGTACCCAAGAGCTGAACCACCTGGGTCTATATGCCAGCTCTCTCTCTGCCTTACGGCACCATCTCCGACAAGAGACTTCACCTTTACTGAGCCTAAATCATTTCCTCTGGAAAATGAGTGTGATAAGAGTATCTTCCTCCAAAGTTGGGTATGAAGCTATGGAAACGATGGTGATCTTCCACAGCATCTGACACTTCCTGTGTGTTCCATAAGTCTTAGATAGCCTCATCGGTTCCCACTCATCTTCCCTTTGGGCTCCAGGCTGGATGTCCGCTCTGCATTCAGAAGCCAAGGCTTTGCTCACATGCTCCCTCTGCTGGAATGCTTCTCTTTTTCTAATCAGGAGCCCTCGGGCGGATGTTAATTTGTCTTTACGGCCCAACCATGGGCCTATCTTCAGAGTTCCTGTAGGCCCTGGGAGTTAAGGACCATTGTCCCTGTTTGCATAATTGAGAACTCCATCTTGGAGGCCCAAGGATGCTGAGGGCCTGATTGAGGCCACCAGCCAGTAGATGGCCACTTGGGGTTTGTCTAGTGTCGATTGGGGTGTCCCCGGCTGCTGGCAAAGCTTCGAAAATGCTAAGCACATGCAGGCAGGGTGCAGACGTTGTCCCTGGTGCAGTCTTGAACGAAAGGGTTTTTTAAAAATTTAGTTATTGTCCGTTCAGGTTTGTCATTATTGGTTTATTTTGTAGTGCGTTAATTTGTTAACACTAGAGCAAGCATGGTGTATGCCTGCCTAAGCAGAATTGGGGGTATTCAACTTTTGATTTACTAGACTTAGACATGTGTACGCATTGAGGTTCTGATTAGAACCATCTCTGTTGTGCATGTATCTGGTCCCATGACTCCCTGGCTCATCACTGTCACCTGCATATCCTTTTGTTGGAAACTGAAAACACTAGTGAAGTGGGGCTGGCGAGCCGAGGGTCCTTGGCCCCTGTGTCCGTGGGTTTGGGGCAGAACTGAGAACCAGAACTCAGGCTACGGTGAGCAGAGGGGAGTGCTCGGCTCTCCAGGAGGGAACGAGAATATATAGTTTTCAAAAGCAGCATTCACATTTCGATGATAATTTCATATTTTGGAAAATGAAAGAAAATCATCATACCTGTACCATTCAAAAAAAAAATACAAATGGCAGAACAGCCAAGCTCAACAGACAGAATCTTGGGTGGAGGGTGGTGCTGGGTTCGAGTGGCACTGGGACTCTCGTGAGGGCGGGCCAGAATGCAAGGGGGCTCCGGAGCGTCAGCAGGGCCATCTGCAGGATGGCCTGAAAGGGGAGCGGCAGAACTCAATAGGCCACCCCATAAGCTCTGCTGCACGAGAGACACGATTGAAGTGTGGGCGACAGAGCGAGACAGACTAAGAGCCCGTCTTGATGGAAGAGGGAGACAAGCCGTCTCCATGGGTAACCCGGGTAGGAATGAGGGACCGGAGTGATGTCCGTGAAGCGAGGTGGTAGAAGAAGGAGAGCGTATCCGAGTGGTCTGAGTAGAACCTTCATGGAGCGAAGAAGTGAGTTGGGAAGGTGCCTTCAGGGAGTGTCCCAGGCTGAGGGAGAATCAAAATACCTGGGCGGGAAACAGCTCCACGAACGCGAGAAACGCAAGGAGGCCGGTGCGACCGGGGAGGAACGAGCCTCTCAGGGTCACACACGGAGGTCAGAGTGCGGCTCGGGCCCGCGGGGTCTTGCAGACCGAGGCGAATAAGCTGGATTTCATTCTAAGTGACGCAGAGCAAGTGGAGGATAGGTTGGAGCAGGGAGCCCGCGATGCGGTTTAAGTTTTGCGAGGTGGGCAAAGCTAGACGTGTAAAGGGATGGTGTGAAGGAGAAGACGCAGCTCGCCCCGAGGACAGCTGCGCGGGCTCCGGGCCCTCAGCCGGGGCGTCCTGGCTCCCGGCTGCCTCCAGCCCTCTCCGCCCGCCTCTGCCCCTGCAGTCGCTCCTGTGATCCTTTTGGAGTCCCACTGCGCAGCGGCCCGCGACACGGTGCAGTGCCTGTGCGTGGTCAAGTCCAACCCGGAGCCCTCTGTGGCCTTCGAGCTGCCCTCGCGCAACGTGACCGTGAACGAGACGGAGCGGGAGTTCGTGTACTCGGAGCGCAGCGGCCTCCTGCTCACCAGCATCCTCACGCTGCGGGGGCAGGCCCAGGCCCCGCCGCGGGTCATCTGCACCTCCCGCAACCTCTACGGCACCAAGAGCCTGGAGCTGCCCTTCCAGGGAGCCCGTGAGTGGCGGGGCTGGGGCTGGGAGCCACAGGGACAGAGGGGGCTCCTCCTGGGTCCAGGCCCCTCTCCCCAAGGCTGACTGACCATCAGCCACCGAGCCTGGGTCAGGCTACGCAGGTGGATCGTCTGGTAAAGCGGTCCCTCTGGACGGGAAGGAGAGGCCGCCCTGAGTTTGCCTAGGCCAGTGATGGCGAACCTATGACACGCGTGTCGGCGCTGACACGCGTAGCCATTTCTGATGACACGCGGCCGCAGGCCGAGGGTGAAACATTGGCTGCTCCTGAGGATGAAACATTTGCGACTAGAGTCTTGGAGTTAGTTTTTTCCTCAAAGTGACACACTCCCCGAGTCATGCTCAGTTTTTTGGCGAAGTTTGACACACCACGCTCAAAAGGTTGCCCATCACTGGCCTAGACTGTACTGGGCCGTCCCAGGCCCTCCAGGCTAGTCAGTCAGTGAAGGATGTGCCAGCTATACAGACACTTTTCACTGTCGCTAACGTCCCAGTCTGTCTCCCAAGAACCCAGGCGTGTTCACGGCCCACCAGCAGTCTGAGGGCCCCTGGGTTTTCTCTGTCCTCAGACCGCCTGATGTGGGCTAAGATTGGGCCCGTGGGAGCCGTGGTCGCCTTTGCCATCCTGATTGCCATTGTCTGCTACATTACCCAGACGCGCAGAAAGTGAGTGCCGCACCGGGGCCGGCCCTGGGGGCGGGGAGAGACTCTAACGGAGGGGAGGGAGGCTGCGGGCTAGGCAAGGGAGGGCAGCCCTGTGTAGGTGGGAGGGTGCATTCTGCTCGGAGGATGCTCCGCTGGATGGCGGAGAAAGGAGTCCTGCTTCCGTGAGCCACTACAGGTCAGCGTGTGCCCGCGCCCGAGCCAAGCACTTTCCACCAGTCATTTCCCGTCGCTCCCCCTGCCCTCCTGCCCTCCAAGAGGTGGGATGGGGAAGCCAGCTTCCCCTACAGGTGGTTCCAGAAGTGCCAGTGACCACACACCTCTGTGGCAGCACAAATGCTCCCCAGCCCAAACCACACCCACCTGCCACCACCGGGCTGCTGTTTTCTTCCTTGTGGCTCCACTGAGAATGAGTTAATCTCCCTGCTCCATATCTCGGCAGCAAGAGGGACAGAGAGACCCAGAGCAAATGAAGAGAACCCGGAGAAGCCAGGCGGGGTCCTGAAAAGTGGTAGAGACCAGGGGCCACAAAACAGGGGAGGGGTGGACGGTGGTGGACAGGAAGGGCTGGCCACTGAAGAGCCCGTCTGCCCCATCTTAGAGAGATGGGTGGGATCAACTCGGGTCCCTTGGGCCAAATTCCTAAGGTAGACGAGGGTATAGAAAGGGAGGGGGAGGAAGACCTGGGAGTCCCACAGGGGCTCGCATTTCCTGCCCAACAGAAAGAACGTGACAGAGAGCCCCAGCTTCTCCGCAGGGGACAATCCCCCAGTCCTGTTCAGCAGCGACTTCCGCATCTCGGGGGCACCGGAGAAGGTGAGGGCCAAGAACCCTGCGGCTCCAGGCTAGTTGGAGACCCTAAATGTCAGGGACACGGGGGTCCTAGGAGAGGCCTGGGAGGCCAAGGGGTGGAGGGGAGGCCATGCCCCTCAGCGGGGACAAAGAGGAAGTGTGGAGGGCTGGCTTGGACCTCGGCTGGGAGGGGTGCTGAGGCTGAGACTGTGAAGGGGACTATGGGGCTCAGGCCCAAGGGAAGCCCTCATGTAGGTCTATGACAGCATCTCATGTAGGTCTATGACAGCATTTCCTTCTCCAATAGTCCAGAGTGGTCTCTACCCTGGAATGAGCGCCCAGGAGGTAGGTTCCGGGGGGCCTCAGTGTGCCTGCCTCTGGGCCCTCGGTGGGCCTTGGGGCTGTCATGCATATGTGTGCATCCCTGTCAGGAGTCCAAGATGGTCCCCGGTTAAGTCTGCCCTGCCCAGCGCTCCTAGCCTTGTCCATCCTGTCCCACTGCTACTCCCTTCTGTCTGTCTGTCTTTGGCCGTTGTTCTATGTGTCTGTCCAAAGGCTTATGTGTGTGTGTATTGGGGGGGGGGGGGCGGGGTGGAGGGGGGGATAGGAAGCATGAAGGGGAAGCCAAAGCCACACCTACACGATCACCAAGATTGAGGGGGGACATGTACAAACATTTGGAAAGGTGAAATCTGACCAGGTGGCTTTACTCTGGAAAGATGTTATGGATTGAATTGTGCTCCCCCCCTCCCCCCAAATTCCTATGTTGAAGTTTTCCTGAAGACATTGAATTTGTAGGCAACGTTCAGGCTAAGCGATGAGGAGGGTGCTGTGAAGGGGGATCAGCATGGGAAAAGGTTCCAGAGTGGGACGTGGGGGCTGTGGGGCTGGCTGGGCTGGGGGGGGCGGTCCTTGAGAAAAGAGATTCACATGGGGCTTTGGGACTCAGCTGGAGGTATGGGGTGCTGGCGACGCCAGCTTTTGCATCTGGAAAAGGTGGAACGGGACCCTTCTAATGCGTTGGTTCCCTTCATAGAGTCAGAGGCGCCTGGGATCTGAGAGGAGGCTTCTGGGCCTTCGGGGGGAGCACCCAGAGCTGGACCTGAGCTTTTCTCACTCGGACCTGGGCAAACGACCCACCAAGGACAGCTACACCCTGACAGAGGAGCTGGCCGAGTATGCTGAAATCCGCGTCAAGTGAGGGAGCTGGGGCAGCCTACGTGGCCACCACCCTCTCAGCGCCCTCCCTGGCCCACACCGGCTGAGGGCTCCCTGCCTCCCCACAGTACTGGGGGCCGAGGCAGGAGCGGGAGGGAGCAGGTGACAGCAAGGTCCTAGGGGTCTGGCCCCCCATCCTTCCCAGCTGCCCCTACCCTGCCAGCACCACATCCTCACAGTGTGGCTCTCCTCTAACCTCCTTTAACCTCATCTGTCTGGAGGGGAGTTTTGTCTGTCTGTGTTATTTATTGCTATCCCCTGCCTGGTCTCCTCCCCTACACCTGGCCCCGGGGTCTATACTGAAGGGACATGGAATAAATGCCCCAAAGCCAAATGCCTGTCTAGATCCTGATGACTTCTGACCTGTCCCTGCGGGAGACTTCCATCCCCCTCCTTTCCCTCTGCTGGGCCCTGGGTGTGGGCAAGGCCCGGGGATTCTAGCCCTGAGCCCAGGCCAACCACCATTAAGTTGCTCCCACTCTGAGCTGTGGGCTGGATCTGGCTCACAACATGCCTTATTTGACTTCTGGTTCATTTCACATAACAACCCTCATTCCCGCCTCCGCCACAGTCAGAGCAACTGACAGGGTTGCGCTTGTACTTGACCCCCACAGCTGTGACTCACTGGGAGAGAAGGGTTAGGGGCTCCCTATTGGCCACAGTTCCCACCGTTTCCTGTTGTCCCACACCTGGCTGGCTTCCCTCACTCACTGACATGCCCTCTTGTGCCCTGGAGGTCAGGGGCGACCCCAGGCCTTTCCATGAGCCTGTGTTGGTTTGACTGCCTTCCTTCACACTCATGCTTCGCTCCGCCACTTCCGTCTTCGAACTTTACTCCATTTGGTTCAAGAAACATTATTTAGGCTCCGGCTGTGCGTTGAGCCCATTCAGGAAGCTCAGGCTGTCCTGGGAAGGGACTCCCAGGATAACCCTGTGAAGATGAACACACTGGGGCTAGGAGAAGCTGGGTGATTTTCCCAGGGTCCTGAAGCTAGGAAATGGTGTGGCCAGGCTCTTGACCCCGTTCTTCTTTTTCTATAAAACCTGTCAAGCATTTAAAGAAGGCCAGTCCCTGAGTGGCACCCTCATAGGAGATTTACTAGCCACACCCTACCTCCTGACTTCCCGGGGCCACGCCCTGTCGAGGTTGCAAATTTGTCAGCTGGCTGTGGACAACCTGGGACTGTGGTCCAGACTCTCTTGGAAGACTCTCGAGATGGTTTGGGCAGACACATGGAGAGACTGCGTTGGGTGGCTCTAGGGCGGGGGCCATTTTCCCCGTGCACACCCAAAGAGCACTACTGATCCTGTGCAGAGCCCTCCCTTCACATGGCTCTGTTTCGGCCGGATGAACTCTGCTGATCTCACCCTGATGACTGCCTGAGACCCTGCCTAACCACAAACGTCCACAGGTCCCTGGAAGGTGGCAGGTGGCCTTGGTGTATCCTGAGACTTCCGCTGCGTGGCCTCAGACCCAGCACTGGTGCCGAGTTTGAATCTGTATGTACCTGGTGAACACCACTCGCCCCTACCTGGTCACTCACTGAGAACCTACTTCATGCAACTTGGGTACCGCCCAGAGGCTTTTTTCATGACGGAGCTTAACAGCCAGCCAGCAGGAGGAGATGAATCTAGGATTTCATGTGTCTAGGGTCCTTTGCTGACCAGCTGGATGCTAATGGAAGCTGGTCTTATTATGTAGCGTGGCCCCTCCCTCTACCCAGGCCAAGCAGAGGCAGCCACAAACTGTGGATTGCATTGTAGCTCCAAACAGGTAGCCCAGGGATGGTCACAAAAAGGACCTGACATTGAACTGCACCTGGATCCCTCCCAAGAGGCCTCAGAAGCAACACACCTGGTGGCAGGATTCAGACCACATCAGAGTATGACCCAATTACCTCTACAACCAGCACATCAAAAGAGAGATCTCGGCAGGCACCAGGGCTGCTGGGATGAATTCTGTTATGTGGGGTCAGCCCCTTCACAGTAGCTCGTACACTGTGGTCAGGGTCAATCCTCATAGTCAGCTGGGCTGACTACGGGCCAACAGCAGTCAAGACTCAACCAGAGGCTCACATAATCCTCTCAAGTTTCCTAGAGCACGTAGTGCAGGTGATCAGGGAGATTCCACCACCAAGCCCAGAAAACACCTGCTACATAAGGCCACCATGCCAAGACTGGGAACATAGCAGATCTATCTAATATTCAGAAACAAATACTGAGAGGCAGCCAAATTGGGAGACAAAGAAATATACTCCAAATGTCAAAACAAGAGAAATCACCAGGAAAAAAACCTAAATGAAATGGAAGCAAGCAATTTAACTGATACAGCTTTCAAAACAATAATTATAATGATGCTCAAGAAACTTAGGGTAAGAATAGATAAACTCAGTGAGAACTTAAACTGATAGTAACCATAAAAGAGGACATCTATACTAATAATAGAGGAATATGCAAATTGTCCAGGACACCACCACAGTAATAGTAATGACCGAACAGCAGGCTGTGTGGGGCAACCAGGCCGGCAGGTGGGGGGGGGGGGGCAATTGGGGGCAACCAGGCTGGCAGGGGGGCACTTGGGGGTGACCAGGCCAGCAGGGGGGTAGTTGGGGGCAACCAGGCTTGGGGGGCAGTTGGGGGCAACCAGGCTGGCAGGGGGGGGGGGCAGTTTAAGGGACTTCTAGGACAACATCAAGCATAACAACATTCATATCATAAAGTACCAGAAGGAGAAGAGAGAGTGAGCAAGGGACTGAGAACCTAGTTGAATAAATAAATGACTGAAAACTTTCCTAACCTGGTAAAGGAAAACCCCACACACAAGTCCAGGAAGCACAGAGAACCCCAAACAACATGAACCCAAAGAGGCCCACACCAAAACACATCATAATTAAAATGGCAGAGATTAAAGCCAAAGAGAGAATCTTAAAAGCAGAAAGAGAGGGACAGCTACCTGAAAGGGCGCTCCCATAAGAACGTCAGCTGATTTCTCAACAGAAGCATTTCAGGCCAGAAGTGATTGGCACAAAATATTCAAAGTGATGAAAGCAAGGACCTACAACCAAAATTACTTTACCCAGCAAAGCTATCATTTACATTTAAAGGACAGATAAAGAGCTTCCTACACAAGAAGAGGAGTTCATTACCACCAAACCAGTTTTTTTGTTTTGTTTTGTTTTAAAGAAAGAGCCATTTTATTAGCATTGTTACGGCAATGCATTAAATGAAGAAATCCTCAGTGCACAGCCCACCCGAACTGCAAGCAGATAAATCAGAGAGTGAAACTAATTATTGTACACAAGTGCAGACACAGGATCACCCTGAACCTCAAACAGAAGATTGAAAGTCACTTTACAAAAAAAAAGAAAGAAGTAAATAAAAATAACACCCATTTTTCTATTTTAAAAAAGTGCCAGTTCTTGAGTGGCCGAGCATGGAAAGACGAATCGCTTTAATGCTCAGCTGTGCAGCCTGGAGGGCCAGGCCTGTCTTGGCTTCTAAAGCTTAATTTAAGCATCCCAGAGTTTCCTCTTTTGAAGTACGTCTGTTTTAAACTTTTCTTTCTGTACTAGTTTCTGAACTGTGTCAGTCTAACCGTCAGCCAGCCTTCATCAGTTGTGAGTGTTAAGGCCACAGAACCTCCCTTCGTAAGGCTCATATCCGATCAAGAACGAAGAGAAACTGAACACCAGAACCTTACAAAGCCAAACGACAGTGGTGCCAGCGCCCATTTAGAAAAGCACTCTCCCCCCTCTCCCCTCCAAGTTCTACTTTGGTTGG